>NC_142009.1:191535436-191837728 GCF_049901735.1 Notechis scutatus | reverse complement strand
GCCAAACTTCTATTTCTTATTTTACGCAGTCCTACACAGAATCCAAAGAGGCTTTGCTGTTTGTTTACAATTCTAATAATAATTGATAAAGTGCTTGTTTTACTTGTTGTCATATGTAATCTGTATCTGCGTAACTATCTTGTCTTCCCTTTCCCCACCAGCCCCAATTTAAACCCTACATTAGTCACTCTATGCATCTTAGGAAGTGAGCTGTAGCTCAGAAAAACTTATGCCTTCCAATAAAATGCGTTAGGCTGAAAACATGCCACCCAAGTCTTTCTGGGTTTTGGCAACCGTAGACTAACATAGCTCTATTCCTACATTCATCTGCATGTATTTGCAGGCATCTGTATTTGGCAAAATGTTCCTCTCAATATATTGCTTTTGAAGCAGGTGCGAAGCAAGATCAGCTTTTTGAAACAATTAAATCTATTATTCATATGACACTACATCAGTGCTGCAGACCAGCATGCTAGCAAAAGCCTTATGGAATGTGTTACCCCAGCAAATCATGAGGCTGTTGCAGGACAATAAACTCTGAAAGTTACATGGTACCAAAATTACATAGGGGGAGATTAATAGCAGTCTCTCTACTGGGAAGCAAAACACCCACATGCACAGGTTAAACATACTGGTGTTAAATATACTCATTTGCAGACAAAATAATTTCATCATTTGAGTTGTGTGCAGCTGAAGAAATAAATAGAATGCCCTATTTTGTAAGTATTTGTCATATGTACCTAATTATTTTTCTCTTTTTCTTCCCTATTTCTCTCTCCATTTTAGGTTTATAGCTAAGCCGTGTGCTTTAGGCTTAAAAGTCCAAGCAAATGGACCACAGAAGGCTCAGCCTAATGCTATTCTTGAAAAAGTCTTCACTGCCATCACAAAGGTAAACCGTGTTCCTTAAAATCCTTTTATTTGCTTTGGTCAAATGTAAAGGTTGTTAATCAAAGACAATGTAATTAATTATTAGGAATAGCTGTCTCATTAGCATGTTAATTTGATAGTTTTAGTAATGAGTAATAGAAGTACCCTGCTAATTTCCTCTCACAAATGATCCAAATGCTGCTATTACATAAGATGGGATCTGTGGCTATATTTGTGGCTCTGTGCTAGTGTGAAGGGTGTACTAACTAATTACCGCAAGACACATTTGACAGGAGTAAGAAAAGAGGGAAAAAAACATTTGGACTGAGTTGACTGGAAAAAAAGATTTACAGGTAACCCTTAACTTACGACCACAATTGGGACTGAACTCTCAGTCGTTGAGCAAAGTGGTTGTTAAGCAAGATGCCACTTGACCCCCTTCACTCAACTACCACAGCCCCAGCACTTCCAGGAAACCAAGGATTTCCCTTCTGCATCCACTTGGGAAAAGTTTTTATTGGGCTTCAGGAGTAGAGTTAAAATCCTGCAGCCCAAGGAAAGATTTGCCTCCTGGGGATGGAGGGGAGGAGAATGCCTGGGGTGGGGTGGGGTGGGGTGGGCAAAATCTCAGCTCCATGCAGAATATGATTCCTTCCGGACACACAGCCTTTTCTCTCTCCAAGGAGCTGCCCTGCTGGGAGGGAATTTCAACACCACAGAGAGCTGAGATTCCCCCCAGCAGGCAGTTTTTTCAGTCAGCCTCAAGAGAGGAGAGGAAGGCTTCTCAGCAGGTGGCAACTGCTTGCAAGCTCCCCAGCAGGCTTCCTCAATTACTTGCTGAGGGAGTGTGATAAGTGAGCGCAGAAAATGAAACAACAGACTTGATATTCTGAAGACACGTAACTGGCTTTTATTGAGTTAGATACTGCAGTACCGATCACCTTCAACCCACACTGAACACAGTATGAGGAAAAAGGGACACCCTTTCCAATAAGACCCACATTTTTATACCCATAAATGGTTACATAAACAGTTACACAACACATCTTGTTTTTCATATCAAAATTACATAGAATCCCATAGGAAAGTTGTGGGTCTTTCCACATAACTTCCCCCCACTTGCCATTGGAAATCCCCCAACGTTCTTTCCTTCACATTTATCTTCAGATTTCCTATTATTCAAATATCAGAAGATTATAAGAAGGTCATTAATTTCTCTTAATGTGACTTATAATGTCAAAGCGATCCAGCACATATCTCTAACTTATGCCAAGCACAAAGTTTTGCAACCTTGTATAATTTCTAGCAGAAAACACATTGCATAAATGTTCTGAACTTTAAAAGTTCAGACTGCGGACACAAAATGGCTTCGGTTCGGCTCTTTGTATTCTCAGGTGTAATAACCAAATTTTCACCTATAACAGGGAGCCAGCAGAAGATTGCAAATGGTGATCACATGATCATGGGGCACTTGGTAACTGGTTGTAAGCATAAACAAGTTGCCAGACACTCAGATCGCATTCATGTGACTGCAAGGAGGGGAGGCCTGACACAGCTGGAAGTGTTTATGGACTATAAAGCACAATTTCCAAGGCCACCATTTCAGAATGGTTGTTAAAAGAGACCGGTCATAAGCCAAGGACTACCTATATTTATAGAACTGATATTGAAAGAAAAGAAGAATGGGAAAAACAATCTGGAAGTTGTACCTGCGTAGTTCAAGAGTCACCTCCATTGGAGCCTGGCTATGCCTGACTATAGCTGCCAGGTGTAACAATTCTGAAATCAATATATGATTACCCAGTGCAGGCCTAGGATAGTGACAGAGGAGATGAATAGCTTAGAGCATGGGTGTCCAACTCAAGGGCCGGGCTGCATCCAGTTTGAGGGGTGCTTAGATCTGGCCCACAGGGCCTGACTGGAAACAGCAAAGGATCGGCCCACGGTGCCTCTGCCAGCAAAAATGGAGCTCAGGGGGCCGCACGCAGGTCCCCTGTGCCTCATTTTCAGCCGCGATGGCTTCCTACAGCTCTCTGCCAGTGAAAAGAGAGCTCAGGGGGGCTGCGCGCACCCACCTGAGCTCCATTTTCGCTGGCAGAGGGTTGCAGGAGGCCCTTCTGGCCAAAATCGGACTCCATGGGAGCCGCGTGCACTCCTTCTGGGCTCCATTTTTGCTGGCAGAGGGCTAGCAAAACAAAAACAAAACAAAAGGAGAAATGTTTCTCCTTTTGCATTTGAGCATGCAAGAAGGGACAGGAAAGGAGAAAGGGAAAGAGGAAAGAAAAAGAAAAAGAAGGAAAGATGGGAAGATACCAAGGAAGGAAAAATAGGGAGAGAGGGGAAGAAAGAAGAAAGGTGAATGAAATAGGAAGGAAAAAGAAGGAAGGAAGGAAGGAAGGAAGAAAGGAAGGAAGGAAGGAAGGAAGGAAGGAAGGAAGGAAGGAAGATTATAATGAGAGTGAGGGAGGGTCTCATGGAAGTCCTGCTCCCCACAGATGCCCCCAACATGAGTGACATCAAGCTGGCAACATCCACTATGGCCACACACATCCTGGCCACACCCACCACCACCACCCGCCCTCCGAGGTCAAACACAACCCTGATGTGGCTCTCAATGAAATTGAGTTTGACACTCCTGGCTTAGAGAGACAAATATGAAGAGGGCAAATAGTGAACATGATGGGTGGAGGAGTAAAATAAGGCAGGAGTCCCCAACCCCTGGTCTGTGGACTGGCACCAGTCCGCGACATGCCAGCAACTGTACCATGCAAGCAAGCAAAGTCCTATCCATGGGATCCACTCCACGGAAAAACCTTTCTTCTTGGAACCAGTCCCTGATACCCAAAAGGTTGGGGGCCACTGTAGTAAGAGATAGGAGCAAGTCATTGCAGGACAAGAAGGACTGGCACTACATTTCCAATCAGGCACTCCAGTTCCATCTCATATGGACCAAATTGCTGGACAAGCTGTGCACAGGCCAATGTTTTGGAATGCCAGATCTGTAATAAATTCAATCCCATTCATTATTAGGAGTGGAAAATACATCTCACCGAAATTTATTCATGTAGGTTTTATATGCTGCATCGGTCTTGACTCAGGGCGGGAGAGATGGAGTGGCAGTTATATACCAGGAGAGGGGACCCTGGCATACAACTGTGTGAGGAGTGCTGTATTTGTGAGACTGGAGCAGAACAACAAACTTGGGAAGGAAGTGAACTGCTGCTACTGTACCATCCTCAGAGCTGCCTAGCACTGTCCCCTTGTGAGCCACTCAAACTCATTGCAAAGGTGGTTATGGATTCATCTTGGTTGATAGTCCTGGGTGATTTTAACTTCCTGTCTTTGCAGTCAAAACTGGATCAGGCCTCACATTTAATCTAGCCTTTACATCACAACATAAGAGATATGACCAGGGCTTGGATACCTTTCCATTAGTTCACCAGAAGCACCAGCTTGTGCAGGGAGGATGGACAAATTCACAAGTCTTACCAGAGGTGCTTGAGGGATCCAGAAGGCTTTGGAAAGACACCTGGGTTTTGCCTAGTGATCTAGTGGGCAGTTCTGTTGAATGTTTCATTGGTCTCTGGAATATGCAGGCAAACAGGTTATTAGATAGAATTGTCCTTCTGTGTTACCTTTCTGTCTTCTGAAATTGTAAGATCAAACTGTCCAAAATTCTGAAGTATTATGGTGTCTGCCTTTGACTATTTCACCTAAGGAACTGAACTGATTTCAAATTCTAAACAAACACCGTCTATTGTGCTAGACTCCATGCTCATGTTAAGATGCTTCTCAATTCCAATTCCACTTACTGTTGCTGGAATGTATGTAGTGAGTCATCACAATCTTAAGGCCAATTCCAAATATGCTGTATCAGAATATTCCATTTATATTTATTTATTCAAATTATACGACCAAGCAATTATATCTGCCAAGCAATTCAGGCTTGCTAGGAAAGATTAAAGCAATAAAAAGGAAAAGAAGTAAAACATACCACACCGGAGACATTTGACACACAGATTAATGGGCTTATCTAAAATCTTAGCTCAATTTGAAAGATTGCTTGATTTTGGTTAGCATGTTGTACCAATCCAGCTTTTGTATTTGAAAACTGTACCAATTTCCAGTGTATAGCTAAATTTGATTAAGAATTTTGATTATAATAGCAAAATTTAATACTAAATTTCTGAGCCAAAAAAGGGCAAAATATTAAAACACAAATATAATTTATGAGAGGATGTATGGAAACAGGTGGTGTCAGGGATTGAAATCCAGGGTAATAGTCATTTTATGAACAATTGTCATGGAGTTATAGAATGTTTATCTTTAACAACCATCATAAAATGTTCATAGCATTCACTTCTACCAATAACATTAAATAACCACTGGACCAGCTCTGCCACATATTTGTTGGCAATTTCAAACTTTCAAACTTTCATGACATACTTTATATAGTAATAAATCACTTGTGCCCTTTTTTTATATAAATAATCCCTTTAGTTATAAATAATACCTGGTCAGAAGAACTGTTCTCCTATGAACCACACAATTTATAAAGCAAGAAATTGAAAAGAATGCATATTTGGACCCAGTTGCTTGTTAGTTGACTGCCTTCCTTCTTTTTCATGCCTTTCCTACCAGCATATAATTGCCATCAGATGACTTACTGTCAGCCCCTCAAGATAGTCCAGACAGAAACCCAAAACCTTGAGTACTAATCTACCTTTATATAGACTCTGTAAAAAATTAGATTTCGGATCTATACAAATAATTTCTTAAACAATGTTCTGTAGCACACCAAGTAAATATACAATTTATCACAAGCTAATTCCAAGATCAAAAGCAAGATGTTGGCAAATTTTTGCTCAGATGTCATAAACAGTTGAGAAAAAAATAGTAAGTAGAAGACTTTTTGGTGTAAGTTTACAGAACATGAGCTTAAGTGAAAAGACATTTAAAGAACATCTGTCTTTTCCTTCAATATATCATTATAAAACTGAACTTTAACATTCCCTGCAACTAAGACTAAATACAAAAATAAACTAAATGTTATACTCATTGTATCACTTTAACAAATCTCACTTCAGAAATGGATGGAATATGCCACCGGGTTTTAATGTATTTTAATGTTTAAATGTGTTTAAATATATCAACATGCAACATCATGCACTCCATTATGATTTATAAAAAACTAAATGTACCAGAGTATATAGAATATCTTTTTATTTCTTTGATTTTCCCCCTTTAACAAAATGAATTATAGGTATTTTTAATTTTAAAAAATAGCATTCCACAATCCTGAACATTTTAAGAAACAATAGGAGGGAATATCCAAAACTTACACTTTGAGGTACCCTTTAGGACAATACATAACGATGCTTAAAAATACAGGTAGTCCTCACAATTGGAGTCACCAACTCTGTCACTAAGTGGTGTGGTCATTAAGCATGTCTCACAACTACGCCAATTTATGATATCACTGCTGACTGTGCTCATTAAGAAAATCACTCACAGTTGTTAAGTGACCACGACTTGCGACTTCCTGAAAGCTTCCCCAGTGGTTTTGCTTGTCAGAATCCAGCTGTGAAAATTGCAAATGGCAGTCCCACATAAGTGCTGGGATGCTGCAACATCTAAAATTTTGAGGATGTAAATCTCCATTTACAGCACCATCGTAATTTTAGGATGGTCACTAAATAAGAGGTCAATAAGTGAGGTCTACTTTTATTACTATTAATGCGTTTTTATTCTCTGGAAAGGGAATTTGTAGAATTACGAATCATCCATGAAGAAATAAGTTAGTATTTTGTGATCATTTTGTGAGATGGGTACCCTGCAAAGCTGTAAAGGATGGGGAAAAAAACCCTAAACATATAGTGTATGAGTGAAGCAAAAATAAACAAGCGTGAGTAGCCATTCCCATCCTGGAGCTATCCAGAGAATTTGGGTAACAGGTCCCCAAATTTCTAGCCAGTAGGCCCAGTGGAAAATGAGTGAATTTAAAAACAACATCACAAAAAACAGAAGGCAAAAAAACATTGAGCTGTATTCCATAATAAATGGAGCAAATAAGACATTAAAATTAGCATACAATTGAAAGCGTGATTTAATAAGAGTATTCGCTATTCCCAATTATTTTGTTAAAATATAAGGACCACCCAAGCAACTTTGCAGCTTATATTTTAAATTAAAGTATGGTTAAGACAGAAAATCGTCCATGGAAGGGCATTTTCTGTTTTGCATGCATAACTTAACTGCTTAGTTTTGGGGGAAAGTACCAATTGGAATTTTGTGAAGTCTCCTCAGAAGAGTAACTTTTTGACTCTTTTTTTTTTAAAGCATCCAGATGAAAAAAGGCTGGAAGGGCTATCCAAGCAGCTAGACTGGGATGTGCGCAGTATTCAGCGCTGGTTTCGACAGAGACGCAACCAGGAAAAACCAAGCATTCTTAGGAAGTTCTGCGAGAGCCTGTAAGGAATTCTTTTCCTCCTCTTTGTTTCTATTTTTCCTTACTCAAGTCTCGATGGAAGAGAAGTCTCTTCATCTCAAGTTGCATGGATTTTTGGGGATATTATATATTGTTTATTAAAGCGGATAAACTCTTTTCCCTCTTTTCAAATTGACTTTTGTTCCGTATAATTGAAACACATTTTCTTTGAAAGCATAGATGTAAGTTACAGCTCTCTAAACAAAATTGGAATCCAATAGAATAAGGATGTCGCAGGATTTATTTCCCACATTTGAACACAGAATCAACTATTATACAGAAATTGCTGTAAAACTAAAAAGTAATCTTCAGTCACTCTTAGCAGAACTTCTATGATCGAGTAGTGTGGCTGCTGTGATTTTACAATCTGTAGAGTCAGTGGAGACAAATTTTCTGTTTGTTTCTTTTTTAATTCATTTCATTGTTTTAGATTTAGAGGCTTTAAAGGGCACAAAATCAAGACATAAAGTTCCTGTCAAAATTTAAACTTCTCCTCTGAATCAGACTGCTCTCAGTCTCTATTGCCAGGATGACGTTAACTCGCTTCCTCTACTTAGATGGCAGGACTTAATGTTTATTCCTTTCTTGTGGAAAAAAATCCTTCCATTCAATCTTATGCTCTGAATCTGTAGAAAATGGCAGCTTCCCACTGGATCCACGTATTTAGAGAGGAAGGATGATGGCCCTGACCTATCCCCTGACAGAATGCAGGAATCATTGCCTTGGCCAAAGAAGCATTTTTTTAAAGTCCAGAATGAGATACTGTTCGGATGCAGCTCAGGCAGATGCCTCTCTGATCCACTGAACTATAAAAAGCAGAGGTACAGTGCAATCAGACTTACAAAAATCTCTTATAGACTACCTCAATAAAGATGCTTTTAGCCTTCGTTCCTGGACCACAATTTCATTTGGTTTGCCAGATCTGTTAGCTAAAGACTATTTGACAGATCCCAGCTAAGGGTGTATTTCAATGTACCATTGAATCAAAACTATCTTGAGACAGAGATTTTAGAGAAGGTGGCAATTTAAGAGAACTAGAACAAGTCATTGGTACTTTTTTTTTTTTTTACTGTCTGCAAAGATTTTTATATTTTTAACAGGCTCTAGGGAAGGGATAGCTTCTCCTTTACCTATGTATCTCAGTACCATCAGGCATAGCTTGCTGATTTTGGTTTAGTTTCAAAATATGAGCTGAATTTTCAATCAGAATTTTGAGTCAATGCACTCAAGGAAGGAATCTAGGCAGAAGGTGTATTTAAAATTTATTTTGAATTGTAGCCTGACAACGTCAATTGGGGCAAACATTATTTTGCCTATTGGCAGTTGGCTGGCAGCAGTCTTTCTCATTCTGAACCATCTAGAAGCTCTTAGGCATAAGTGGCTGAAGAGCATGACAGAAAAATAAAGGGTGATGAGGGTGTTTCACATCCATCTGTATCTGTCCGGCTTAAATTAGATGAGTCAGGGACAGGATGCTATAGCGTTATCTATAAATGCACATACATGCATAGACCTTTGTGTATAAAGCCTTGTGAAAATGCTTGAAAAAAATACAGGTCTAATGGTGTTTTTAAATATTCAAAGTACCACACACATCTTAAGCATCCTAGTCCACATATAAAAGCCTTCTAAGGCAGAAACTCGACATCATAGGGCTATGATACTTAAAATAATAAAATAATGTTTGGAACACATGCACTTATGAATCAAACAAGCTGATTGCCAGAACAGCAGGAGTTGCATCAGATAGTTTCATTCTAGGCTGGATCACCCTGTGATTGCATAATAATAAGGTCTTCTTCATGAAATGTGCAGGGCCATAACTTCTGTGCAAGCTACAGAAATTCCAGATTATTCCTTAATTATTCAGTATGTCTTTAGGTTGCCCTGCCAGAAAACGGTTGCTTTTTCATGTGAACGTTCTTGCTAGTTTGCTTCCTGCTAAGTGACCTGAAAGACAGCAGAAGAAAGCTGAAAATCTAATTTATATGTAGCCATTTATAATCAACAGTAATTGTCCAAACATACAATTCTTTCACAAGTCTTTAAACCCAATCATTTTTGTCCCATGTCTTCAAGGGAGTTTAACTTTCATTAACACAAGCCAAACTTATCTGTTACTTGCACACAAATATAAGAAAAAGAAAAACAGAACTTAGAGAAGATGGTACTCCTTCTATCTTCCTCTGTTGCTGTTTTTTCCATTATCATTATCTTGGCATTAGCTTGCCCTGCCAATGTTGATGGGATGTAGTTTTCTCCTCAATATTTCCTTGATTAGGGTATCATTTTCTTCTTGATTGTCTGATGTTAATCTCTGCTTGAGAGGATGTATTCTGGTCTTTTTGTTTCTGTAGCTTTTTTAAATACTATATAAGTGTGGCTTATCTCCAATGAGTCCATTGATGGCTAATTTGCCTAATGCCAAGCCACCAGGAATTCCTTAACATTTTTGGATTTAGTTTGGTCTAGGGTGATCAGTTTTTCACTTGGAAAACTTCATATATTTTTTGTTTTTCTTTGAAAACTTTTCATGTCTCAGATGAGAAGTGAAATGTTTCCAAGGAAAAACAAAGAAAGTCCAGTTGTCTTTTTTTAAAAGCACCTTTGGGACAATCATGACCTAGGTGACTGAGAATAGACAGTCTGTCGAAGTGTTGTGAAATCAAGGAGTTTTTAATCATGTTTTCTGACTTCTAGTAGTGCTCAGCTAATCTTCTGCCTGTCTGCCCTATTTAGTGACTATGACACTTTATTACACTCAGGGTCAAAACAAATAATGAAAGCAAACAAAAAATGAAAGCTAAAACAGAATCTCTGAAAGAAACTTGTCTGACTGATCCGCTTATTTAATTCAATTCATTAAGCCACCACATTACCTGGTCAATTCGTTTTCTTAATATTCTCAAAAACTGTAAGCAATTATACCAGGATGGGAAACTGGGAGACCTGGAATGTGATTAGTTAAGGATAGCAATCATTTTAATACAGGGCTGGGAATCCTTCAGGGAATTTCTGGAGTGTAGCAATGTGATGGAATGTGAGAAAGATTTTGATAATAAGCCAAGAGATGCTGCCAAGGGAATGGGCAGATAAGAGACAGCACAGCTTGCAAATAGTTAGTGAGCAGGGCACGAGGGTCAGAAGAAACCCTCCATTAGTTTCCCAGCTGTAAAGGAGACTTGGGAGAAAATTGTACTTTCAAATTTGCAAGATTGATATTGATCTCACAGGGTAAACTGGATAGGAATTACAATCAAACAAATCCATTCTACTATATTGTAAAGCTATGTTGACAGAATCAGGACCTCTCATTCTGAAGAATGTTTCCCTGCCATCTGCAGCAAATCTTCTTAACACATAGGTATATCTATAGACCCCTCACATCCTGGAGATAAATTGTTTCAACTTCCACCCTCAAAACGACGCTATAGGGCCCTGTACACCAGAACAACTAGACAGAAGGACAGTTTTTCTCCAAATGCCATCACTCTGCTAAACAACTGATTCCCTCAACGCTGTCAACTTTTTTACTGTTACTATTATTCCTCTACTACTAGATTATAATAACACTTCCTAGTACCTATCTCTTCCCACTTATGACTATAACTGTGTTGCTTGTATCTTTACAATTTATATTGTTTTATTTGTTTCCTATTATGATTTGATTGCTTATTAGTAATGACTATCACTAAGTGTTGTGATTCTTGATAAATGTATTTTTTTTCCTTTATGCGAGAGCATATGTACCAGTCAAATTCCTTGTATGTCCAATCACATTTGGCCAATAAAGAATTCTATTCTATTCTATTCTATTCTATTTTATTCTATTCTATTCTATTCCATTCCATTCCATTCCATTCCATTCCATTCCATTCTACATGAGTTAAATGACATACAGTGCAGGGGAAAAATGATTGGAAAATCCTAACACAACACAAAGTGGGGAAAATCATTGCTTTCTCTCTTGCTAAATGTTTAAGCAAATGGGAAAGCCTGATGTCTTCTATTATACTTTGGCCGCTATTTGAACTTTTTTCAATGATTAACTTGTGCTTCACTTGGCCTAGGAATCCCATCTTCCTCCATGATACTCATTATGGTCCTATAAAAACTACTTAATCCATTGAAAAACAGGTTACGCTTGCAAAATCACATCTGTATAAGTTGTGAAAGCATCATAATGCAGAGAGGCTGAGGACTAGGTCTGTAGCTGTTGTGAAGAGCTGTTAGCAGAGAGCACACACTAGAGCAGGGGTGTCAAATTGGATTTCTTTGCGGGCACGATCAGCATTGTAGTTCTCCTCTGCAAGCCAGTGGTGGGGGAACAAGGAGGGGAGACGGGATGGATGCCTCCTGCAGCACTTTGCCAGCCAAAATGGGCTTACGGGCCACGCACACCTCTCCCGCATCTCGTTTTCTGCCTCCATGACGTCCTGCAGCACTCTCCTAGCTAAAAACAGGCCGCACGGATGTCCCCACATGGCCAGTTTTTGGCCTCCCCAGCCTCCAGCAGTACTCTGCTGGCTAAAACGGGTGGCCCGTTCTCCGTAGAACTGCTGCGAGCATCCAGAGAGTGGGAGGTGCTCCAGTCTCATGTCGTACAGGCTGAGCTATAATTGAGGGAACGCCCCCCTCCTCCACGTGACTCCTCCTTGCGTTCCCCCAGTTTTAGCTCAGCCTTCAACGAGACAGGCAGCTAATTTTGTTCCTTGGCCGTTTCAGGTTCCTAATCTTAATTGCCATCAGGTTTGTCTTTTTCTCTTAAATCCTTGTTCCTTGCGTTGACTGTGTGATTCCAAATTGTTGCCTTAGCGAGATTTCTCGCCCTCAGGGGAGAGGTAGGGGGAGTTGGAGCTTTGCCCCCCCCTCCTCCTTCTTCTCTGCCTGTTCCCAAACCGCGCTCCTTGGAGCCAGCCGTTTTTTTCTGTCTTTATCTTTCCGATCGTTGCGTCTCCCCCCCCCCCCCACTAACGCAATCAGAGGAAGCTCCGCTTCTTCTCCCGGCCCTTCTGAATTTCATTCCTTTTTAAGTTTAAGGGCTGGTGTGTCTCTGGGCTATTAGCGCCATTGTGGGCGGCCATTTTAGGCACGCCTCGTGGTCGGCGCCATTTTGGTGAGCTTCGAAGTTGCATGGTTGACTGTTGGTCCTCAGCATGATTAATAGGCCGCATGGACTTTGAATTTGCCGAGAATACCGTGGCTCCGTGCCCAGTTATTCTCCCTTGACTCTCTTTTGTCTCAGTTGGTGTTGTTCTGTGATTGCCCGTAACTCGCTCAGAGACCCAGGCAGGTACCTTCCAAGTTCGCTGGGAGGCTGCCTTTGGAGGCCTTCCTCACCCACCTTTTTTTCGTTTGTGCAAGTGATATTTCTTTTTCTTTATAGAAGGATTAATTTTTTCACTGGCCTCAGCGTTGCATTTGGCTTCTCTTATACAGTTTAATATTTAGTTAGTCTTTTATTAGGTTTCATTTCATATCTAACTACCTTGGGCTCCGCCCACCCTTAAAAAAAATACAAAAAAACAAAAATAAATAAAAATAAAATAAATAATAACAAAAAATAATAATAAATAAAAAATCAGAAATTAAAAATAAAACAAATTTTTTTCTTTTCTTAGATTAGCCTTTTGGCAAGACCTTTCCTTCAAAAAAATTTTTTGACTATTATTAGCAGATAGATAATTAAGGGAAATTCCCTTTTTCCTTCCAAAAGGGGGACGTGACCCAACTTTAGGAAAACCGGCTTGAGCAACAGGCCGAACTCCTAGGCGCACCAACCGCCTCCCCTAATTTCTTGGTATCATGGCAGAGGGCAATCCTAGTGGGCCTTCCTTAAAGGCCAAATCCAAAACCCACTACTTACACACAAGGGACAAGGATTCCTCCAGTGCCTCCCAAAGGGATGCCTTGCGGCGTCATAAGGCTCTGGAGAAAGAATTTAGCAAACGCTCTAAGGACTCGCCTTCTGTAGCTCTTGCCCCTCCCTCTCTTGCTGTACAGCCCCCCCCGCCGCCAGGGCAGTCTTCCCCCTCCAGGTATAGTTCCACACGAAGTCTCCAAATCCCTCGCGCCCCTGAGGCAACCTTCACGCCGACTGCAGCGGGCCTACGGCATGAAGACCCGGCTTCGTCTATTATCCCTGACAGTATCAAGGAGTGGATGCAACTCGCCATCCGTCAAGGGATCGCTGAAGGCATGCAGCAATTGTCAAGGTCGGAGTCTCAAGGAATGGCGCCTGGATTTGAATCCGTGTCTACCAGGCCTATCGCCGGTCCACCATCACAGCAGGGACAGGTACCTCTCCAATTGGGCGTTCCATGCCTGGAGGGTGAGGAGGCCCTGGTGGAGGAGGAAGGGGACTTTCAGTCCTTCAGGGAAGAGGAAGGTTCCGATAGGGGGTCACTGCACTATTCTGAGCCCCTATTTCAGGTGGACCCCATGGAGGGGGAAATGTCAGAAGACGAGGGCATTTCCCCTGAGCAGCCGGCTATGGTGGGTCTGTTCAAGCCTCAGTTATTTAAATCCTTATTATTTAAGGCTAAAAATATTTCAGGTCTTCTTCCTCAGTCCACCTCTGAGTCGTCTCCTGCTACCCCGGGGGGTCAAGAAGACTCCATATTCAGTCATCCTATCATTGAGACTGAGGTAATCCCTACCCCCCCAATATTCTCCAATCTAGTAGCAAGACAGCTGGCGTCGACAGGCCCTTCTCCTGCTCCTTCCAACCAGGACAAGAGGTTGTTCAATCTCGACCCGGAATTCTCAGCAATGCTGGCTACTCCGGAGGTAGACGACCCTATCGTTAGATCGGCCTCTTCTTCTTCCAATCCCACTGACGCTCTAGGCGCTTAAACCTGAAGATAAACGGGTGGAATTGGTGCTCCGGCGAGCGCATCAATCAGATGCCTGGGCCATAAGATCGGCCACAGCGGCCTCCTTTTTTACCCGCTCTTCCATAAGGTGGCTTAAACAACTAAAGCAGCATGTCCCTGCTTCAAACACAAGAGCCCAGCAGGACATTGCCAAGCTCATGGCCGCGGCGGAATTTGCAGCCGACGCCACTTTTCACTCCGTGAAGTTCTCGGCCCGGGCCATATCCTCACATGTGGCTGCCCGTCGGCTACTCTGGCTCCGGCAATGGCACGCCGATGTGAAAAACAAGTCTAAGCTAGCCTCAGCACCCATCTCGGGGGGAAAGCTATTCGGCCCTGCCTTAGAACCATTGCTAATGGAGACGCGCAATAAGAAGAAATTTCTCCCGTCCATTTTTCGTAAATCAGATGCCAGAGGGTCCCAGCCCTTTCGGAGGGGCTCCTTTCGTCCCTCCTTCCAGCATTCCTTCACCCCTAGGTATCAGGCCTCGCAGTCCTTTCGACCGACCTATCAAGACAGGGGCGACTCAGGTGACAGAGGCAGGAGGGGAGGAAGTTACAGGAGGCCCTTCAGAGGTTCAGGAAACAGGGTGTCCCGAAGGCCCAGGTAGTCCTCCCGCCTCCTATCCCATTGGTGGTCGCCTTAGGCATTTTGCTGACCAATGGGTAACATCCACTTCGGATGCTTGGGTCACAGACACTGTCAGATTCGGTCTCTCCCTCCAATTTCATTCTCCACCACCACATCACTTTATGGTTTCTCCCCTATCCAGAGACCCGGCTAAGCGGGCGCTTATGTCATCAGCTATCCAGCATCTTACAGATATTAGGGCTATCCAGCCTGTACCTGCCTCGGAGCGGGGAGAGGGGTTCTACTCCCTCCTCTTCTTAGTCCCTAAGCATTCTGGAGGCTGGAGGCCCATTTTGGATTTGAAGAGGCTCAATCGATTTATTGTCCGGCATAGATTTAAAATGCATACCCTTCAATCCATTTTACAGAGTATCAGAAAGGGAGACTGGATGACTTCAGTAGATTTGTCCGAGGCTTATCTCCATATTCCTATTCTCCCCTCGCACTCCAAATATTTGAGGTTTTGTTATAATCATCAGCATTTTCAGTATGTGGCCCTTCCCTTTGGCCTGGTTTCGGCCCCAAGGACCTTTATTAAGGTGCTAGCAGCTCTAGCGGCCCACCTCAGGCATTTCCCAATCCGAGTTCATTGTTATCTTGAGGATATTTTAATTGTTTCGCCCAATCGAACCCAGGCTACACGTGACACTGCCACCACCCTTTCGGTGTTACAGGCCCACGGTTTCCTTGTGAACTGGGAGAAGAGTCAGCTCACTCCTTCCACCCGTATAGCCCATTTGGGAGCCATCATTGATTTGGTTAGGGAGAAGGTTTTCCTTTCCCACGATAGGTTCATCAGCATACAAGCCTCCATCTGGATCATTAGGCAGTCTGGTAGGGCCTCCTTGCTTGATTTATCCAAGCTACTGGGGAAGCTTGTTTCCTGCATTTCCATTATTCCATGGGCACGTTTGCATTCTAGATCGTTGCAGTGGTTCCTTCTGCCGTATCAACGTTCCGGACGGAGCAACTCCAACATCAGGGTGAAGGTCCCTCCAAGAGTCCTCGCCTCCCTTCTATGCTGGACAAGACCTTCCATCAACAAGGGCCATCTATTCAAGGATCCTCCAAGAGTCACGCTCACTACAGATGCAAGTCTTTCAGGATGGGGAGCACACCTGCACTCCCTTTCGGCCCAGGGCATTTGGTCGGCCACCGAACAGCGTTGCAGCATCAATTGGTTGGAGCTTCACGCGGTGTACTTGGCTCTGAAGGCCTTCCTACCACAGGTACAAAAAAACCACGTACTAGTCCTCACCGACAACACCACAACCAAGGCGCATATCAACCGCCAAGGGGGCACTCACTCTCTTCGCCTTATGAGGGAGGCCGAGCGTCTGTGTCGATGGTCAGAAACACATCTTCTATCCATCAGAGCAGAGCACATTTCGGGAGCCTCGAACGTGCACGCGGATTGGCTCAGCAGGGCCGTGTTGGACCAAGCGGAATGGCGCCTTCATCCTCTTCTGTTCAAGGAGGCTGCGACCATCTTCGGCCGGCCTCTGGTAGACCTATTCGCTTCTCCGCACAACGCTCAGACGCCAAGGTTTTTTTCCCGATACCCCACCAACGGAGCAGAGAATTACGATGCCCTGCGTTGCCCCTGGCCTCCCGGTCTTCTGTATGCCTTTCCTCCTCTCCCGTTAATCCCCAAGGTGATTCGGAAACTGGTTCTAGAGAAGGCGGAGATTCTCCTGGTAGCACCGTATTGGCCCAGGAGACCGTGGTTCACGGACCTTCGCGACCTGTCGGTGGCCCCTCCATGGAGGATTCCACGGGACAAAATCTCCCTGTCCCAAGGCCCTCTCCTCCACCCAGATCCACAGTGGCTTCAGTTAGCCGTTTGGAGGTTGAGCGGGAAAAACTAAAGGCAGAGGGTCTTTCGGCCCAGGTCATCACTACCATTATGGCAGCTAGGCGCCCTTCCACCACTCACATTTATAATGCAACCTGGAACAGTTTTTCCAAATGGTGTCGTCAATCTTCTATCAATCCGCTCTCCCCTTCCGTTGCGCAGGTTCTGGCTTTCCTGCAAGACGGCCTGGACAAGGGTCTTTCCCCCAACACTCTGAGAAGGCAGGTCTCGGCTCTTTCAACGGTGGTTCCTGGCGACTCGTCTGCACCACTCTCCCACCATCCTCGTATCAGGGCCTTTCTCAGGGGAGCTTCCAACCTACGCCCCCCAATGGTTCATAGATACCCGACTTGGGACCTTAATAAGGTCTTGACGGCATTGACCAAGCCTCCCTTCGAGCCTCTCAGGGAGACGTCGCTTCAGTATCTCACCCTTAAAGTGGTGTTCCTCATGGCAATCACTTCAGCAAGAAGGATATCTGAAATTGCAGCTCTATCCGTCAGAAAGGACCTGTGCATTTTCCATCCTGATCGGGTGATTTTAAGGCCTGACCCTGTCTTTATGCCAAAGATCAATTCGGCCTTTCATAGAGCACAGGAATTGGTCCTACCTAACTTTTGTCCAAAGCTTGTGCGGGAGAAGGAACGGCAGTGGCACACCTTCGATGTGCGCAGAGCTCTCCGTATATACATCCATCGAACTCAGCCTATCAGAAAGTCTGAGTCACTTTTCCTTTCCTTTCAGCCGAACACGCTGGGTTGCAAAGTCTCCCCGTCTACTGTAGGCCGCTGGATCAGGGCTACCATTTCTAAGGCCTATTTGGCCCAAGCTCTGCCGGTTCCTAGTGGGATAACTGCTCACTCTACCAGGAGTGCGGTTACTTCGGTAGCCTGGGCCACCCAGGCTTCCATCCATGACATCTGTAGGGCGGCCACCTGGGCTTCCCCATCTCCCTTTATACGACACTACAGAATTGACACTTATGCCTCCGCTGAGGCATCCTTTGGTAGGCGAGTCCTTCAACAGGTGGTGAGAGAGCCAGAGGAGATTCCGACCCAGACGGAGTCCCGCCCGTAGGACAACATGCTTTGGTATGTCCCACTCTCTGGATGCTCGCAGCAGTTCTACGGAGAATGGGCGTTGGTTCTTACCTGATACGCCTCTTCTCGTGGAACTGCGTAGAGCATCCAGCCCCACCCTTCTTATTCCGTCTGGTAGGGAATCCTGTTTCGGCCAATGATCTTGTTTATTGTTGTTGAGAGTTGTTTTTTCTAGTTAAGTTAGAGGATGGTTCTTGTCCTCTCGTCTTCGTAAAACTGGGGGAACGCAAGAGGAGTCACGTGGAGGAGGGGGGCGTTCCCTCAATTATAGCTCAGTCTGTACGACATGAGACTGGAGCACCTCCCACTCTCTGGATGCTCTACGCAGTTCCACGAGAAGAGGCGTATCAGGTAAGAACCAACGCCCATTTTCAGCTGGCAGAGTGCTGCTGGAGAGGCACTGTGGGCCAGTCCTTTGATATTTCCAGGCTGGCCCCACAGGCCAGATTTAAGCACTGGCCTGCAGACCTTGAGTTTGACACCCCTGCACTAGAGGAAATAAAGCAAGAATAAACTTTCTTTCGCATATGTCTATTGCCATAACTGTATGATGAGAATTGTCTACAATTTTGGTTGAAATTGAAACAATACTGCTACAATAGCAGCTCGTTACAGCTGGCAATATAGAAATGCTCCTTTTGTCTTCTGGAAGCTCTTACCTGAAACATTACAAGTGAAATGCTCTAATCTGAGGATGATGGAGTTGTGGCAAAGGACATCCCAGGCCAGCTGTTTTCTTGCATATTTTCTGCAAGCCAAAGATGCAGCAGAATCTTTCCTAGAACAGCAATACAAATTTTTATGAAACTTGAATTGCTCTCTTCCGAACGCTGACAGCCGTTCAACAAAAGAATGATACAACAGTGAACAAAATTCAAAGCTACTTGCATTCTTGCTTAGTCAGCATATATCTTTGTTTTTGGTCCACCTGTCCAGTCATTTTGTATTTATGGCTTTTAGCATAGGAAAATGGGGAGTGGGTGGTTTTTTTTTAGTAAATTACACTCAGATGTTCTCAAAGCTGCATAGGAATCATGCAGAGTTAGGTAAGCATTCATCTCAAGTAATACCATGACCATTAAATATTGATATTTTTTGTCAGAGTTCATCCAGCTAGGAAATCAAATAGACACACAATGAAGATTTCCAACTGCTTTGTGTGTATTGCTTTAAATACTTGGATTAGAATAATCCTTCTGCAGTAATATTTCTCATGTTCTGTCAAAAAGGCCTGTCAAGTACTTTAATCTGAAAAATCAGATTTTATATATCTAGTAGGTTATCAAAATATTAAGGAATTTTAATTCCTGCTGATGAACAAAAAACTGATCCCTTTTAAATGTACTATTCAAAAGTAAAACTGTGCTAGTGAACTGAAGCTATACTATCAGCAAAGAAAGAGGAATATCAGAGTAAGTTATATTTCATAGTTTTCTCCTCATGTAGGTACTATCTAAATAAAGATAAGATCTAAATAAATTTTTCAGGAATTGTAGTCTTGGATCTTTTATATGATGTGTTGGGTTTGCCCTTGTTTCTTAATTTCTTTTGATCAATCTTAAATTCAGAATCTTAATCCTATTATTTACAGAAAAATGGCAGATAAGAATGGTTTCCTTCTTTTCCCAGAAAAATAAATAATTATAGAATTAATTGGTTGCTCAAGATTGGTTGCATTCAAAATTACTTCTTAGCTGTACTTATTAAAGTCTTAAGTAGACCTTAAGAGGAAATAATGTCTTATCTTTTGCAGCTCTCTGCTATGCTGCAGTCTTAATCCTGATTGCAGATTTTCAATAAAGGTGTTAGGAGGAGCAGGGATTACATTCATCTCTAATTTTCAAGATTTCTTGGTGTGGTTCTTTTAAGTAGAGCAGTGGTTCTCAACCTTTTCGGATCCGAAGGGTGCTCTGGGAAAAATTAATCACACAGAATGATTATTAAATCTGGCAAAAAAAAAAAAAACCTGCACACTTAAGTGCCTTTCGTGGAACATAGCAGGTTGGGGGAGAAGGTATGGTACCACAGCATTCGCCAACTATATTCGCTCATTTGATGTGGTCCTGCTTCAGGAGACCTGGGCATGCGATAAGATATCCCTTATAGGGTTTACGGTCATTTCCTTGGCTGCCACCAGACAATCTACGACAGGAAGGCCTAAGGGTGGTCTAGCTTGCTTGGTCTCTACTTCTTTGAAAGTGGAGACAGTGGAGCTGCCCCCCTGTGGCTCTTTAGCTATGGCGCTCCTAATTAAGACAGGACGCAGCAAATTGTTAGTGTTCAACGTTTATCTTCCCCTGACGATGAGGCAAGCTGATACTAAGGCTCAATGGGGCGTGCTGGACAATTACATTACTTGTATGGAAACTAAATTCCCAGCGCTGCTCATCCTTATAGGGGGCGACTTTAATGCCCGATTGGGAGGCCAAGTTCCCCCATCGATTGAGGCGCTCTACTCCCAAGAAACCCTCCAGGCCATAGGACACCTGATTTCAGCCAGACATTCTAAGGATGAATTAACAAATTTTGCTGGCATTCAGTTAGCCCTTTTAGCAGCCCAACACAATAAGATAATTCTTAATGGGAGTACCCTAGGTGATCTAGCTGGTGAGTTTACTTTTAGTTCCTCACGTGGAAATAGTGTTATTGATTTTGTGCTGGTATCCCAGCTTCTTAGAAAGGCAGTCCGTGCTTTTTATGTGGACTGCCTTACGGAGAGCGACCACTACCCCCTGGTTACAATCATTGGGCTTTCCTCAAATATACATCTCCCTAGGTGTCCCCAGATATTAGATCCCTATGTGGCCTCATATACAAGGAGGATCAAATGGTCTTCTAATACTGAAAGAAAGTTCCACTCCTTTTTATCATCTCTGGAGTGTCTCAGCCTATATAATAAGGCCCTAACAAGTAGTGGCCCAGGGACAATCTCGGCCTTTGAATCACTAATTAATAGTGTTCAAAGGGAGCTAGGAGCCGTCTGTAGGCCAAGTGGTCCATATCATTCAAGAAGTAATTCTTGGTTTGACAAAGAGTGCCTGATGCTCAGGTACCAGATTAATCAGGTTTATTTGCTCTATTGTAATCAAGGTGATAAATGCCCACCAGAGGACTACTATCGCTTGAAGCGGGAGTATAAAGGACTAATTGCTAAGAAAAAGAAAGCTAAAGCGAGAGAGAGAAGTGGGATCTACTTCTCTCCATCCAGCAGAAGAACACTCGATTATTTTGGCAAATTGTTGCCAGCTCCTTGCCAGGTCATCAAGAACTCCCTCTCTGCTGTATTTCCAACAGAGATTGGGAAAACCATTTCTTGGCAATTTTCCAGGTGTCAACAAGTTCAACCATGCTTGGGCCACAGCTGCCTCCTGCAGTTCCTGACTGGCAACCCGTGACTCATGCTGAGATTACCAAGCTTATCTCCGAACTCAAGTCAGGCAAAGCCCCTGGCCCTGATGCTATACCCCCTGATCTGCTAAAATCCAATCCTGAGTGGTGGATTCCTCTCTTAGCAAGACTCTTCACGCATATCAATACCTCTGGCAGGATCCCTACCTCCTGGAGCTTAGCAATTATTGTTCCAGTTTTTAAACGAGGAAATAGGAACAATCCAGCCGACTATCGCCTCATAAGCCTGTTCTCCATCATTGGGAAACTGTATGCTAAATATCTCCAACATAGACTCCACACTTGGGTTGAGGAGTCCAATATTATTGGTGTTGAACAGATTGGGTTTAAAGCAGGCTGTGCCACACTGGACCACTGCTTTGTCTTAGTGCACTTGGTCGATAAATATACTACCATACCAGGTGGCAAACTTTTTACTACTTTTATCGACCTAAAGTCAGCATTTGACTCAGTCCCTAGGGGACTGTTGTGGTCAAAACTGCTCAAAAGTTTTATCGATAGACGTCTTCTGTTCCTAATTAGATCCTTGTACAACCAGACCTCTAGTCAGGTCAGGTGTGGTCTGCAGGGAGAACTTTCAAATCCTATCCCAATTAAGAACGGAGTAAGGCAGGATTGTGTTCTTGCTCCTCTTTTGTTTAATTTATTCTTATCTGACTTGGCCTTTCACATTGGACGTATTGAGTCCCATGCCCCAAAGTTGTCAACTACAAAGATCCCACTTCTCCTTTATGCTGACGATGCGGCCCTCCTTTCATTGTCAAGGCCAGGTCTGAAAAGATTATTTTCTGCATTCAGGTCCTACTGTGCTGAGAACCACTTGTCTTATTAATTACGACAAATCCAAATTATTGGTGTTCTCTAGAGCCCGGAAATTGTATAACTGGGCTATCAATGGTAATGCTGTTAAGCAGGTTTTCCATTTTAAGTATTTAGGTATTCAATTTCAGAACACCGGTGCTTGGACTAGACATCGAACCCAGGTGCTGAATTCAGCCTCCTGTAGCCACCAGCAGATTTTAAGATTTTTTTATACCCAAGGAGGCCAGTTTATTCCTTCTGCTCTGCGTATTTACAAAGCCAAAACTTTGGCTCAAACTATTTACGGAATTCCCATATGGATATGGGGCTTCAAGGATTGTATTGAAAGAACCCAGGCTGTCTTTTTTAGAAAACTTCTAGGTCTTCCTCCTTGTGTTAGTTTTGCTCTGATGTACCTGGAACCAGGCACTCGATCAGTCGAATGTATGGCGTGGATTAACACCTTTAAATGGTGGTTTTGGGTGCTCTTTCTGGCAGTTCCTGGTAGCTACATCTCCCTGGCATTTGCTGACTCTCATATTTCTCATTGGGAGTGGGAGCTGATGAAGAAATTATACCTGGTAGGTTTTTACGTGGGATGCCCTGGGAGATTATCGTCTTAAGGACGCCCAATTTAGGGTAGTCCAACGGCTTGTGGACATTGACTTGCAATATCTACGAGCCAGAGCTAATAAAACTTGCTCCCCTCTGATCTTCAGCCAATTTAATAATTATAGACTGAGGATGGCTTCCTATTTTTACACTCTAACCATTCCCAAGTATAGAAGAACTTTCTCCCTAGCTCGCTTTAATGTTTTGCCCTCAGCACTACTGGATGGGCGATTTAAGAGGCTCCCGATTAACGAGCGGCTATGCCCCTGTGACAGAGCTGAGGTTGAAACTGTGGAGCATGTCCTTTTATATTGCCCTATGTATAATGCAGACAGATCTAAGTTACTGTCTCTCCTTGAAACAGACCCTGCTAGACCCAATGTTAGTAATTTGTTCTTATATTGTCTAGGGGATGGCTCCTCATATATCACTTCTTTGGTTTCCATATTTTTTTTAAGAGCTGTAACCATCAGAGGAGAACGCTATAATTCCCCTTAGTCAAGTTTTTGGTGACCAATTGTTCATGATTAATTTTCCCATGTTCTTCTTTTGTTGTACTTGTGTTTTGGTCTGTGACCGCAAATAAAGTATTATTATTTACTTGCTTGTTCCAGCAGTATCTAGCTTCACTGGCCCAGGTATTGATGATTTTGATGCTGTTTCCACCATTTAATCGTGTGTGTAGCACTTTTCTCAGTCTTTGGGTGTGTTCTTTACTAACCACATTTTTATCATGTCCATGCTTGATACTGTCCAACTGTAAAATGCACAGATATCTGTTCAGATCACAGCTGACAGTTTCTTTAACTGGTGTTGACCTTCATATGTATTAGGTTCTTCTCAAGAACCAATGGTGATGTAATGTATTGGTGTGGCAGGGGTGGTATTCTACCGGTTCGGCCCAGTTCGGCTGAACCGGTAGCTCCAAGGATCATCTTGAGCCAGTCGGTTTGCTCCAACAGTCAGCTGCTGGGCCCACCTGCCCGCCCCAGCTTTTTACAGACCTCTATTTCCTGGTTTTTAAGCTCAGCTGCTTTGTGCGGCACAGCGGATTGCTGTGCGACAACTGTTGAAGACACAAGGAGAGTGCAGGATTGCAGGAGAACATCGGTAGCAAACCCTCTGAATGCACGCAAAGCATGTTTTGGTGCATGCATGCGCTAAGCGTACCCACCAAGCCACACCCACAGAACTGGTGGTAAAAAAAAGCTGAATCCCACCACTGTGGTGTAGTATATGTGCAATGTAATGTGGTGTTTTATTGAACTAAACACTGTATTGTTGAAAACTGTTTTAGCCTGCTTTTGTTCTTCCCCATAAATATTGGCAGTTGCATGGCTGGAAAGAGAGTGACAAAATCTGTTAAGTGACTTACTTTGATGAGTGACTGGCAGACTGAAGAGTGAGAGGAAAAGAATGTCTCCCTGTGCGCACTCATTCTCATAACGGGGAATTACCACAACAATTGCAGTCACAAAGATTATTGTGGAGGCAAATGTCTTAACATCAGTGATAAAACAACAACGCTTTGAATGATAAGCAGATTTCTCAGTTTTTTCCTCTAAGATGGTGTCACTGCTAAAATGCAAGGTGGTTATAATAATTACACACACATCATTAGGTTGAATTAGTGTGCTCAGGATCATGTGGTGCAATCCAGATTTTTTTTTTATTAGACAAAATAAACTTTCTTGCCTCTTCCAGTTCATCTAAATGCTAGCTTATTAACATTCCCCCTTTCCCCCTTTTGTCTAATATGAGGCAGGTTTTCCCATGCTGCTCTTTCTCCCCTCTCCCCCAAGTACTATATAAAGTTAGTCAATACTGGCTTATACCCCAGGCCCAATGGACTGATAATTCAAAATCAGCAACATGACTCATGGTTTCCTCTTAAAACTAGGTCAGTTGATGTTCTTGTGAATGTGGTTTGTTGTGTACATGGAACCTTGACTCCAGGAATTCTTTTGTATGAGAGGAAATGTTAGTTTTTCAATTGCCATTCCCGCTGAGAAAAACAATAAATGTAACCTAACCAGCGAGATGGTAGATATGAATATATGAGACATGTTGCTCCTGGTTACTTGCTTTTGGGCATATTCCCAAAATTGTTGTGGCCTTTGACCATGGTGATTTATAAAAACTGGAAGCTGAAGGCCAAAGCTTTTAACAAATACTATACTGACCTAGGATAGGCTATTTTAGGCCACTTTGTTAACAGAAAACACAAACTTAGGTTGACCTCACTTAAATGCATTTTATTTTGGTTATGAAACAGTGCTTTGTTGGAGAATGAAATCCTGTATTCTGCATTTAGTTGGTATCCAAACAAACTTGGTTCCTCTTGTTTATTGATACATGTTTCTGATAATCAGCATACTGTTCGATGCAACGCGTGGAGCACTTTGGAATACACTATTGTGGACATTTCTACATTGTTCTGCATTTTGAATTCTCAAGTATTCTTACCACAAGGATGTTAAGATTCTCTATTTTATATTATTTGCAGGTGGAGATTTACATTTTATCTTTACATATTCACCTATGGATCCCGCATCTTAAAAAAGGTAAGATGCTTTGTCTTTGGGGATAAATCAAATTGTTTCATGGGTATTAATAATAATAGCCTTATGAATATTTATAAAGGAATGTAGTGGTTATATGGCCTAGACATTGATATTTGAAAATAGATCTTTTTAATATTTATATTTTATTGTGTTTTACTAATCTAGAGGATATCTAGGCAAGATTTTACTAATCTTGCTAGTCCATGCATGATATGCCATATGATGGATGAATGAATGAATGAGGAATTTAATCTTGGGAAAATATGAAAAAGATACTGTGAGTAGAGTTGGACCAAATAGTACACAATCTTGAGATAGAAGGAAGAAGGAACTCAAAATAATCTTGTTGTGATTTTGTTTAATATAAGATGAGACAGAGAGAAACTGATAGGCTTTCAAAATTTGGTCATGCCCTACCCAAATAAAGTAATATTTCTGGAATCCTTGTGCTACCTGTTTCTTGATCCGGCCAGCCTTGAAAGATTGATATAAATTTTGAAAGCCTGTCCAAATATCTCTCTGTCTGATCTTTGTCAACACTGGAAATTATGTTCATTCCCAGCCCGTAATGAGTCCCAAACAGTCTCTCAAGATAAGCACCCACCTTTATCTCCTTTGAGTTGCTGCCAACAACTAAAGTACCAAATTAACTGTAAAAAAACCAACCAAAGTACAAAGTCCACACAAAGTTTCAAGGTTTAATCTGAACAGAGCAAACGACTTTGCTTCCTGCAAAGGTTTCAATACCTTTGCACTTCCTTTATACCTTAGGGGAGGGAAATCACCTCCAAACCTTACTCCTGAGTCGCCCCTTTTGTCTTAGCTGTTCTTGCCTTCTGGCAGCTCTGTGCACACACGCACTGGGAATAGGCTCCCCTTGTTCCTCTGCCTTGCTGCTGCCAGATTCTGGAGGCTCCGGAGTCAGCACATAACTCCCAGATGGTCCTGGCCCATCTCTATATCAGATGCAGGACCCTCATCCGAGTCCTCCCCAGATTCTCGGACTGGTCCCTGTTCTTCCCCACTGTCCGATTCTGCTGCCGTATGCACAGGCTGCTGGCAAACCACAATATCTGCACTAAGCGCTATTTTATCTGCACTAGATATACTACTACATAATCTGTACTATATGTACTATCCATATACCATAGAGTACCATATGGATATGGCTTATTTTGGACAATCACTTTGAATAAATGACTCAATAATTGTATATGTTTTTAAGAAAGGTTTTCAAGTAGCCATATGCTAGGGGTGTCAAACTTGATTTCATTGAAGGCCACATCAGGGCTGTGTTTGACCTCGAGGGGCCAGGTGGATGTGACCAGGGTAGGCATGGCCAGGGTGGGCATAGCCAGCTTGACATCACCCGTGTCAGGGATGCCTGTGGCGGCCTGAGTGCTCTGCCAGCGAAAATGGAGCTTGCGAGGACTGTACCCTAACCCTCCCGAGCTCCATTTTCGCTGGCAGAGAGTTGTAGGAGGCTGTTGCAGCCAAAAATGGAGCTTGGGAGGGCAGAGGTACTATGGGCCAGTCCTTCGCTGTTTCCAGGGTGGCCTCGCTGGCCAGATCTAAGCATCACATGGGCCGGATCCAGTCTGTGGGTCTTGAGTTTGACACCCTGCCATATGCCATGGAAATATTTTTACAGTTTCCTCTACTTTCTTTTTTTCTTCTGTTTATTTTTACATCTCCTGAAATAAAATAAGTATCATTTCCCCAAATTATAAATATTTGATTCAATCTAGTGATTCTTTGAATGCAGGACCATTTTTAATACATACATGATACTTTCATTCCTTTTGCTGATCATAGCTGGCCTGTAAATCTTTTAAGTTGGTTTAATGGATGCAATCTACTGAGTGGCCTGAATTTTGGAAGACTTATCTTAAGACCGACATACCCTTTGGAAGACCAACATACTTTGTCAAAAATACATCTAATTTAGATTAGAAATGTCGCATTGCAATGATGTAAGGAACTGCTAGAAACCCTTATGTAGAAATTGAGGAAGATCTTCCAGGTGATCAATATTAGCCTTCCTGCATTATTTATTTATTTATTTATTTATTTATTTATTTATTTATTTATTTATTTATTTATTTATTTGATTTGTCAATTGTTTACAAGATAATAAGTATAAGTGTATATATAGTTATGAATACATGAAATGGGTACATATAAGAAAAATAAAATAAAAATAAAAGAAACAATAGGACAGGGACGGTAGGCACGTTGGTGCGCTTATGCACGCCCCCTAGAGACCTCTTAGGAAAGGGGTGAGGTCAATAGTAGACAGTCTAAGTTTAAAGTTTTGGGGGTTTGGGGAAGAAACTACAGAGTCGGGTAGAGTATTCCAGACATTGACCACTCTGTTGCTGAAGTCGTATTTCCTGCAATCAAGTTTGGTGCGGTTAACCTTGAGTTTGTATCTATTGTGTGCTCTTGTGTTGTTATGGTTGAAGCTGAAGTATTCATTGACAGGTAGGACATTGCAATGTATGATTTTATATACCATACTTAAATCAGACCGAAGACGGCGTAATTCAAGGTTTTCTAGATCTAGAATTTCAAGTCTGCTGGCATAAGGTATTCTACAACGAATAGAGGAGTGGAGAACTCTTCTTGTGAAATATTTCTGGACTTTCTCAATTGTGCTAATATCAGATACGTAATGTGGGTTCCAGACTGATGAGCTGTATTCGAGTATTGGTCTAGCAAATGTTTTGTATGCTCTAGTTAGTAGTGTGATATTACCAGAGAAAAAGCTACGTAGGATTAGGTTAACAACTCTTAATGCCTTTTTGGCTATGTAGTTGCAGTCGGCTCTAGCACTTAGATCATTAGAGGTGAGTACTCCAAGGTCCTTTACAGAGCTTGGATCATCAACAAGATCTTGACTATTCAGCTTGTATTTTATTTTCTGTTTTTTTTTTTTTTTTTTTGCCAATATGTAAGACAGAGTATTTATTTGTTGAGATTTGAAGTTGCCATTTGTTTGACCATTCTGATACATAGTCAAGGTCTTTTTGAAGGGTAGCAGTATTGTCTGTGGTATTGAACAGCTTTACATCATCAGCGAAAAGAATGCAGTTGCTCTTAATATGATCACAGAGGTCATTTATGTAGAGTATGAAGAGAGTTGGTCCTAGAACACTGCCTTGGGGGACACCACTACTGACAGGTACAGAATTTGATAGGACACTCCCAATTTTGACCATTTGTTGTCTGTTTGACAGGAATGCTTCTATCCAGTTATGCAGTTGTCCAGAGATACCATAGGATTTTATTTTTAGGAGTAGTTTGTCGTGTACCACTGAATCAAAGGCTTTACAGAAGTCTATGTAGATTGCATCTATTGCTTTGCCCTGATCAAGTTGTGTCATCCATATGTTTTTGCAGTGTAAGAGTTGCAGATTACAGGATAGTTTTTTTCTGAAACCAAATTGTTTATTGGAGAGTAGGTTGTTTGTCTCTAAGTGGAGGATGATGGATTGGTTAATAATTGATTCCATGACTTTACAGGTGACGCAGCATAAGGAGATTGGTCTGTAATTTTCAACTAGGCTGGGGTCTCCCTTTTTGAAGATGGGGATGACCGTGGCTTGTGACCATAGGTTAGGCAAGGAGCTGGTCCTGAAAGATTTTTCAAAGATTATGCTTAGAGGTTTGGCTATGGCAGTGGGTAGCTTTTTTAAGAAGTAGGCACATATTCCATCCGGTCTAATAGATAGAGATGGTTTTAGATTGCGAAGTGCTTTTTCAACATTGTCTTCTGTAAAATCGATATGTATTAGATCATTGTAGTTATCTGTGGTTCGGCTAGGAAATACTGGGCATGATCCATTGCTGTTTACAAATACTGAGCCGAAGAATGTGTTAAAGATGTTGGCTTTAATGGTGTCGTCGTTGCAGTCTTTACCATTAGGTCCTATCAGGGGTGGGATGGACCTTGAGTCTTTTAGTTTGTTGTTTACAAAATTGTAAAAAGCACGGGTGGAATTGGTGCTTAGAAGGTTTTCCTCTTGTTTAATGTGATAATTGGTGCATTCAGTCTTTATCTGGTGGCATAAATTTTTGTATCCGCTTTTGAAATTGGCAACGTGACCAGATTTGTTTTTCCGCCAGAGTGATCTCTTTTTGGATTTCCTTATTGTTATGGGTAATTTCCTTATTGTTATGGGTAATCTGTTTTTTTGTTTTGTTTTGGGAGTTGTTGTTGGTACATATAGTTTGATGACTCTTTTGACCTCAAGTAAAAAATATGTTGTAATGGTCTTCAACAGTATTGCATCCAGTGAATAGAGATTGCCAATCAAGGGATGAGAGATCGTTGTCTATAAGAACATAGTTGCCTTTTTTGAAGTTATAATTGGGGATTACGTCATTGTGGTGGTTTTTGTGTGGACGTATGTTGAGACAAAAGTCAATCATATTGTGGTCACTGCTGGAAAAGGGTTCTTTAGTTTGTATTCCATAAATTAAATTCAAACTATTGCAGAAGATGAGATCGAGGCAGTTGATTAGTCTAGTGTTGTTGGTTACTAGTTGTTCCAGTCCCAGATTTGTAACAGCATTGTAGAAAGTTGTGTGTATGGTTTCAGTTGTACATTCATTTAGGGTCCAGTCAATATGAGATAGATTGAAATCACCAAGAAAGATAAAAGGGTATGGGCAGGATGCTGCCCATGTTAGTAGTGTATTTAGCTTGTTTACATGTTCGATGTCATAATCAGGTGCTCTGTAACATAGTAAGAATCAAATTGTGATATTTAAGGATAGTTCACAGATGATGGTCTCAGGAAGAGCAAGCTTCTGGGTAACTTGGATATTTTTTAGATGTAAGGACTTTTTATAGAAGAATCATCAATGTGAAACAAAATGTGTAGAAATCCAAAGACAGAGAGATCATAATAAGCACCAATTCTGTTCTTCACTCTTTAAAAAAGTGGACAAAAAGCCCTTCCTGAACACACTTCTATTAATCTATTAATCTTTTAGCTTGCTTGGATAAAAAAATAAATAAAATAAAAGGTGGACAAGATTTTTTAAAGAAACAATATCCAATAATAAGACCTAAAAACAACATCTCCTGAACTCTAGGTAGATTTCTAATTTGGAGACTGTTGCTATCCCATTTGCATGAAGCCGTTTTCTTTAAAACGGCATGATTCAGAATTTTTAGATTGGCTATAAATATATATTAGTTGATTGGCTCATTTTTAAACTATTTTATATAGGCAAAAGATTGTACTCTATTGCTCTGTGAGGTATGATTTCAACTTGACTTCCTCACTCTTACATTGGTTGTGTTCTTTCAAAGAAGTAACTGCATTTCTTTGCATGCTCCAAACTTAATATGACTAGCTCTAATTTAATATTTGCTCATTTGATATCTGTGAGATTACACAGATTTCAGGAACCCCTAGTTTTTTCATATATGGCCAATCAAATCTGCTCAGCATCTCTTTTGATAGCACAGACATTGTTTTATTTGCTTTTTTCATTGTGATTTATGTAATTGAATTTTCCCATGAAAATCCCCATAACTTTGTGATATTTCACCACTTGCAATTAATGTTGCAAGATATTCCTCTTTTCTTAAAACATATCTTTATTCAGAGTAGGATTTAGGGACCATGTCAGATTAGATAACCCGATAATTAGATCAGAATTATGACACTAAGCATGTCATGTTTATACGTCTTTTTATACAGCCCCCCAAAACATAATGGTAAATGCAAAGGCAGATTCTGCAGATTTTCCAGAGTGAAAAAAAAAAGTATCCCATTCCTTGTAAAAAGATTTTATTATAATTCACCTATCCTTCATTACTCAGAAGATTTTGATATTTTTCAAAAGACCAGCCATTTAGGGCTGGGATAAAAATGGGAAGATGTAACAATTGACTGACTTTGGGCCTTACAAAGACTGGCAATAGGGAAAGTATATAGCAGAAAAATATTTCATCGTTCTGTACTCTCATTCCCTTCACTGATCAGAGTACTGCCTGTCAGAAACAGATTCCACTACCCACTCAAACAGCTAGGAGAAGATGCAAAAGAAAAGTAATCACGACATAGAATCTGCAATGTTCATAAGGAGATGATTCCATCAGATCAGATTATTTGTCCATAAAGTCCAGTATAGAAACAGTTTTCCAAAGTCTCAGATAAGGATTTCAATCTGGAATCTTTTCCATGCAAAGTACACTTTTTAGGGGGGCTTCCATAGAAAGCAGTACTTTATTGTACACACCTGTGGGCAGGCTCCTTTAGAAGCCCTCCGAGATATTTTAAGGCATACCTAGGTACAGACAAAGAAGAATATTTTCCACTTAAACTCTTAAAGATGAAAATTTTCATGAACTGGCAATTTAGTGGCAAAACAAGCATAGCGTCAACATAAAATTAGAACATTCCCAAGTTGTAAGATAATTCACTGTATAATTAACTAGAGTACCTGAACTATCTTCAGATATTTGGAAGCTTCCAGAAAAACAAATAATTACAAGTCAATTTATATCCAAGCCACTGCAATTAATCTTATTTAAAGGTTCCAATTCCCATGCAAGGATAAACTGAAAGTTACTGCAGAGATGAGATAGCCTTAGTAATAATGAAGAACAGCTTCTGTAGAATTTAAGCTTCTATTCCCAAAGGCGGTTTTTCAGGAGGCAACTGGACTTTCTTATTTTTTCTTTTGAAGACATTCACTTCTCATCCAAGAAGCTTCTTCAGCTCTGACAGGATAGTGGAGAATGGCAGGATTATCTATCTTGTCGGAACTGAAGAAACTTCTTGGATAAGAAGCGAAACGTCTTCAAAAGAAAAAACAAGAAAGTCCAGTTGCCTCCTGAAAAAGCACCTTTGGGACAACCATGACCTGGATGACTGAAAATCTCTACAGACTTTAAGCTTTTACTATTTTTTAAATCTTTATTCTAGCTTCTATTCTTTAAGGGGGGAAAAAGTAGGATTTCTTTCCTTTCCCATATCAGACTGTATGAGCTCATTTCTCAGATCCGACTGTTGTAGGTACCTCCACTGTTCTTTCAAAATAGTCTTGTCTGGTTCCCTTTTCCCATCTTGCCTGCTTCCATCTTCAGATTAAAGAATCCTCTTTTCTATCTCATTGCAGCTGAGTAGAGACAATTAGTGTCACTTAATTAACTTGTGCACTGTAACAAAGATGCATCAAGGAGGACACTCAAGCATTAAAGGGGCAATAAAGTTGGATATCCTTATTCAGGAATTGGCAATCTCACTTTTCCCAAATTATATTTATACTTGCACTTTGTTAGAGAGCTAGGACCTGGATCTGTATGAGAATTGTGTGATGGGCTTGTTGATTCCTACTCTTGTTTTATTAGATTTTGAATGGTCTGATACAATAGAAAGATACAGAACTCAGAATGTTGTGCTACAGAAGTGTCCCATTTATAACTGGACAGGTGTCAGAAATGGAATAGTAATCTCAATTTCTATCCTAGAAATATATAACAATAGTATCAACATCCACTGAAAGATTCCAGAGAATCAGATGTTGTAGCCCCAGTCCCTTTCCTGTCAAAGATTAACCATCATAGCAATCGCAATAAGATCAATACCAAAATGAGACCTGTGTTCAGTTTAAACAGATGTGAAAATTAAAATGTTTAGAACTTTAAAACTTCTAATCACTTTATTGCTCACATTCCATAAATGTATTCAGTGTCTTCCTTTTAATTGTTCTTCAATATAATGTCTGAATTAAAATGCACATTTGTGTTCTGGCAACAGGAATTAGTCAGAAAGCATCTGGAATAACACAAATTGGTACCTCTATTGCCACTGAATTAATCAAAAAGCCCCTAAACATCTCGAAGTTATTATGTCTTCCTGAGAAGTTGTTACTTCTATGGAGAATCAAGCAGATTTGATTCTCCATTTGTTATATGCTGGAAATTCCTTCTGCTGAATCCACAAACTGTGGCAATGTGCAGCATTTCTCAACTGTTGTGAAGAAATGACCTATAGTTTTTCAGAAAACAAATGAAGTAATATGGTTGTGCATACATGTAAGAAACATGGCCACACAGGTTTTCTGGTATTTTTGTATTTGAAAATACTTTTAAATGTGGGTTACACTTTGCCTATGTACAGCAGAAAATTTCAGACTAACATGAGAGTTTCTTGCCTGCAACTGTATACACTATTAGCCTAAGTCATTTTGGAAGCAGATTGTACTCTCAGAGTACAAAGTACAAAGAAGTTCCAGAGGTGCTTTTTCAGGAGGCAACTGAACTTCCTTGTTCTTTGTTTTGAAGACATTTCGCTTCTCGTCCAAGCTTCTGGTCCTGGAGCCATCCAGTTGCCTCCTGAAAAAGCACCTTTGGGACAACCATGACCTGGATGACTGAGAATCTCCATAGACTAAAGTAGAAGGAATTTTTTGGACCATTAAGAAGGCTGAGCACCGAAGAATTGATGCTTTCAATCTGTGGTGTTGGAGAGTCCCTTGGACTGCAGGGAGATCAAATCAGCCAATCCTAAAGGAAATCAACCCTGACTGTTCTTCAGAAGAACAGATACCAAAACTGAAACTTTGACCACCAAATAAGAAGAGAAGACCCATTAGAAAAGCTCCTGATGTTGGAAAAGATAGAAGGCAAAAGGAGAAGGGCACAGCAGAGGATGAGATGGTTAGATAATGTCATTGATGTAGTAGGCATGGGTTAGAACAGGGGTCCCCAACCGCCGGTCCGCGGACCGGTACCGGGCCGCGGAACAAGCCTTACCGGGCCGCTGGTTGCTGGGCGCCGCCATCTTTTTTTGGTAAAAAAGCAATTTTTCGTCAAAAAGATGGCGGCGCAGCTTCGGTGAGCTTTTCCAGGTAGAAAGCCATTTCTACCCGAAAAGCTCACGAGTGCGCCGCCATTTTTGACGAAAATCGCTTCCGGTGACATCACCGGAAGTGATTTTTCGTAAAAAAAAATGGCGGCGCCCAGCTGACGCCGGAACCGGGCCGCGGCGTCGAAAAGGTTGGGGATCCCTGGGTTAGAAGATCTCCTGAAGATAATGGAAGATGGGGGGAAGTGCTGACATATTGTGGTTAATGCGGTTGTGGATTCAGTCATGACTTGACTGAAGAACAACACAATCATCTTCTAAAAGTCCCATGAGGAAACAAAAAAAAAACATTCTTGACAAGAAGATATAACCCTAGATTATTGTCTGAAAGCTTTATATTTCATCTTAGTAAGTCAGCTTAATTGAAACAGCAAAGTTCTTAGTCCTGAGGCTCTCCAGGTGGCAGATTAAGCTTTGAGAGGCACACCCGTTTAGAGCAAAAGAGAGTACATGCATTCAAACAGGCCCTCACAGAACTTTCGTACAAAAATATAGACTTAAATTTTTCTCTTGAAAGAGATACATCTACACCGATCCGCCATATCTTTTCCATTTGCTATCCTGTGACTCTCGCATTGCTCTACCATCCTGTTCCAACTTCTCCACTTTGCTTCTTCTGCTACCATCATTTTCTTTTTTCTATGGCTGCTGTTACTGCCTCTTGTTGTTGCCCTTTAATTTGCTTTTGTCACTTGCCAGCTATGTATGTGCTGTTTAAAAAAGGAGGTTTTGTTACCTCTATTTTTCTGGGTACTTATTTGTCAATCTGAATTACTGACTGATACTTATTCATTATCTGTCACCCTGTACAACAGTATTGTCCTTCTTATAAAGTTTCACAAGCTCTCAGTTGGCACAGTAAGTTGAAAAAAGTACATCAGCTTTGAGCCTATGATTTATCCATATATTTTGCAGGAATTCCATCAGTCTTTCTGGGCGAACATTTAAACATATAGAGCAGGGGTGTCAAGCTCGATTTCATTGAGGGCCGCATCAGGGTTGTGTTTGACTTTGGGAGGACCGGGGGGGGGGGGGCATGGCCAGGAGGCATGGCCAGGAGGCATGGCCAGCTCAACATCACTCGTGTCGGTGGTGCCTGTGATGATCTGAGTGCTCTGCCAGTGAAAACAGGCTCCCAAGCTCCATTTTCATCTGTGACAGCCTTCTGTAACTCTGCCAGCGAAAATGGATTTTTTGCTGGCAGAGGCACCATGGGCCAGTCCTTCCTGTTTTCAGGGCAGCCCTATGAGCTAGATCTAAGTACTGCACAGGCCAGAACTGGTCCCTGGTCTTGATTTCGACACCCCTGATATAGACAGACAATTTGATTATTTTTGTTTGTCAGTCTGAAATTGTTGACTGTTCTTGTGCCCCAAAGCACAGAATGGCAGCACTACATTTTGAATTTTTTTGAAAGTTGGTTTGGTCTAATGATTAAGGCACAGGGCTGGAAAGCAAAAAACAGTGAGTTCTAAAATTGCATTAGCCATGAAAGCTAGCTGGGTGACTTTGGGCCAATCATTATCCATCTCAGAGGATTGTTACTGTGGGAGAAATAAGAGGAGGAAGAGGTATTAATTATGTTTCCCATTGTGAGTTATTTACAAAAATAATAAAGGTAGATGGGCAGCAATTTAAATTGGATTAATAAATAAATAAAGATAAATTCTCAGAAAAAAATTCTTCTCCCTGTTAATTTTCAGAAATATTTCCATGATGTTCAAAGAGGCTGTTTTGTGAAATTAACAAAAATGCTTGTTATCTTTTATGGTGAATGGATGCTTGTTGTCTTGGGTTTTTTTTTAGTAACCACTTGAGTTCTGCGATTATTCCCCTCGTTCAATTTGGAGATTTTCAGTGTTTGTTCTAAATATATTTCAGAAACCAATAAATTCAATACATTATTATGTATTGTTATGGTCACACATTCATCCACTGGATGCAGAGGGAATCTTTGTTCATTTCTGAAGAATGAATATTTGTTATTAGTTATTTATATTTTTATTAGTTTTATTGTTTTAAATGAGGTTTGATATTCTGTAAGCCTCCTTGAGTCAACATGTGTGAATAGGCAGCAATATAAATTCAATAAATATAAATAAAATAAATAAATATAAAGTATAATACTGTAGAATCAGAATATAAATTTATATTTCCCTGTGAGACTTTTTGCATCAGATGTGATCTGCTGAAAGTGAGAAGAAGATACTCCTATAACCTCATGTAGTTTCTGATGAACATTTGAACTGATCATGTTAGAATTCCAGGTTGGGAATTCCAACCACTGCACCACCATGGCTCTTAGATGAGACAGTAATTCTCAAGAGCAGGATTATTCAGTTGAGTCTTTGATGATAAAACACTGCTTTGTTAAGGCAGGGCCAGGTGACTTAAAGGGTCTGGGGTAGCATACAAACTGTAGATCTTTCTTTTGTGACCCCAGAGCTACCTGAAAGCACAGTTACCAAAAAGTAGCAGGAGAGTTTCTTTTTAAAATATTAGAAATTACAGATGAAAAGATAAAAACTAAAAAACCCAAAAGAATAAAAAGAAAAAGATTAAAAAGTGCAGAAAATAAGAAAACAGAAAGTTAGAAAAGAAACAAGAATATATAAAGTAATTACTTCCCCCTTCATCAGAAGTATAAACAATTTTAGTAACTTATCACTTTCTCTTAAAATGCACAAATGATCTTTTCTTCCATATTCCATCTCTTACCTATAAAGAAATCCCCTTAAAGCCTTGTCATTTCATTCCTCATCAGCAAAAGCCCATTAAAGAATACCAGAGTTAATAACACATCTATTTTAACCTGGATCAAATAAACCAACTTTATATTCTTTCCTTTTACTATTAACAATTTTGTGTTTCAAATTCTTCAAAGCTTTAACAAGTCTCTTGTAAATCTAATATAGGAAAGTTATCCATGCTGGCAAAAATGGATTAGCAGCAAAAATATAAGAGTAATATAGAATTAGTGGGTTTTGTAGACTCTCAGTAGCTGCAGTCTCTTTTAGCATGGAGAAAGTTTAAAAGTTTCCAAAAGACACAGATAAATTGCAGTGGAAATATGCATTGTGTTTGGGAAATGGGAAACTAAAAATGAGCAAAAACAAGCAAAACTGTGGCTCCAGATATTTCTTTATGGTCCCAGTCCCAGTGTATTTCTCAAGAATAACATCAGTTGAAAAACATTCTTATCATCATGGTTGATCCCGCAATCAGCTAGATGTTTAAACTGGATTTGGCATTTTGATCCACCTATTGAGTCCTTTCCAAAGACCTGAGATAGGCAGATGTTCTTGTTTAATAATTTTACAGGTATTGTTGCAAGATGTAAATTGCTCCAAATAAAGCTGGCTTTTGGAATGATTGACCAATGATGATCTTGTCATTGCCGATGATACTCAAGTGGTCCTCCAGATGTTTTAGAATTGCACCCAAAGCATCTTATTACTATTTTTTTAAACAATTTTATTTGGGTTTTCACAAAACAAAAAGAAAAATAGGACATCTTTTTTTAGTGTACAACATGGTTCCAGGTTTTCACATATCCATACAGATGTAATTTCAGTTACATATTCATTTTTCACATTCAGTTTCTTATCTTATCACTACTTTATATGTTCTCTATTTGTCTTTACTCAAATACCTCCCTCGGGCTTATTTTATAGTTTTCTCATTCATTTCTAGATCTATTTCATTTCCTTTTCAAAATTTCCATATCTTCACAGTCATTACACTTATACTTTTATCTGTCCTGTTTAAAATTTCACTACATATTCTTATATCATCATTTCTCAAAAAATGCCTCCACATTTCAGATATTACAAAACAAGGTTTCCCCTATAATTACCATTTAGAGTGTGTCACCTACATAACTTATAGTTAATTCCCTTTCAAATCCCATTAAACATTCTGCTTTTAAATTGTCCCCTTAAACAATTATAACATTCATCTCCTAATAACTATATTATACCATAAAACCCTTTTCAATCAGATTCTGCATGGTACTTCCACCTTAGATTACCTCTAAAATACTTTAAATTTCAATGAAAAAAAGAAAGAAAATAATTAATAATTCAAATTCATCCTAGAAACTAATGTTCATCTACTTACAGTCCTTCTCATTATTCATTACAATTATATTTTATAGACCCTTATATACATTAATATAAATATTTTGATATCTCTATCCTTCGTATCATTCATGTCAATTATATATAATGTCATTAAGTATACATGTTTTCATATTTTCATATCTCTATATTTGGTTTGACTGTTAACAGACATTCTGTTGATTAACAATACCAGTTTCATCTTCCACTTTAATAGCATATATCCTCCTATTTTCTACATAGTTTATTATTTCTAATATATTTATGCAATCCCTTGTCACCTTGCAGAATCCTCTCCCTTAATTATATTTTCAACCATTGTCTCTATGTCTTTCAAACAAGCTATTTCTTTTTATTCTTGTTCGTTTCCCATGTTTCTTTATTTCCTGATTCTGTCTCTTGTAATTTCTTTTCCCCTTTATATTTCCCCTCTTTTTCTCACTCCAATTTTTGTCCCCCACCCTCTTTAGTACTTCCTTCTGTAATCCTCCCTTCTGCTCCTTCCTTGTATTTTTTTTATTTTTTGAACTGTTCTTTTTTCTAATTACCTCCTCTAATGTCCAATTTTTAAATCCCTTCCCCCCTCTTTTTGCTTCAAACCTCGTTGTCCTAATTGTTTGTTAAAGATGGCTTCTCCTTTATTCAGCTCTTCTTCTTCCTCTGAAGCTCCTTGTTGTTTCTCATACTCCAAAACCGCCATTTCCAAAAATTGTAAAGCAAAGCTAAATGATTCTCCTTTCTCTTGCAGCTGTTCTTTCATGTTTTTTAATTCCATTTTCAGTTCTACAAAAAATTCTGCCATCTTTCAACGCTTCTCAGTACTTGTAAACAATCAAATAATTCAATATCCAGAGTTTCCAAAATCATCAAACAGTCCCAGAACAGTTTCTTCGTACTTCTTTCTTGTTACAAAGTTCCAAGCTCCACTTTCACTTTCCAGGGGCTCTATTTTATTGTAGCAAGATTTCACTTACTTTGTTATTCTTTAAAGATGTTTTAAAAGTTCACATTTAATTTCTTTTAGCACCAGGTGGCACTCTGTAGTATGTCCAAGTTCCACCCCTCTTTTTTTCCTTTCCTCTGCTTTTTCTTCTTTTCTGGCTTTTAAGTTTCAGAAATTTCTTATCTTCCCTTTGACACTTTCAGTTTCAGCTTTAAATTTGCCTATTTGGTGTCAAGAGTGTTTTACACTGATTTCTTCTTCAAGCTTTTCTTTCAGAGTTCAAAGCCACTTCCAGCTATCAAGTCTTTTTCCCCCTCTTCTTTACCGCCGCTTTAAAAATCTTTTTCAAAAGTTCTTAAGTATTTTAGTTCCAGGGTACCTTGTATTCAGATGTTATTTCAGCTTAGCACGGTTACTCAAGCTGTTCCCTTCTTTCCCGCTCATGCACATTCTTGTCCGATCAGATCTTCCTCTTCAGGGTGGCCATTTTTACCACTGCTACTGTTGTCTTCAGAGAGGAGTAAATGCCAAACCAAGAAGGAGAGATGTGGCTCCCCTCAACCCAGCTGGCGGTCTCCCCCTTCTTCACCACTTCTATGGGGTGGCTTCGGCCTCAAATCAAGTAGATTGGGGCCCTCCAACAGAGAGCACGAGCTGAAACTGCAGACGATTGCGGATTTCGGTGCATCACTGAGGAAATCCAACTGGATATTCAGCATCTTATTACTATTGAGGTTATTTTTGCTTCTTTTGCCATAGTCATTCTACTACTATTTGCAGACCTTTGCATTTTGTGATTTTCTCCAGTTCTTTTTTTTTTCACATCTTGATATTTGTGATCCTCTCCAATTCTTTTTCTTTTATTCTACTATCCCACATCAATTATCCACACTTTCTTTTCAAGAAAGTATTATTATTACTTTTCAAGAAAGTATGGCCACATCAATTATCCACACTTTCTTTTCAACCACAGTTAAATCTGGTGTATTATTAGCCAATATTTCATTAATTTGTATTTGGAAATCCCACAATATTGGTCATGCATTATTGACACATAATTTTAAATTAATTTAGTAATTGCGTTCACTTGTGTAATCTTGCACAATCTGAGTGTATATACTACCTCTTCTGCCTTCCATAACCTACTTTGATCATTTGAAGATCTGGCCTTGATTACATGAGTTCAAATAACTTGTTTTTATTGATAACCAAATCTGGCCCTTGGTTCTGCCTAGGTTTACCTTCCCAATGAGCAACTGAGTTGGAAGATCATGAAAAAGTATTTATTAGGGTATCCTAATAAAGTGTGATCTCCCTATGACAAGGAGAACCTTGAGACCTATCTTACATTCCTTTTTATAATTAACAAAGAAAATGAAAGGAAAGTTGTTTGGACAAGATAAGAGTAATGCCTCCTTGCACAGGAAATCAACTACAAAGATTGTTTGAAGTTAGATAACCAGATGCCAGTTGATACTAAGAATCTTTTTCTTATCAGGAGATAGTCTCCAGACATCCTTCTGTAAATTATATTTTCAGTTTAGGAATGTTAAAAGCTATCTAATCAATCCACATAATCATACAATAAAAGTTTTCCTACATTTTAGTCTGTAATGAGCTTGAACATAGAAAATAAGTCAAATTCTTGACACTAATAGAAATGTACACTACTATGAAAACATTGCAAAAATGTGAGAACATGTTTCTCATTTTTTAAAAGATATTCTTTTTTTGAAACTTTCAGTAAACATTATAAAAAGAAAAGAAAATAAGTCAAATTCAAATACAAACAATGTTAACTAACAAATTACAAAGTCCATGTCATGTGCCTCTCATGTGCAGCTAAAATGAAGACTTCAATTTCTTTCTTTCTTTCTTTCTTTCTTTCTTTCTTTCTTTCTTTCTTTCTTTCTTTCTTTCTTTCTTTCTTTCTTTCTTTCTTTCTGACATTCCAGTTGTCAGCCATTACCAGGTTTTATCTTTATCCACTTTCCCTGATATCTTTTGTAGAAATTGATTGTGTAATGCTTTCTTTGCCAACATTCTATTTTTATTATCTTATTCTGATATTCATATTTTACATTCAATAAGATCCAGTTTTTTACTTGTATTAATGCTTGTTCTTGGTTGTCTGTTACATAATCAGCAAATACATGCTTTTTTTCTTCAACAGTTTGCTTGACTTGAAATTAATCTCTCCCTTCATTTTTATCTATCATTATCATTATGGAGATGTAATGCATAGGGAATAATCATTATACTTGATTCTGGTACAAACCCTCCAGTTCAGCTTATGTTCATTTAATAATTCCAACAGTATATAGTATCACAGGTATGGCCCAGGTATTGGTGTTTTTAATGGTGTTTTCACCACTTAATTTTGTGTTTATGTCAGAGTGCACACAGTGTGAATAGATGAGACAACTCAGGAGCAAATACAGCACACAGGTTTGTATTTACATATAGTGGTTTTGTCCCTACAAAAGCATATATACATACAAGTACAGCTGTGTGAAAAAGTCCCGCACGCTTTACAGTTTATGGTTTATGGTTTTCTCAAAGCCCTTAGGACCAGAACCATAGTTACTTACAAGTAACTTTCCACACCAGACGCAGTGATGAAGGTTTATTGTCAATGGTGGCTATGGTCAGGCAACAGGTTTGAAATGGGGCAAGTAGAAACAATGCCCTCACGGTCGCTTCCGGTTTGCGAGGCTTCGGCAGCGGCAGGGATTTGCGATCCAGCGCGATTCCTGCCGAGCTCACTGCCAAGGTTCCCCCGATCCGTTTGGATCTGGGGGATATAGCTGCCCTGCAGGGGCAGCTGAAGACAGGGGGGATCTGGAAAGGGGGCACTGGGTGTCGCAGACCCCTTCCCCAGCCAGCAAAACCCCCTTTTCCTGAGGCGGAGGAGCGGCGGTCAGCAATGGCCACCATGAAGAAACCTGCAAACGGATAAGATTGTGCAGGAGGAAGAAAATCGGAGAAATTGTGAGAGTTGTTTCTGGACCAGGATAAAGTTGTCAAGGGATAAGAAAGTTTCCTGGGGCTTGAAAATTATTACGGAGAAGTTGCTACATTGTTTCCAGAGAGAGTTACAAGCGGCTCACAGAATTCTAAAAGGGAAAGTTTTTTTTCTCTTCACTCTCCTTCCTAACGTGACAGCGGATGGAATAACAAGAGAAATCTGAAAATCTAGGTAATTAAATACTGAAGAGATAAGGATTTCTGAATGATTTTTTTTAAAAAAAGACTTTAAAAAAATTTTTTTTTGCTGTGAGTGGGAAGGGAGAGGGAAAAATTGGATTAGAATTTGAAAATAAGGAGAAGACTGCCTGGATTTTTAAAGAGCTATAAATACTAACAAGGCTTCTGAAAGATTTAACGACCCCATTTATTGTGCAAGTGGACATTAGTGATGTGGCGGTGGGGGGGTGTTACTACAAAAAGATGAAGAGGGTAGACTGAAGCCATGTGCCTACACCTCTCGTAAATTATCCAAGGCTAAACAGAATTGGGCTATCTGGAAGAAAGAGGCGTTCGCCATTCGTTGGGCATTAATGGTATGGCGTCATATGTTGGAGGGTTCTCCCATAGCCTTTAAAGTGTGGACTGACCACAAAATTCTGGAGACCTTGCTATCTCCAAAGCAGCAGAGATGGGCTCAATAGTTTAGTCGATTCCATTTTGTGTTGAAATACGTGCCTGCGGGGAATAATTTTTTGGCAGTTTTTTAGAGATAATGGGTAAGCTTTATTGATAAAGAGATTCTAGAGGTACATAAGATTGTTTTTTATATTTGTATTTAGAAATAATTTTAGAAAGTTGGAAATAATGTGTAATTTAAAGTGTGATAAAATGTTTAATATAACTTAGTGAAACTTGTCTTAAGAAAAGGGGAACATTTTGTGAAATAAGGATTTGAGATATGATGTGGGGCGGGGGGGGAATAATTGTGGAAAATATAAGTATTCCCAAAAGGCATGTTATTTAATTGAAATGGATAAAATGGTTAAGATATAAAGGAGTTGGAGAGAAAGATATAAATGAATGTCAATATTAATTAGATTGTGTTATTTCAGTGGAATTATTATTATTATTTTTTGAAAGGAGAGATTTGAAGTAGGAGAAACAGGAATACCTTAATGAAATAATGATTTAAAATATGTGACGTGGGGGGGAATAATTATGGAAAGTAGGTGCTCCCACAAAAGTATGTTAATTAATTGAAAAGTAATGTGCTAAGTGTTTATGATATAAAAGAATATGAATATTAATGAATAGATTAGTATTGGTATTGATAATATTGTATACTTTTAGAATGTACCAAATAGAATCCCAATGTAAGTTAGGTATTTTATATTAAGTATTATAAATGTAGGGGAAAGAGGTAAAGGCGTCATACTCCAATTAGTGTACAGGAGAAGCTTTTTTTTTAAAGAAGAAAGATAAATCGATAGCTGGAAATAAACAGACAAAGAATAATAAATATTATGATTTGAATTGAGATGAGATAAATAAAATAAAATTAAGAGAATCTAAGAGAGAGAAGAAGCTATATAAAAAATTGAAAATGGTAATATTGATATGGAATGGCATATAAAATGAATATGAATTTGAGTTGGTGTCTGTACAAAGAGTCTTGACCCGGGATTAAGCAACTTTCAGAAAAGATGTTTTTTTTTTTTATGTTTATATGTTTTGTGTTCTTATGTGTTTATGTTTGAATGAGTTAATAAAACCTTGGAGAAAGGTTAGAAAAGGACAATGGAGAGAAAGATAGAAGAAAATAAAGCAAGTTAGAAAGGGAAAATATGTGATTGTAAGGAAATGTGTTAATGTTGTAAAACTTTCAAATAATTTTTAGAAAAAAGGTTTTATGTTTATCTTGTATGTTTTGTATGCTTTTAAAAATTAATAAAATTTGTTTAAAAAAAAAAGAAACAATGCCCTCACAAAAACAGCCTTACAGAGTAACAATTCCTCTCCCCCTTTATATACACCCATGTTATTATTACCTCATTAACCCGTCTCCTCCCACCACCCTTCTTTCGAACACTCCCTGTAATTACCTAAGGAGGTTGCTGATGCAATCTTGGCGAGCATTATTTCAACTCTACTCAGACTGTTGCTAGTACTGAGCTTCATTATCTCAGCACCCCCTCCCTCTCCTATGACGAGCTCTGAGCAATTAATAGCAATTACTGCCCTAGAAGCGTCGTCATTGCAGCCCCAGAGACAATCATCCTGTTCGCCCCCTCATCCTTAAAGTCCCAACAAGGCCATTAACAGCCATCGTTGTAGCCTCCATCTGGGGAGTCGCAATGCACCACGTCATCAGCAGCAGCCTCTGCAGCCTTTCCTCACGCAGCCAGCCCTTTGGAAGATGCCACCATGATCAGCAGGATGGCGGCCGATGCTAGATGAAAGGAGACATCCGGTGTTGTAAAACAACAGTGCTCCCAAGGGGTAGGGCTCATCATGCAGACCCCCTTCACCAGGCCTCCGCCTACGAAATATAATTAACACATTAGTCACAACCCCCCCTCCTTGTTCGGATAACGGGTATGGAACTTTCTCACCAGAACAGGGGCTCTCATGTCAGGTTTGTTTACCCATGAAGCTTCACTAAGGGGGTATCCCTTCCATCAAACCAGGTATTGTATTTTCCCCTGTCTTATTCGTGAATCGAATATCTCTTTGATTTCATATTGTTCGTTATCCAGCGGCCCAGGTGGTTGTAACCGGTTTGATAGATGTTTTTGCTCTATAGGTTTCAACAAACAACTATGAAACACTGGATGGATCTTTCCCAGCAAAGGGGGTAGTTTCAATTCAACGGTTACTGGATTGATAACTGTGGTAATTTTAAAAGGCCCAATATATTTAGGACCCAATTTCTTATGTGATCTGGATAGGTTTATGTATTTCGTTGATAAATACACCAGGTCCCCTACTTGGAAAAGTTTCCCTTCTCATCTATGTTTGTCAGCATATGTCTTGTGCACCGTCCCTGCATGTTTCAAGGCACACCTCACAGACTCCCAGGTGCTTTGTATCACCTCCATCCATTCAGTCAACGATCCCCACACCTGTGGTGGTTGTGGCCATTCCAGTATTGGCTGGAAGTCTATTCCACATACCACCTGAAAGGGAATGTAACCAGTGCTCTGGTGGACAGCATTGTTATAGGCCACCTCTGCAAATGGAAGAAGACTAGCCCAGTCTGTTTGCTGATAGGAAATGTAGCTTCTCAGGTATCTCTCTACGGCAGCATTGGTCCGTTCTGCCGCCCCGTTGGTGCTGGGGTGGTACGCTGTACTGAGTACCTGTGTGGACCCAATTAATTGCAGAAATGACCTCCAAAATCTCGCAGTAAATTGAACACCTCTGTCTGATATGATAGATTTCAGAACTCCATGCAACTGGTAGATGTGGGTAATAAAGAGATAGGTTAAATGTTTTGTAGACGGTAGTCCTGCACCTGGGATGAAATGGGCTTGCTTTGAGAACAAATTGATTACCGTCCAGATTACCATGTATCCTGCGCTATTGGGTAAGTCCACGATGAAGTCCATGACTATTTCCTGCCATGGCCTCTCTGGTTCAGCAACCATTTGCAACAAGCTTAACAGTTTTCCAGGTTTTGGTTTAGCAGTAGCACACACAGCACACCCTTTTATATATTCCTCTATGTCAAATTTCATCCTTGGCCACCAGAATTGTCTTTTTACTAAGTGGAGGGTTTTAAGCAATCCAAAGTGCCCTGCCCTTTTGACGTCATGGCACCGTTTCAAAACTAGTAACCTCACCTGCAATGGTACATACAACTTATTGTCCCTCCACCAGACTCCATCCTGTTCTTCTAGAGTTTTAGAGTTCTGTTTTAACCATTCATCATCCTTTAATTCACGCTTTAGGAGGTTGTCCCAGTTGATCTGGTTAGTCAGAACTGGCCTAGCACTTTTACAAGTTGGAGGTATGATAGACTGAATTATCTCCTCCCTCCTGCAATCATACTGAGGCAAACATGAGAGAGCATCATGTTTTAAAAGTTCACATTTAATTTCTTTTAGCACCAGGTGGCACTCTGTAGTATGTCCAAGTTCCACCCCTCTTTTTTTCCTTTCCTCTGCTTTTTCTTCTTTTCTGGCTTTTAAGTTTCAGAAATTTCTTATCTTCCCTTTGACACTTTCAGTTTCAGCTTTAAATTTGCCTATTTGGTGTCAAGAGTGTTTTACACTGATTTCTTCTTCAAGCTTTTCTTTCAGAGTTCAAAGCCACTTCCAGCTATCAAGTCTTTTTCCCCCTCTTCTTTACCGCCGCTTTAAAAATCTTTTTCAAAAGTTCTTAAGTATTTTAGTTCCAGGGTACCTTGTATTCAGATGTTATTTCAGCTTAGCACGGTTACTCAAGCTGTTCCCTTCTTTCCCGCTCATGCACATTCTTGTCCGATCAGATCTTCCTCTTCAGGGTGGCCATTTTTACCACTACTACTGTTGTCTTCAGAGAGGAGTAAATGCCAAACCAAGAAGGAGAGATGTGGCTCCCCTCAACCCAGCTGGCGGTCTCCCCCTTCTTCACCACTTCTATGGGGTGGCTTCGGCCTCAAGTAGATTGGGGCCCTCCAACAGAGAGCACGAGCTGAAACTGCAGACGATTGCGGATTTCGGTGCATCACTGAGGAAATCCAACTGGATATTCAGCATCTTATTACTATTAAGGTTATTTTTGCTTCTTTTGCCATAGTCATTCTACTACTATTTGCAGACCTTTGCATTTTGTGATTTTCTCCAGTTCTTTTTTTTTTCACATCTTGATATTTGTGATCCTCTCCAATTCTTTTTCTTTTATTCTACTATCCCACATCAATTATCCACACTTTCTTTTCAAGAAAGTATTATTATTACTTTTCAAGAAAGTATGGCCACATCAATTATCCACACTTTCTTTTCAACCACAGTTAAATCTGGTGTATTATTAGCCAATATTTCATTAATTTGTATTTGGAAATCCCACAATATTGGTCATGCATTATTGACACATAATTTTAAATTAATTTAGTAATTGCGTTCACTTGTGTAATCTTGCACAATCTGATTGTATATACTACCTCTTCTGCCTTCCATAACCTACTTTGATCATTTGAAGATCTGGCCTTGATTACATGAGTTCAAATAACTTGTTTTTTATTGATAACCAAATCTGGCCCTTGGTTCTGCCTAGGTTTACCTTCCCAATGAGCAACTGAGTTGGAAGATCATGAAAAAGTATTTATTAGGGTATCCTAATAAAGTGTGATCTCCCTATGACAAGGAGAACCTTGAGACCTATCTTACATTCCTTTTTATAATTAACAAAGAAAATGAAAGGAAAGTTGTTTGGACAAGATAAGAGTAATGCCTCCTTGCACAGGAAATCAACTACAAAGATTGTTTGAAGTTAGATAACCAGATGCCAGTTGATACTAAGAATCTTTTTCTTATCAGGAGATAGTCTCCAGACATCCTTCTGTAAATTATATTTTCAGTTTAGGAATGTTAAAAGCTATCTAATCAATCCACACAATCATACAATAAAAGTTTTCCTACATTTTAGTCTGTAATGAGCTTGAACATAGAAAATAAGTCAAATTCTTGACACTAATAGAAATGTACACTACTATGAAAACATTGCAAAAATGTGAGAACATGTTTCTCATTTTTTAAAAGATATTCTTTTTTTGAAACTTTCAGTAAACATTATAAAAAGAAAAGAAAATAAGTCAAATTCAAATACAAACAATGTTAACTAACAAATTACAAAGTCCATGTCATGTGCCTCTCATGTGTAGCTAAAATGAAGACTTCAATTTCTTTCTTTCTTTCTTTCTTTCTTTCTTTCTTTCTTTCTTTCTTTCTTTCTTTCTTTCTTTCTTTCTTTCTTTCTTTCTTTCTTTCTTTCTTTCTTTCTTTCTTTCTTTCTTTCTTTCTTTCTGACATTCCAGTTGTCAGCCATTACCAGGTTTTATCTTTATCCACTTTCCCTGATATCTTTTGTAGAAATTGATTGTGTAATGCTTTCCTTGCCAACATTCTATTTTTATTATCTTATTCTGATATTCATATTTTACATTCAATAAGATCCAGTTTTTTACTTGTATTAATGCTTGTTCTTGGTTGTCTGTTACATAATCAGCAAATACATGCTTTTTTTTCTTCAACAGTTTGCTTGACTTGAAATTAATCTCTCCCTTCATTTTTATCTATCATTATCATTATGGAGATGTAATGCATAGGGAATAATCATTATACTTGATTCTGGTACAAACCCTCCAGTTCAGCTTATGTTCATTTAATAATTCCAACAGTATATAGTATCACAGGTATGGCCCAGGTATTGGTGTTTTTAATGGTGTTTTCACCACTTAATTTTGTGTTTATGTCAGAGTGCACACAGTGTGAATAGATGAGACAACTCAGGAGCAAATACAGCACACAGGTTTGTATTTACATATAGTGGTTTTGTCCCTACAAAAGCATATATACATACAAGTACAGCTGTGTGAAAAAATCCCGCACGCTTTACAGTTTATGGTTTATGGTTTTCTCAAAGCCCTTAGGACCAGAACCATAGTTACTTACAAGTAACTTTCCACACCAGACGCAGTGATGAAGGTTTATTGTCAATGGTGGCTATGGTCAGGCAACAGGTTTGAAATGGGGCAAGTAGAAACAATGCCCTCACGGTCGCTTCCGGTTTGCGAGGCTTCGGCAGCGGCAGGGATTTGCGATCCAGCGCGATTCCTGCCGAGCTCACTGCCAAGGTTCCCCCGATCCGTTTGGATCTGGGGGATATAGCTGCCCTGCAGGGGCAGCTGAAGACAGGGGGGATCTGGAAAGGGGGCACTGGAGGTATGATAGACTGAATTATCTCCTCCCTCCTGCAACCATACTGAGGCAAACATGAGAGAGCATCTGCCAAAAAATTATTCCCCGCAGGCACGTATTTCAACACAAAATGGAATCGACTAAACTATTGAACCCATCTCTGCTGCTTTGGAGATAGCAAGGTCTCCAGAATTTTGTGGTCAGTCCACACTTTAAAGGCTATGGGAGAACCCTCCAACATATGACGCCATACCATTAATGCCCAACGAATGGCGAACGCCTCTTTCTTCCAGATAGCCCAATTCTGTTTAGCCTTGGATAATTTACGAGAGGTGTAGGCACATGGCTTCAGTCTACCCTCTTCATCTTTTTGTAGTAACACCCCCCCACCGCCACATCACTAATGTCCACTTGCACAATAAATGGGGTCGTTAAATTAGGGTGTTGAAGTACTGGTTCTTTGGCGAACAAGATTTTTAAGTTATTAAAAGCTGTTTGACAATCCTGCATCCAATTTATCAGATGACTTGGCTTCGGTTTGGAGGGGAGCTATTTCGTCTGCAACAAATCGGTTAGAGGTAGTGCTACAGATGCAAATGATGGAATAAATTGTAGAAATTCGCAAACCCAAGGAAACTTTGCAACTGCTTTCTCGTACGAAGTGGTTGCCATTCTAATACTGCTTTAACTTTCCCTGGATCCATCTCAATCCCTTTCCCTGAAATGCGATAGCTCAGATAATCCAAGCTGGTTTTGTGAAACTCACATTTCAACAGTTTCACATATAACTTAGCTTTTAAGAGTTTTTGTAATACTGTTCTAACCAACTGCACATGCTCCCTAAGATTATTAGAATAAATTAGGATATCGTTCAGGTATACCAATAACCCCCTGTATAGATGTTAATGCAGTACTTGATTTATTAACTGCATAAATACTGCCGGGGGGCCCTGGAGCCCAAATGGCATGACCTGGAATTGATAACTTCCTAAAGGGCAATTGAAGGTGGTCTTCCACTCATCACCAGACTTAATTCTTACACGATAATAAGCTTCCCTTAGGTCCAATTTCATAAAAATGCTACCAGTAGTCAAAGTGGCCAACAGGTCCTTGATTAAAGGTAGTGGGTACAAGTTTTCCATGCATACAGCATTTAAGCCACGAAAATCAACGCATAGACGAAGGATTCCATCCTTTTTCCTGAAGAGTACGGGATCCGCTGTTTGCGCTCGACCCGGTGTTATAAACCCTCTGGCTAGGATTTTATCGATGTAACTACGCATTTCTTTCATCTCTGCTGGGATCATCGAGTACATTCGTGGCTTTGGTAGATGAGCACCTGGTTTAAATTCTGTAGCGCAGTCTGTAGGTCTATGGGGCGGGAGCACTTCACACTCTTTTTCACTGAAAACCTCCGCTAGAGCCTGATACTCCAGTGGATAGCCACAATCAATGCTTTCCTGTGTGTGTAACACTTTACCTGTACTATGTGTCAGAGGTTCAGGTCCCAAGGGTTATTGTCAATGGTGGCTACGGTAAGGGAACAGGTTTGAAATGGGGCAAGTAGAAACAATGCCCTCACAAAAACAGCCTTACAGAGTAACAATTCCTCTCCCCCTTTATACACACCCATGTTATTATTACCTCATTAACCCCATCTCCTCCCACCACCCTTCTTCCGAACACTCCCTGTAATTACCTAAGGAAGTTGCTGATGCAATCTTGGCTAGCATTACTTCAACTCCAATCAGACTGTTGCTAGTATTGAGCTTCATTATCTCAGCACTCCCTCCCTCTCCTTTGATGAGCCCTGAACAATTAACAGCAATTACAGCCCCAGAGACAATCATCCTGTTCGCCCCCCCATCTTTAAAATCCCAACATTAACAGCTGTTGTTGTAGCCTCCATCTGGGGAGTCGCAATGCACCACGTCATCAGCAGCAGCCTCCGGAGCCTTCCCCCACGCAGCCAGCCCCTTGGAAGATGCCACCATGATCAGCAGGATGGCGGCCGGCTCTAGATGAAAGGAGACATTCGGCACTGTAAAACAACAGTGCTCCCAAAGGATACGGCTTGTCAGGTTTATGACATTTTTTGGATAGGCCATTGATTTTATGATATTTTATGCTAACTGTTATGCAAATATTGTTATATTTAAATAAATACTGGTGGTTTTTAAATTAAAAGCATAAGTTTTTTTCAATTTGGTGCTGTTTGGATGGGGATTGTGAATTTTCTTGCATGCTTACAATGCATGGTTACAATGACTATGAAAACAGATTAACTGGTGCATATCCAGTGGCATATGTGTTGTAATTACTAAGGATGATGCTACTGTTTTGTTAACATTTTTATTGTTTGTGGTACTGAAAAGGACCATTTAAGTAATCAAACATGGTTACTAACATGAAATTGGCCAGCCTTTATTGCTTATCACCAGGCAGCATTGCTTCGGCATAGACTGTATAAGCCTTTGCATATGATCTTTGGTGACAATGTGGTGCCAGGCTGCAATAATGGATTCAATCAGTTCCTGCTTGGTCTTCAGATGCTTCTTGCTTATTTTGTAACCAATCTTGGCCCACAAGTTCTCAATTGGGTTCAAATCCAGGCTTTAGGCTGGCCAATCCAGGAGTTGAACACCATGCTTCTTCATCCACTGCTGGACGGACATGGCTCAATGACAAGGAGCATTGACATCCTGGAAGTAAAAGTCCTTCCCTACAAGTTGCTAAGCTGAAGGAAGCATGGTCTTTTCCAGGACTTCAACATACTGCTTGGAATTCATGATTCCCTGTACGATTTGTATCCAACCAATACCAGAAGCAGCGATACAGCCCCAGATCATCACCTGCAATGGATGCTTCACAGATAGATTCAGGCAGTACAGCCTAAATTCTTCAGCTGGAAGTCTTCTGACATACCACTGATTCCCAGTCAAGTAGAAATTGCTCTCGTCACTGAAGATGACCTTGGGCCACTGTTTGTTGGTCCACTTGGCATACTTCTTGGCTCACGCATGTCGATGAGAGCGGTGAGCGTCTGTGAGCAAAGGTTTGCTTTGAGCCCTGCAGCCTTTGAGCCCTCTGGCAAGCAGTCTGCGATGCACACTTTTACATCACATGTTTCACCCCAAATTCTTGTAATCTGAGGTGAGATGAGCTTTCTGTCAGCCATCAAAATGCATTGCAGAGCCCGATCTTGCCGTTTTGTCAACTTTCTTGGTCTTCCAGAGCGGAGCCTGTCATCATTTGAACCAGTTATTTGGTATTTTTCAACCACTCTGCTCACTGTGGTGTGATGGCATTTCACTCTCTTGGCTATTTCTGTGCAGGAGTAACCCTCTTCATGAAGCACGATGATACGATGCTGCTGCTCAGTACTGGTGAAAGCAAAGGCCTTCATCCTTGCCCACAGCCACAGCTAAATTAAATTTCTCGATGCTTTTCATGCCTATTTATAGTCAGAGAGTATGACAACATTGATTGGCTCATAGATTTAGCCTCTGTGCATTTTGATTGGTCAGCCAAAGCTCGCTGCTGATTGGCTACTTTCGATCCTAACATTCTCAAAAATTTAAGTTGTGTTTGTTTTAGCACATAAATTCACTCAAAACCTTTAGAAGGCTTTGGTTATATTAATAAACATTATGCATCTCAATCCGACTACAGAAACTTTCATCAAAGTACTAATTTTGCATGGTTTCTATGAGTGAAAAGTTGATTAAACATGTAAATACAGCTTAAAACTGAAAGCGTGCAGGACTTTTTCACACAGCTGTGCTTTAATAGAGGACTTGAACAATCGGTAATCAGCAATCGGTAATCAGATACACCAGGGAAGCACACATGGAGAGAAAGATACGCTCTCACAGGGTCTCTTATATAATATAGCCTCTTAAAGTAGTAGCAGTCAAATAACCCTGCTGACTCAGGGTTATATAAATAACCCAAATAACCCTGATGCTACCATTGCATCATCATTACAACATTATCGTATTACAACATTATAGCAACTGGTCAGCTATTAACTCATCATTACTCTGAGAGTTTAGCACTTTCCTCACCCTCTGGATGTGTTCTTTATTAATTAAATTCTTAATTTGTCCATGCTTGATATTATCTAACTGTAAAATGCCCAGATATTATTATCTGTTCAGTACAATGTTCAGAAGTCACAAATGCCTGTTTCTTTAGCTGGTGTTGGCCTGCATATACACATCGAGTTCTTCCCAAGAACCAAGGATATTGTAATGTATTATCGTAGTACATGGGTGGATCCAAGTGATGTGGTGTTTTATTGAACTCTATTGCTGAAAACTATTTTTGGTCTGGTTCTCTTTCCTTCCCCATAGATAATGGCAGTAGTTCACACTAAGATTAATTATTTGTTTTTTTAAACCAGACTACTGAGGGAGAAGTAAATTTGGATGTTTTCTTTTTTAATATTTCATATCATCCCTTCTTAAAATATGTTTCAAGTTTTTCTCTGCTGTCCCTTTGAGAGAGGAGAGAAGCCTTAGTTAGTTGAAATGGTGGCTGACTTCTAAATTGCCACCTGCTTTGGCACATCATTTTGTATGAGTTCCTCTCCTAGATTTTGAAGAATCTTCCAGTGGAGACTCTTAAGGTTCTGCTGTTTCATGGAGTTCTTATCTCCCAGGCTTGTCTACTATGGAACCTCCATTTGAATAGTTTCCTGTAACTGGTTGTTTTGCGAAATGGTATAGGTCAGGGCTGTCAAACTTGCAGCTTATGGGCTGGATGTGTCATGCCCACACCTGGTTTAGTGAAGGGGGAAAAAGTCCTAATACATCACATTACAACATGAGTTTGACACCCCTGGTATAGCCCAACATCATACAGACAGTTTTTTATCCTCTTGGGTTTTATTACAAAACAATTAACAAATGTATTTATTACTAGGCTTATACCATATCTGTACTAATACCCATCCAATACCCAACTTTGCCGCTTGTATCCTTACGATTTATATTGACTGTTTCCTAGTATGATTTGATTACTTATCGTACCCTATGACTATTATTAAGTGTTGCACGTTATGATTCTTGACTCTTGATCTTTTCTTTTATGTATACTGAGAGTATTTGCACCAAGACAAATTCCTTGTGTGTCCAATCACACTTGGCCAATAAATAATTCTAGTCTAGTCTAGTCTAGCCTAGCCTAGCCTAGCCTAGCCTAGCCTAGCCTAGCCTAATTTAGTCTTGTCTAGCCTTGTCTAGTCTTGTCTAGTCTCTGTTTTATTCCCACACTATCTGTTGCTTGAACTTGAACCAATGTCTTCAGTCACCTGCAGGTTGGTGTCTGCCAGCTGCATTTCTCACTCACTGATGTGCAGTTTCTCATTCTGTACTGTATGAAAGAAGAAAGATGTTTCACCAGTGACTGGTTGACTGTAGCTCCTCAGCTTTCCTGTTGGTGTGGTGCCACTATTAAGCTCTGCTTCTCCCTTCTGCTTCTCCACCATTGGTTTGGCAGCTTCTCCTTTACCCTCAGTTCAGTGGTGGTATTCTACTGGTTCAGCCTGGTTCTGCCAAGCTGGTAGCAGCAATGAGCAGTGGAGACCGAACTGGTTCTCTCTGCTGCTCTGCTGTTGGGCCCACCTGCCCACCTGGACTCCCATATTCACCTTTATCCTCTGCTTTTGAAGCGCAGCTGCTTAGCGCAGCACAGAAGAGTGCCGCACAGCAGCTGCAAAGCAACTGGGATCATGCAGGCCTGCAGGAGGTGAGTTAGAACGCCTCTGCGCCTGTGCAAAGTGTGTGTTTGGTGCGTGCATGCCCACCAAGCCACGCCCACCGAACCAGTGGTAAAGATATTTGAATCCCACCACTGCCTCAGTTGCTTGTTGAGCTTATAACTGTTCAATTGTTTCCTTTTGGCTCTTCTACACCACATAAATCTTCTTCCAAATGTACACACCTACACCCTGGTAGTTTCAGCATTTTGTCCTTATAATTGAGACCAGGTGTGGTGCCCTGTCCTTCAGGCTGCTATAAAGTCCCCAGGGGAGAAAACAAAGGGAAGGAAATGCTTATACTAGTCACTGCCAGATTCTCCGTAGAACTGCTCCGAGCATCCAGAGAGTGGGAGGTGCTCTAGTCTTCACTCTTACAGGCTGAGCTATAATTGAAGGAACGCTCCGCCTCCTCCACGTGACTCCTCCATGCGTTCCCCCAGTTTTAGCTCAGCCTCGCAGAGACAGGCAGCTCTTTTCTATCGCTCCTTGGCCGATTCAGGTTTCTTCTGTTTTCTGGTTCAGGTTTGCCTTTCTTTCGTTCTCCTTGTCCCTGCGCTATTAGTGTGCCCTCAAATTTAGTGAAAGAGTGAGATTTCTCGCCCTCAGGGGGGAGATAGGGGGATTTGGAGGCCTTTGCCCCCCCTCCTACTCCCTCTGCCTGTATTCCAAGCTGCGCTGCTACAAACCAGCCGCTTGGCTCTGCGCTATTTTTAGCGCTGTTTCTTTCGTTGCGTCTTCCCCCCAAGAACGCCTTACAGAGGAAGGACTGCTTCCTCTCACAGCCCTTGCTCCCTTCATTGATTTTTATTCCCTGTATTAAGGGCTGGTGCATCTCTGAGTTAATAGCGCCAAGACGGGTGGCCATTTTGGGCGCGCCTCGTGGCCGGCGCCATTTTGAATTTTTGCCTTTCTTTGTTGTTTCGAGCTGTGATCGTTACAGGGGCCCTTAGCGGGACCGGCAGGCCGCGTGGTGCCAGAATTGGGAAGGCACTGTGGCTCTGTGCCCCGTTGTCTCTCCCTTTGTTTTTATTGTTGGTGTTAGCTACCGCAGCTCGCTCAGAGGCGCAGGCACCTACTTCCCATTTTTGCTGGGAGGCTGCCTCAAAAGGCCTATCTTTCCGTGTGTGTGAATTTTTTTCTGTATATTAATTTCTGGCCTCAGCGTTCATTTGGTTCCTTTGGATTCTAGATAATAGATATAGGTGTTTAGTAATTTTTCTTGATCCTTATTGGTGTTTTTTTGGGCTCTGCCCACCCTTAAAATAATAATAATAATAATATTAATAAAAATAATAAAAAACAATAAGTAAAAAAAAAAGAAAAGAAAAGAAAAGAAGGAAAAGGTCAAGCAAGCACACACAAAAATTTTATCCAAAAGGGGGACGTGGCCCAACTTTAGGAAAACTGGTTTGCGAAAGTCGACCGAACTCCTAGGCGTGCCAACCGCCTTTATTGGTTATCTATCCCTTGGCATCGTGGCAGAGGGTAATATCAGTGGTCCTTCTTTGAAGGCTAAGCCAAAGACACACTATTCACGCAAAAGGGACAAGGACTCCTCCAGGGCTTCCCAAAGGAGAGCCCATGGCCTAGAGGTTAATACATCTGCCTAATATGTAAGTGACCTGGGTTCAGATCCCAGAAGGGTATAGCTAGCCTATGAGAGCTAAACAGCTTGAAGTAACTATATTTCTACCACCCCCTCCTCTGTCAGGACAATCTTCTCCCTCCAGGTGCGGTCCCACTGCCCGAAGTCGCCAGGACTCTCGTATACCCGAAGTGACCTTCGCACCAACTGCAGCGAGCCTACACCCTGCAGACCCAGTCACAACCATTATTCCGGACAGTATTAAAGAGTGGATGCAATTTGCCATCCGTCAGGGAATAGCTGAAGGTGTGCAACAGCTGTCCAGACCAGACTCTCGAGGTATGGCACCCGAGGCCGAGTCTATATCTGGAAGATCTCTCTCCAGGCCAACGCCACAACATGGTCAGGTACCTGCCCAAATGGAAGCGCCACTCCCGGAAGGGGAGGAGGCCCAAGAGGAGGACGAACTGGGCTTTGAGTTCTTCAGGGAGGAGGAAGGTTCGGCCTTTGTGGGCCTTTTTGAGCCTCATTTATTTAAATCCTTATTAATTAAGGCAAAAAATGTTTCCGGTCTGACCCCCCAGTCACCCTCTGAACCACCCCCAGCGACCCCGGGGGGGCCCAGAGGATTCAATATTCAGACAGCCGGTTGTTGAAACCGAGATTATTCCAACCCCCCCAAAAAAATTTCCGACCTGGTCACAAGGCAATTGGCTTCTGCGGGCCCCCCTGCCCCTTCTGGTCTAGACAAGAGATTGTTTAATCTCGTCCCGGAATTCTCTGCCTTGCTAGACACCCCGGAGGTAGACGACCCGATAGTGAGACTGGCCTCTTCTTCTAATCCCACTGACGCTCTGGAGGCGCTGAAGCCAGAGGATAAGCGGGCAGAGATGGCGCTCAGGCGAGCACACCACAAGAAGCCAGAGGGTCCCAATCCTTTTGGAGGGGCTTCTTCCGCCCCTCCTCCCAGCCATCCTTCACCCCTATATACCAGGGTACTCCATCATCCCGGTCAGCCTATCAAGACCGGGGCGACTTGGGAGACAGATCTAGAAGGGGAGGCAGTTACAGGAGGCCCTGCAGGGATTCGGGGAACAGGATGTCCCGCCGACCCAGGTAGAATTTCAGCCCCTCATCCCAGTGGCGGTCGCCTCAGGCTTTTGCCCACCAGTGGGAGGCATCCACTTCGGATGCATGGGTCAGGGACACGATAAGATTCGGCCTCTCTCTCTCCAGTTTCAGACTGCTCCTCCGGAGCACTTCATGGTTTCTCCCCTCTCCAGAAACCCGACTAAACGGGCCCTCATGACATCCGTTATTAAACACCTCTCTGATATTAGGGCAATCCGGCCCGTGCATCGGATGCTTGGACCATCCGGTCAACCACAGCCGCTTCCTTTTCACTCGATCTTCCATCAGGTGGCTCAGACAGTTGAAACAATTCGTCCCCTCGTCGAACACTAGGGCCCAGCAGAATATTGCAAAACTCTCGGCTGCGGCGGAATTGGCGGCCGATGCCACCTTTTTCATTCTGTAAAATTTTCATCCCGGGCCATCTCCTCGCACGTAACTGCCCGAAGATTACTGTGGCTCCGGCATTGGCAGGTCGACATTAAAATAAGTCCAAATTAGCCTCAGCTCCCATCTCGGGGGGAAGACTGTTTGGGCCGGCCTTAGATCCATTACTGATGGAGAGCCGGAATAAGAAAAAGTTCCTCCCATCGATTTTTCGTAGAACCCTCGCAGCGGGGAGAGGGGTTCTACTCCCTCCTCTTCTTAGTCCCTAAGCATTCCGGGGGTTGGAGGCCCATCTTAGATGTAAAGACGCTCAATCGCTATATTGTCCGTCATAGGTTCAAAATGCATACCCTTCAGTCGATTTTGCAGGGTATCACAAAGGGGGACTGGCTTACATCTATTGCCCTTCCGAGGCATATCTACATATTCCCATTCGCCCCTCGTTTTCCCCAAATACTTGAGTTTCTGCTACAACAATCAGCATTTCCAAAGTGTGGCCCTTCCCTTTGGCCTCGTTTCAGCCCCGAGGTCTTTTACTAGGGTATTAGCAGCCCTGGCGGCCCACCTCAGACACTTTCCTATCCGCATTCACTGCTATCTTGACGACATTCTTATTGTATTCCCCACCGAATGCAAGCCAAGAGTGACACTAGCACCACTCTCTCAGTACTTCAGGCTCACGGTTTCCTCGTGAACTGGGAAAAGAGTCAACTCAACCCTTCCACCCGTATAGCTCACTTAGGAGCCGTAATTGATTCAGTTGAGGAGAAGGTTTTCCTTTCTTGCGAGAGGTTCAGCAGCATCCAAACATCTATCAGGGCTATTAGACGGTCTGGAAAGGCCTCTGTGCTTGCCTAGTTTCATGCATATCAAGGGCTCGCTTACATTCCAGATCTTTGCAGTGATTCCTCCTGCCGTATCAGCATCCCGGAAGGAGCAACCCCGGTCTCGTGGTGAAGGTTCCTCCAAGGGTCCTCGCTTTCCCTCCTATGGTGGACAAGTCCCTCTATCAACAGAGGTCATCTATTCAAGGAGCCTCAAAGGGTCACTCTCACAACAGGTACGAGCCTTCCGGATGGGGGGCCCACATGCAGTCCCTTTCGACTCAGGGAGTTTGGTCAGCTGCCGAGCGGAGCTGCAGCATCAATTGGCTGGAGCTTCATGCAGTATACCTAGCACTGCGTGCCTTCCTCCCTCAGGTGCGAGGAAGTCACATACTGGCACTAACAGACAACACTACTACCAAGGCCCACATCAATCGCCAAGGGGGCTCTCATTCCACTCATGAAAGAGGCCGAACGGCTGTGTCGGTAGGCAGGGGTGCACCTTCCATCCATCAGAGCAGAACATATTTCAGGGACCTCGAATGTCCAAGCAGACTGGCTGAGCAGGGTCACGCTGGACCAAGCGGAATGGCGCCTCCACCCACTCTTGTTCAAGGAGGCAGCAGCGCTTTTCGGTCAGCCTCTGGTAGACCTGTTCGCGTCTCCGCTCAATGCACAGACACCAAGATTTTTCTCACGACACCCCACCATCGGGGCAGAGAACCGCGATGCCCTGCGTTGCCCCTGGCCCACCGGGCTTCTGTACGCCTCTCCCCCGCTCCTGTTGATTCCAAGGTGATTCAGAGATTGATACTCGAGAGGGCGGAGGTTCTCCTGGTGGCACCGTATTGGTCCAGGAGACCGTGGTTCACAGATCTTCGCGATCTGTCCGTGGCCCCACCGTGGAGGATTCCACTAGACAGGTTCTCACTGCCCCAGGGTCCTCTTCATCACCCAGACCCTCAGTGGCTCCAGTTAGCCGTCTGGAGGTTGAGTGGGAAAGGCTAAAAAATGAGGGCCTGTCGGTCCAGGTCATCAGTACCATTCTGGCAGCAAGGCGGCCTTCGACCACCCGCATTTATAGCGCAACCTGGAACAGTTTTTTCTAAGTGGTGCCTTAAATCCTCCTTCAATCCGCTCTCCCCCCTCAATCACGCAAATTCTGGCTTTCCTATGAGACGGCCATAGACAGGGGCCTCTCCCCCAGCGCTCTGAGAAGACAGGTCGCAGCTCTATCAGCGGTAGTTGCTGGCGGCCCTCGGGCCCGCTTTCTCACCACCCTCGAATCAGGGCCTTTCTTAAAGGGGCTTCCAATCTGCGCCCCCCAGTGATTCACAGATACCCGACCTGGGACCTTAACAAGGTCCTTACGGCGTTAACTAAACCTCCCTTTGAGCCTCTCAGGGAGATGCCACTTCAGTTTCTCACCTTCAAAGTGGTGTTTTTCGTGGCAATAACTTCGGTGAGAAGTTATTAATAACTTCGGTGAGAAGTTATCTGAAATAGCAGCTCTATCCGTGAGAATGGGCCTGTGTAGTTTCCACCCTGATCAGGTGGTTCTGCGACCAGACCCTGCCTTTTTACCTAAAATCAACTCGGCATTTCACAGAGCACAAGAATTGGTCGTACCTAATTTCTGTCCAAAGCCTTTTCGAGAAAGGGAAAGGCAGCGGCACACCCTCGATGTTCGAAGGGCTCTTCGTATATACATTTATTGGACACACTCTATCAGGAAATCTGAGTCTCTGTTCCTGTCCTTTCAGCCAAAGACGCTGGGTGGCAAAGTGTCCCCGTCTACTGTTGGCCACTGGATTAGGGTTACCCTATCCAAGGCCTATCTAGCTCAAGCTCTGCCGGTCCCTAGTGGGATAACTGCTCACTCTACCAGGAGTGCAGCTATCTCGATAGCCTGGGCTACCAAGGCTTCAATTCATGACATCTGTTGGGTGGCCACCTGGGCGTCTCCGTCTCCCTTTATCCGTCATTATAAAATCGATGCTTACGCCTCGGCTGAGGCATCTTTTGGCAGGCGAGTCCTTCAGCAAGTGGCGAGAGAGCCAGAGGAGATTCCGAACCAGACGGAGTCCCTCCCGTAGGACAGCCATGCTTTGGTATGTCCCACTCTCTGGATGCTCGGAGCAGTTCTACGGAGAATGGGCGCTGGTTCTTACCTGATACGCCTCTTCTCGTGGAACTGCGTAGAGCATCCAGCCCCACCCTAATTAGTCCGTCTGGTGGGGAATCCTGTTTTGGCCAATGATGTTTATTTTTGTAATTGAGTTTTTATATTAGTTGAGTTTAGAGGATCGTTGCTGTCCTCTCGTCTTCGTAAAACTGGGGGAATGCATGGAGGAGTCACGTGGAGGAGGAGGAGCGTTCCTTCAATTATAGCTCAGCCTGTAAGAGTGAAGACTAGAGCACCTCCCACTCTCTGGATGCTCTACGCAGTTCCACGAGAAGAGGCGTATCAGGTAAGAACCAACGCCCATTTTCCTTCCTCATTCTTTCCCTTGTTTACATTAGCTTTTTTAATGTGTAGCTTGGAGTACTACACTCACTCCAGTGTGATAAATAATCTGCTGGATGTCCCAAAGGTGCTTTTTCAAGAGGCAAGTGGACTTTCTTGTTTTTCTTTGACATTTCACTTCTCATCCAAGAAGCTTCTTCTTCAGCTCTTCTTGGATGAGAAACGAAACGTCTTCAAAGAAAAACCAGAAGGTCCACTTGCCTCTTGAAAAAGCACCTTTGGGACAACTATGACTGAGCATCTCCGTAGACATTTAGTCTGCTGGATGTTCTGTTTTCCAGCTTGATGCTGAATGGTAGACCTATATGGCTGTAACAATAGGTACCATTTAGTAACCTTTGAGTTGCTATCCTTCATTTAATAGATCCATGTGAGTACTGAGGAGTGGTGATTACTTGAAAGTCTCTCTCCCCTCATAAATAGACCATAAATTCTTCAATAGCCCATCATAGCACTAAAGCCAGGGGTGGGTTTCTATCGGTTCTGTCCACCTCTGTAGAAACGGTAGCTCTGAAGAGCAGCAGACATAGAACCGGTTCTATGTCTGCTGATGTTTTTGCCGACCCACCCACCCGGGCTCTTACCTGACCTTTATTTCCTGATTTTTTCAACTTCAGCTGCCGTGTGAAGCACAGCTGTAGTTTTAAAAAAAAACAGGAAAAAAGGGCTTTTTCAAAGGCTGCTTCTCTGCACGCAGCATGCTGATGATGATTTACAGGCGCGCGCTGGCAGCTTGCAGGGAAGCACATTGTAAATCACCGAACCTCGTAAATGACCGAACTGGTAGTTAACCCTGTTGGATCCCACCCCTGACTAAAGCCTCTTTTTTGATGGTGCTACATGTTTGCTATTGTGCTGCCAATTTTTGGTGAAGTAATGGTCTTCGTCATCATAGGGCTCCTCCTAGTCCCACTCCCAATAGTATCGACAATTTTAAGCTTTCGTGTTTTAGAGCAGGCTCCTGAGAATATGTGGACAGCCAAGAAAGTAAACAAATGGAACATTGAAAAAAAATCAGTTTAAAGTTGTCACTCAAGGCACAAATTGAAGCAGCTCAAATTACCCTACTCTGGGGACATTATGCCAATATGTTTCCTATCTTGCTTCTTCAAAGTCCAATTTTTGCAGGGGTGGGATTCAGACCAGTTCGGGTGAACCGATTCAGAACAGTTAGGGTGAACCGGATGTTAAATTTGCATCTGGTTCGCCAAATCGGTATTTGAACCAACCGGCTGGCTCCACCCCTCCCCTCCCAGGAACCTCCATGCGGCCCATTTTTGATGCAGGTAAGTGCAGGGTCCGCACAGAGGGGGACCCTGGGAGGGAGAAAACGGCCTTCCGGAAGTCTGGAAACGGGCCTGTTTCTGGCTTCCGGGGGGCCTCCAGAGCCCAGGGGAGACCATTTTCACCCTCCCAGAGGAAGGCGAAAAACAACCCTCCTGTACATTCCCATAGGCCATGCCCACCCAGCACTGGGCAGTGAACCGGTTGCTGGGATTATTGAATCCCACCCCTGATTTTTTTGTTCCTTAGAGTATCACAGAAAAGACCACGGCTTGCACTATTTTGATTTTTGTAAGTATTGACACACCACAGCCTCTGAATATCTTTTCCAAAGCCTTCATGGGTGCACCATCAAGTGCTACTCTGTGGTATATTTCTTGACTGCTTATTCCTTTACTGTTGATTACTGATGTTAAAAGGCAGAAGCTATCTACCATTTTAATATTTTCACTATCAATTGTAAAACTTGCTGTTGAAATTTGGTTGGTCTGAATTCTATGCTGCAAAAGTATTCTGGAGCCTTTTCTACAAGAGAGCCAATGATTGGTTCTTGAGGCATATATTAGAATAAAGCTGATGGGTCTCCTGCTTTCTTCTGTGGTTGTTGTGATTTTTGGTAAACAGGAAACAGAGGAATTATTATTCCTGGAGGTCCTTTGTTGTCTTCACCTATTGAACTTGATTCAAGAGGATCTTTCTGTCAGGCCCAAAACCCAGAATGACATATGGCAGTTCTTCCAGGCCGAGTTCTTTATTATTTTACACCTATAAATAATTTTTTCCCACTCTCTGTTATCTGCATGTATAATATATTATGTGAACTGTTAGGGAGAGATCTTGACCCTTTTATCCTCCCACATAACATCTGGACCAACTTTCCTCTTATTCCTCTGGAATGTACCACCTCATTCCATTCCATTCCACTTTCTTGAGAGCTTGTGAAATGAGGAACTGTGCATGTAGTCTTCTCACAAAAACAAGACATGATTCTGTGGGATATATTCTTTATTGGCCTTCTAGATACACTATTTGTAGGGAAGGGCTTTCATGTGGGATTAAGAACAAAGGTGCTTTCTATACACTTTGAAATAATACATTGCTTTCAAATAAGACTATTAATTGTTTACATCCAGATTCTCCTTTCTCTGTAAGATAATGTTCCTAAACTCCCCCCCCCCAACAAAATTTCAAAATGGGCTTTTCAGAAAATGAAATTCTTTTTTTCACAAGTGAAAAGCATTGGAGTCAGCACTAAATCTATCTGAATACTAAATTGCTTTAAACTGATGCTTTTTGACAAATTGTCAGTTCTTTGCTCATTTAAGGGCAATGGCCAAGAAACAAAAAACAGATAGAACCTGGCCCTTCAGTAATATCACCAGTGTGATATAATTTATTCCATGATTCTGAACTACATATGTTTTAACACTAATAGCCTAGAATGTTAATAATCTTTTTGAGGATTATAAACATGTAGAAGAAAAGAGAAGAATTAGCAACATTTAGGCTTAATGTTATATATCTTAAGCAGGAAAAGTCAAGAAGGAAGGAAAAATCTTTATTGGTTCTCCTATTGTTAAAAATAATAAAGATCAAGCAGAAGTCTAAATGCTATTGCTATTAATAAAAATATTCCCATAGAAGGCACAAACTGTCAGGGCCTGCTGGATTCTTCTTCTGACGAGGAGGAGTAAATTAGGTGGAATAAAGGTGGAAATTAGAGGGCTAGAACGTCTCCCGTGAGAGACAAGTTTGATAAGTATGATTTAGGTAGAATAGGTGGAGACCTGATAAACCTATAAATAATCATGCATACTATAGTATGATAAATGTTAATAGGCCTTTTTCTTTTTCTCTTAACAATATTAGGATCATCCAATAATACTAAATGCAGGGAGATTCCAGGGCCTATAAATAAATACTTCTTCACGGAACCTGTAATTAAACTCTGGAGTTTGTTGCTGTCAGATGTGAATAACATCCACCAGAGTTTAAGAATGGACTGGGATGATTTCTTGAAGGATTGTGCTATGAATTGTGCTAGTCTACTCTTGATGGATGTTGGTACCTCTGAGATCACAGGCAATGTACCTTAAGTACCAACTACTTGGGAACACCAACAAAAGATGGCTATTGATTCCTTGTCCCTGATTATAACCATCCTGAATTCATCTTGTTGGCCATTACGTGACACAAAGGTCTAGACCAGTGAAAGCTAACCTTTTCCTCGTCACATGCTGAAAGTGCACACGGGCGCCTGCACCCATGATGCAATGCACGCGTGTGCCCCTGCGCATACGCGTGACCCCTCCATGCTCCCCCCGCCCCCTGTGCACACAACCCCCCCATGCACACCCCACACCTCTGCGCATGTGCACGCATCTCCCCCCCGCACCCCGCCCGCCACGCATGCATGGTTCAATCAGCTGGTTGGTGGGAAGCGCACTCGCATGCACAGTGGACCTGATCTGGGGTGACAGCTTGCGTGCTGGCAGAAATGGCTCTGTGTGCCACTTCCGGCACACATGCCATAGGTCCGCCATCACAGGTCTAGACTAAATAAACTTCTGGCTGTGATCCAGCAGAATGGTTACTCATTCATTTATTTATTTTTATCTGTTTTATTATTTCAATGTATATAGCTGCCCATCTCAAATGCACATCTCTGGGTAGTTACCAACAATTAAAAAACAAGCAGCAATATAAAAAGTATGCAAGTTAGAGACAGCAAAGTACAACAAAGCACCAGACATTTAACAGAGTGTATAGCCTCTAACACACATCTGGATCTCCAAGTGACAAAATCATGTCTTAAGGTTTTCTGAAAAACCAGTAGGATTCAGGTCAATCTAAGCGCTGGGAATGGGTGGGGGTGGGGATGATGTTTCAAAAGCAGACACTACAATAGAAAAGGCTTTTTTTCCTGGGCCCTGTCAGATGATGCTCTCTAGTAGAAAGGAGTTTTAGCATGCCTCTCCTCCTGCTAGAGCTGATGGGACAGGTAGACAGGGGCGGGATTCTACAGGTTCGCACCTATTCGCTAGAACCAGTTGTTAACATTCTGAGTAGTTTGGAGAACCAGTTGTTAGAAGAAATTACTGGCCTAATCCTGTAAGGAAGGCAGGAAGGAAACATTCTGGTGTTGCTTACAGAAACTGCCTCTCCGTTAACCCTTATTACATTCTTGGCAAGACTAGACTTCCTGTCTCAAGAACTTCTCTGGAGTTTTTTTTTTCCTCCTTTGCTGGTACTTCGCTTGTGTGGAGTGATCATTCAAAGTTACAATGGCACTGAAAAAAGTGACTTATGACAATTTTTCACACTTATGACTGTTGCAGCATCCCCACAGTCATGAGAGGCCAGGTGAGGAGATGCGTGCCTCGATGTGAGTGATATTGAGTTGGCCACGCCCAGCCAGTAACATGACCACCAAGCCATGTCCACCCAGTCACATGACACCAAGCCATGCCCACCACCTAAGACACGCTCACAGAACCGGTTGTTAAAAAATTTGAATCCCACCCCTGCAGGTAGACATAATTGGGAAGAGGTGATCTCAGCCCCATGCCATGGGACTCTATAGGTCATTACTCACGTCTTGCATTGAACCAGAAGCATACTGATAACCATACTGGTTGAGGGAAGCTGAACAGTCAAGAATAGTAAGAATGGATGAACTACTCCTATCCTGCTCCTGCCAGTGGTCAGCTAAAAGTGCGACCAATGCCATTTTGTTACCATAACCTGACTGAAAGGTATCAGAAGTATTTTCCAAAACACTCTTCAGAGAAATTGGGCAAGTGGTGCTTACTTCTGGGCAAATGGTGCTTCCTTCTGGAATGATGCAAATCATCCTCTTTAAAAAGGCCACATGTCACATGAGCAGGATGCTCATTCAGAATGGCGATTTCTGAAGCTCCCCTTTCCTAGAGTGCCCAGCTGATACGACCTACGACCTTCCTACAAAGGCCACCTCCCACCATTCTGGAAGCGGGCACCATTTTTTCAATCCTTCAGAAAGTTTTTCCCCAAATCTCATATTTTGGAAAAACCATGCCCTTCTGAGAGATCACAAAGAATTGCAGCCAAGTTCAGAATGGTGCAAGATAGCCTCTGCAAGAAGGCCACATGTCGCATCGGTTAGGAACTCTTTCAGAAAGGCAATATTTGGAAAAGGTAAATGGAACAAGGCATAATGGGACGCAGAGGAGGCTCTGAGATGACATGAATCCTCTGGGACCCAGCCGGAAAGGTTGGAGGGGACAGATGGGGCAGGTGCAACAGTCACTTGTAAGTGCCCAATTTTTCATCACATGATCATGGAGGCCCTTCAGAAGTACAGCACCATTGTAATTTCTAAAGGTTATAAGTTGAGGACTATCTGTACTTCTTTGCTGATGGATAGGTCTTCAACCTGGCCATCTGCCTGGGCCTTGAGTAGTTTAAAAATATTTATTTAGAAGTTTAGGTATCAGGGAAGACCTTCTAAAACATCTTTTGGTTAAGGTAAATGGATAAATCGACTTATAGAAGAAGCTAACAAATAAAATTTGTAGAGGAAGAACAGGTGAATTCCAAACTCAGTAATGCTTTCTACATACTGATGAATCAGAACTTAATCATTCTAACAAAATTCCTTATTATTTACTAGTCCAAGAATTTTTTTGTTATTATTTATGCTGTCTTCTGCTCAAGGATTAGTAAATATCATAAATTGTTTCTTTTCTGCATATATCAATGCTGCCATCATTTCATTCCTATGATGAATAAATGGAAATAATATTATTGCGCTAGTAGTTGGTGGTGGTGCCCATTATTTGTGATCCCCTCTTCTTTATGTTTATGATATCCTCTTTATTTCAGGTTAGAGGAAAAGACAGATTGCTCTTGCCAGAAATAGGAGGTGATGATGTTTGGAAACTGGGCCAGGAGCTACATGAAAGTAGAATTATCAGTTAGTTTTGTACCAGCTTCTTTTGTGACTGACTGCAAGGTTTTAACTAAGCAAAAGTAGTCAGAGGTTGATTGTTGAGCCAGTGAGAACATTATGTTACAGTTTTGAGGAATTTTCTTCTTGTTCAGATTTAAAAATTTGAAATCACCAAGAAAATATGGCAGGCTTCAAAATAGCTGTTTATTGGGATATATTTCGATTTTGATTGCCTTGTTAAAAAAAATTAAAAGTACATATTACTTTAGCTTTCCCCCTTTTTTATTCATTGCATTGTATGGTTGCTTATTTGTTGCCTGGTAATCATACCTGCAGCCCAGATATTTAGCCCATAATAATAATTTACTAAACTGAATATTTTGCAATCCTAACAATTAAGATAATTTAGTCAATAAAATGTTCAAGTTTACTTCAAATTTCAGATTTCAACTTTTTTCATACTGGATCATTTATAGCTTAAGAAAAATAAATTTATCTTTCTCTCATTATAAATGTAGGTAGGTATAGTGTCCATAGAATGTAACAAAAATTAATTGAGCTGTGTATTATTATTAAATATTTCTAGTATTACATATTGCTAGGTTGTGGTTTGATTATTAATTCTATGTCACCCACTTGTGTAGCTGATTGTGACACAGTTCATAAGAAATGCAGAATATGAAGTTCTCCTTATACAAGATAATATATACATGCTTAAGATTTAAATGACTTATTTTAAAAAGTATTTAGGATTGCCAATAACTGTTAGCTTCATTTCCTAAATGGATCCATAGCCAGACTGCTTAATTAAGTTCAAACATTTGGACAAAAATCAAGGATCAACCATTAGTGCCCCTTTTTATTTTTGAGGCCTCGTAGGAAAGAAAGTTATGGACTAATGGAACACGGCATCATTGAGTGTAGCAGAATGTCGTTTATAATGAGGTCTAGACTCTAGAGTATAAAGTAAGTACCTCAGACACATAAGTAAAACATTGAAAGTGAAAATAATTAGTATTTGAGATATGATATTAGTAATACTGAATTACTTAATTGTGCTAAGTCCTGTTTCAAATAACCATGGCTTACTGAATAAACCATAGCTAGCTAGAATCCTACAACATCTTAAGCCATAAACTTTAATTTACAAAGCATAATGGTTGAGTTCATATGACATGTTAAGCTACAGACAAATGTTTGTTTGTTTGTTTGTTTGTTGTTTGTATCTCACCTTTATTTATTTATTTTTTACAAATAACTCAAAGTGAAGAACATATCCAACACTCCTTCTTCTTCCTATGATCCCGACAACAAGAACTTGGTGAAAGCAGTTGGGTTCAGAGAATGTGATTGGCCCAAAGTCACCCAGCTTTATTCCTTCTGGCAGGGCCAAATGAATGTGTTTCAAATATCCAAAAGATGTGGTTGCATTGCTCTGCATGCCTTTTAATCTTTTTTCCCTCTTTCTCTCTCATTTATTTATTTACTTTTTTTAAGAGTCCCTGGCTGTGGAACACAAAGCAGTGCTGGATTGGTTACCCATACCAGGTAAAATAACAACAACCAGTGTTTGCATAACATGAATGTAAAATGTTGAAAATGTACAGCCATCCTTTGAAATGGCTGTAGCTGCCACCTTCAAATGCAACCTTTCAGTTCGTTCATTTAGTCTAGATCAGTGTTTTTCAAACTTGAGAACTTTAAGGTGTGTGGACTTCAGCTCCCAGAATTCCACACATCTTAAAAGTTGCTAAGTTTGAAAAACACAGATCTGGACATTGAAAAAAGCAAGCATTCTTGAATATTTTTTTTTGAACCCTTTTATCAGCAGCAGTCATAAGAAACATTTCTATTTTCTTTACCTGAAGTTAACATGTGTCTATAAATAGTTTTGCTGCCCTTGTATTTTATTTATTTGTACCATGCCGTTATTATTTTTTACCAATAACTCAAAGTGGCAAACTTACCTAATACTCCTTCCTCTATTTCCCCCACAACAACAGCTGTGAGATGGATCACCCAGCTGGCCTTTATGGCTAAGCGGGACTTGAACTCATGGTCACCCGTTTTCTAGTCTGGTGCCTGAACTATTAAAATGTTTCGTGGATGGTCTTTACATGTTCCACTCTGGGCCACATGCCTGAGAAAGGTGGTAAATGGAACACTCAGTAACTTTCCAAGTCATTGCACAGCTGCCTTTCTCATAAGTAGTATGCATTGTGGGATATATTTTTTTCTGGAATGATGGAACCAGACAATTTTCCAACTTGATTTTATTGGTCAGCTTCTCCCATCACACCAAATTTGAGCTCTTTTCATTTGCTTTTGGAGAGTTAATCTGCTGATGGACAGAGAGAGTTTTCAGCCCTTCACATAATTTCTTTCCAATATTTCATTGGGTTGAAAAAAATAAAGAAAAGGTATTGTTCAAAATATTGTTTAAACCCACCAAATCTCCAAAATTGTTATGCAGAAATCTATTTTTGATAAGGATTTGTTCACAAAGTTATTGAATTTACCTTGCTGGGTTTTAATATTTTATTTTTATTCTCCAGCCATTGTTGCCTGAGATTCATTACTACTATATACTTGAACTGGCATTCTATTGGTCTCTAATGTTTTCTCAGTTCATTGACATCAAAAGAAAGGTAAGAACAATGCTATGTGATAGAGCTGTGTAACATCTCTTTGACTGATACATATGCATTAAATAGTGACCAAGGACTGTGCAAAGCATTTGAACCACTAAGTACAGTATTGCCCTTCAAAGCATTAATCCAGCCATGTCTTTTGCAAGACTTATGCACCTTATTTTTTTATTCATCACATTTCTACACAGCCCTTCTCACCTAAGTGACTCTGGGTGGTTTAAAATAAAAACATAAAAAGTAGTATAAAGGCAGAAATATAACAGGGTTAAACATTTTCAACTCTGTCAACCTCTATATATATGCATAGTTGCTTTATTTTGTGGATAATCCCAATAAAAACATTGTCTGCATGCACATAGAGTATAAAAAGAAGTACTTCATCTGTACTAATATGCTTTCCAAAACACTTTTATGAATGCTTTGCACTGCCCTATTTGCAGCATCTTAATTCTAATTGTCCAGGGCAATATAAGTTTGGTGTTAAGACTGCAGCTGTGAATGGTTATTATATTTTCAGAAAACAATATATAAAGTCAGGTTGCATAACCTGCTAGCATTATTGGACTAGGCTGAGGTACTTTTAATATCTTTTGGGAGCTGATAGCAATATTGATCACTGGTTCATTAGTATGATACCATTTTATTAAGATTATATTAAAGTATTCTAGAAAATATTTATTTTTTATGTGTCATTAAATATTCAAATGTACAGATTTCAGCACCCAGAATTCCATCGTCAGTAAAATGTTGCAGAGAATTTTGGGGATTGAAATTAACTCACCTAGAGCAGCGGTCCCCAACCTTTGTGCCTTGGAAACGTGTTTGGGGAGGGAGAGGGGAACCAGGACACGTGAGGGGCTGGCTGGCATGCTCTCGTGTGCAGTTTGACTCGCGTCAGCGGCAGGCTCGCACGCACACATACTCAGCTCAATTGCAAGTTGAGTTGCGCGTGCATGCGTGCCAGGCCACCGTTCGTGTGAGTCGAACTGCCCATATGTGCTGGCCTGTAGCTCATGAGGCCCCGTTCCACATAGGTCATTGCCTGGTAGTGCCCTGGGGGTGGAGGACCCCTGATTTAGAGGACACCTAAGGGGGGGATATGTACTAAGAAATAATTTATAGTAACATAACCCAATATGATATTCTTCCAATACTGAACTTGAGCATGCTGGTAGAAATGATCATAGTTGACTTTTAAACCCCAGGTTGAGAAAGGTTGTGTGAAAACATATTGGTTGCTTAGCAGTTGGATTTATTTGTTTGTTAGATTTATTTGCTGCCCATCTCGCCTTAGGGCTACTCTGGGTAGTTTTCATTTCCACGACACAAAAGACATCCTTGTATAATTGGTAACCTAATGTTTTTGTTACTACTGTTGCTTTTTTATCAGAAAGCAGATTGTTCCTAGAGGGGAAAAAAAATCTTAAACATGTTCCAGCATGTTTGATCTTGGAAGTAGGATTTAAAATTATCCTAGTGGGAATAAAAATGGGTATTCACTTTCAGCTGCCTAGTATTGCCTGAGAATAGCATTGGAAACAAAAGATATGCTGCAGAGCCTGATGTTGCTGCAAAGCCTTCTCAGGCTGGTCACAGCTTTTTGGGAGTGTCACAGCTTTCTCCAATTATTTCATGGAATATTTTATGATTTTGAAACAGTAAGAAATTGCACTATAATGGACATGCTTTGAGTGCAGTACAAGCTGCTGGTCATCATCCTTTAAAGCTCTGTATGACACACAGGGCCAAGGCCAGATGTCCCTGGGGACATCTACCTATCCTACCAGGTCAGATAGAGTGGGCACGCTCTAGTTCCCTTCTCCTAAGTATTATCATTTGATGGGAGCTAGGAAGTGTGCCTTTTGTTTATTTCTTTATTCATTCTATTTCTATAGCTGCCCAACTCAACCAAGTGACAAGCAGAGGATAAGATATTACAAATCTTCCCTATAGACAACTATGGAAGAAACATGCCATAACAATTTTCCCCCATTTCATCCTTTGGTTGTTGCTTATTCTAGCCCAGGGATGGGCAACTACGACCCTTTTACAACCCGTGGACTTCAACTCCCAGAACTCTGAATGGACCAATATATGGTGGGTCAGGAATTCTGGGAGTTAAAGCCCACAGGTCATAAAGGGGTCATAGTTGCTCATCCATGGGGAGATAGACTTAAATCATTCTCATCTATCTTTCTCCCACAGCCCTTAAGCCAATAGTATCCAGCAGTAGATGGAAGGAGTATAAAATCAATCGTGTTTCACCACTTATTTAAGTCAGAGGCAAAATAAGGTGGACATTGGGGTATAGGATCTGAGCAGTGTGTATTACCCAATTCAGGAAGATCCGCTTCCTTCATGTTCCTGATCAGCCTTGGTTACTATCATTCTATTGCATTGTGCAAAATTGCACAGCAGGGTAGACTACTCAGTTTGTCCTATGACTACAGTAATTCACATTAATCCTGCAGTCCCGATTTTGTGCAAAGATTGAAACGATGTGGGTGGGAAGGGGAAAGAGTAGAGAATGTCAAAGCTGCAGTGGTGTTACAATGGAATAGTGAACTAGTAGAACTCTGAAACGGTAGGATCAGTTCCATCTCAGTGTCCCCATACAGAGCATGAAGGAATCTGGAAGGCTATATAAAGAAAGCAAAAGAGGGGGAAATAAATCCTGAATAAAAATCACACTTATGACTCAGGTTTTTCAGGACTCCAGTCTGTTGTGTTTTTTTAGAGTATTCAGCTTTGCCTATGAAAGTATTGTGAGTAAGTGGAGGGGAACAGGAAAGGACCTAAAGCTGACTAACAGACTGGTGCAGACAGACTGACTGCAGCATGATTGGCAGATATTTTTTCCCTGCCCGCATATGTCATGCAGAAGAGGAATCAACCAGATGCATTACTTACCAGTGCATACATAAAATCAGAACACCCCAGTTCCACGATGAATCAGAACAGAAGCAGTAGGGGGACCCTTGATCTTACTGCATTAAGCAGGTGTGATCCTATTTTATTTCTCCGGGGTCAGGTTAGCAGCAAAATTGCTTCCACCCAACTGGGCCTACTGATTTTCAGTTTGACAAATGGTTTTCCTGACTTCTGACTTTTTGCTATTCACTCTGACTTCACTTTGTACATCAGATGAATATCTTGGAATACTGCATTCAGTTTTGGTCGCCACCATGTAAAAAAGATGTTGAGACTCTAGAAAGAGTGCAGATAAGAGCAGCAAAGATGATTAAGGGACTGGAGGCTAAAACATATGAAGAACGGTTTCAGGAATTGGGTATATTTAGTTTGATGAAAAAAAGGACTAGGGGAGACATGATAGCAGTGTTCCAGTATCTCAGGGGCTTCCCCAAAGAAGAGGGAGTCAAGCTATTCTCCAAAGCACCTGAGGGCAGGACAAGAAGCAATGGGTGGAAACTAATCAAGGAGAGAAGCAACGTAGAACTAAGGAGGAATTTCCTGACAGTTAGAACAATTAATCAGTGGAACAACTTGTCTCCAGAAGTTGTAAATGCTCCAACACTGGAAGTTTTTAAGAAGAGAATGGGCAACCATTTGTCTGAAGTGGTGTAGTGTTTCCTGCCTAGGCAGGGGGTTGGACTAGAAGACCTCCAAGGTCCCCTCCAACTCTGTTATTCTATTCTATCTGGTGTATGCCCTTCAGCTTTAAGCAATGAGTACAACCTGGGGACTTCTGTTGTGAAGACTTTTCCATGAATTTCATATGCCAGAAAAAGCTTCAAGGCCGTTTCATCATAAGCGTGGGAGGAGAACTATTCAATTCCTCCTTACCATAACTGGTACTTCTAACCTGTGGAAGCTTGAAGTATCAGCATATTCTTCTTGGCTTTATAAGAAGTCCAGGTTTCTTGTATGCTGCCTTTGCCAACATGATGGGAGAGAAAATCTTTTTTCTGTCACAAGAATGCATAAAGTCAATTTATTTGTCAGGTGGGCAAGGGGTCTAAATTAGATAAAGGAAGAAACACAAAAGAAGAATATTACGTTATCTTATAATATTCTTATAATTATGTTATCTTATAATTGCTTGACAAATAAATAAATAATAAAATAAATAAAGAACGTGGAGGGTTTTTTTTCCTCCATCTTTTAGGAAACCATAGCAGTCTGCCAAGTACAAATACAGACTGAACAATCGTCACAGCAACTGTGTGTGAGTTTTTTTTAAAGAAAACAACAACCTGTCTTTTGGAATTAATGTTGGTGGCTTCATTCACATTGAAGCTGAGGAGAAGAGGCATAGCAAGACACATCCAACAACTGGATAATCCTAGGTTATGAATGGTTGATATTACAGATGTGCTTCCCCTGCTGTTTATCCAGTAGCAAACTCTTGACAGAAAAGCGTCTTCCGATTCTCAAAAGTGTCTTTTAGTTATTGATGCGTTTATTCCACTTGGTTACCTCTGCTTGGCTGAGGTTTCATGAACAGGATCTGCAAATCCAGTGCATATGATCGGATTGGCATTCTGCAAAAATAACTTGATGGAACAGATGCCATTTTTTGCATAGCTCATAATGAGCCCTGAGGGATGAATTATCTTTATTGGCTATCATCATGTGCAGCTTGTTGTATGCTTAAGAGGCATGCGTGGGCAGTTTAATTAGCATTTTTCTATGTATCACCATGCTACATTTATGGTTTGCAGAAAGAATTAAGGAGAGAGAATTGATTAGCAAGATGTTTATGATTGTCCTAGAATATCTTACCTGAACATCAGTCAAATTTACCAGTGTAACTTTTACACTTTGGTAGGATGACAAGGTCAGGTCTGTTTTGCCAGATATTATTTTTAGAGACCTATCTCAAAGTCATTGTTTAAAGGATTTTAGAAATAACTTAATAAGTTATTGGTGTACCAAAATATTTACTTGGGGGGAAGACATTTAGATTCATCTATAGAGCAATCAAGTATTTCCTCCAAAAGCAGATGAAATACTGACATTTACTTCAAATCATAACCTAGCCAAGAGCAATCTACAATAGATGTGTTCCTTTGCACAGGTATTTATGAAGAGTTGGAATAGCTAATGCCAGTTTTGAAACTACAGTAGCTGCTAATTACCCTGTACCATAGAGGTGTGCATGTGTGTAATTTTCTTTTCCAGATTTCTGGGGAAAAAAACTATCAAAATATCTTAGAAAACTGTCTGTCTCTTGGGACCTGATTAAAATCAGCAATAATTAGAGTGACTCAGTCACCTTTAGAGAGAGATAGCTTTGGCAGTGCTAATCCTGCTAATGTGGAATAGTAGAAACTTAAACTATTATGGCAACAATAAAAAGAATATGTGTCTCTTCCTGTGCATCTGAAAGAGGATAAAGTGTATTTTTATGTTAAACACACCAGGGGGCAGTCTTGGAATGTCCCCACATGCTTATTGGTTTTATTTTGTTAGATTTATATTCAGATTCCTCCAATGAAGTAAGGGTGTACTTGAACTTGAGTCTTTCCAATACCTGTCCAACCCACACTGTCTTTCCCAGAACATTAAAATCATATTGATGTTCCTAGGTATTAATTTAAAAAAAAAAAAAATCCAGGCTGTCTGGTCCTCCACCATTCTATCTGTGCCTTCCATGAAGCCATCTCCCAGAGCAAGGAGCCAAAAATGTTGAGCTTCTTTGTAGATTTTGGGGAGTTTTGGGGAGTTTAAAGGGCAAAACGAATGCTTTAATCCTTGAGCCACTCATCTCACCATTTACAACTCCTTAAAACATGCCTACATGTCCTACTGCAGCCTTTGAGATTGTGTGAATTGCTCAATCTGCACTAAGGTAAGAGTCAAGAGAGGAAAGAGCAGATCCTTTTAATTTGCTTTTGGAGAGAGGGACAAACTTGGCGTGGACGCCCATCTGCTAAAGTCCATGATCCTTGAAGAAACTGAAAAGCATTTATGAGCATGCATAGATATTTTGGCTCTAGCAGATAGGAGATAGTCTTTCTTTTGCTGCCAAATTCCTATATACATGTGCCCATACATAAAACACATTCAATATGTGTCTTCCCTCCCCCCACAATCTCTGCCCTTTTGGCCATCCTGCACTCTGCTGTCTACCCAGGGGTGGGATTCAAATTTCTTAACAACTGGTTCTGTGGGCGTGCCCTAATTTGTGGGCGTGGCTTGGTGGGCATGTGACTGGGTGGGCATGGCTTGTATGTAAATATTGTAAATATTTATGTAAATGTTGAATTTTTTATTTAAAAAAAGAGCAGCTTTTACCCAAAATGAGGCAAAGCAGGCAGGCAGATTGAGTTGCTGGCAGAATCACAGAGTCACTCGCAGATCTACCTTTCTGCAATCTGCTGCCTGAGTCTGCACTGAAAAATAGAAGCTTCAGTCCTTAGGAAGGTTCAGCTCTGCTTTCAGGCCAGTGGTGCGATTTGCCGGTTCTCCGAACTGGGCAGAATCGTAACAACCGGTTCTATAGAACTGGTCCGAACTGGTAGAATCCCACCCCTGTGTCTACCCCTGCTAGCCTCAGCTGAACTTTGCACTTCGTTTCCTTCCACTGTTGATGAGGTGCATCCAGCTGAGGCAGCTGCTGGCCTTCCTGAGGCCCTCATGCAGCCTCCCCAAATTCTCATGAAAGGCAGCAGCTGCCTCAGCTGAGCATGGCTTCATCAGTTGGCATCAGCCACAAAGATCAACTGGAGGCAATGTGGGGTGGCAGGGATAGGTAACCACAAGGATTGCTAAGTGAAGACTATCTTATACTGTGACACAAAGAAAAATTAGACTTCCTTACTCTTCAAAAATATCAAGATGGAAAATAAAGACACATGGAAAACTAAAACTAGTTTATGCAATGGTGCTTTATTTACTGTCTCTTTATCTTCCAGGATTTTAGCATCATGTTCACACATCATATTGTGGCAGTCTTATTACTAATTATTTCTTACGTAGTCAACTTCACACGACTTGGAACCCTGGCTTGTTGTCTTCATGATGTTGTTGATTTCGTGCTGGAGGTAAGAGAGAGTTATTTGTAATGAATTCTTTGCTGTCCAAAATGGTCTCTACCTGGAACAAATATTGTACCCTGTGAAAGCTCATAATGTATTGACATTGTTTTAAAGGACTGTTTGTGTAAGACCATAAATACCTTTGTATTTGTCTTTGGAAGTGAGACTCATGAACCACAGTGAGATTGACTTTCTGCACCTTATTCAGAATCCGTTTTTGTTGTAGTTTATTTTTTATCATAATTTGTGTTATTATCAAAATTCATTTAAAACATACTGCTAGATAATTTTATGAGCACATTTTAATGCAGGCAAGAAACCACGGAAGCAAAATATGACCAAATTTAAAACTACACACCTAAGTATAGTAGCACTGAAAAGAAATAAGACATTCCTGATGTTTTTGCTGGTATGTTTCTGACGAATTTTACCCTGTTGGTTCTTATTCTCCCAGGCATTTAGGGGAGGATATGAATCCAAGCCTGGTGTCATCCTTAGCAGCTAAACCAGACAGGAAATGACCAGATAAACTAATTCTATTTTTTTTGTAAAGCTACATTTACAGAATCTTGCAAATCTGAAGTTATAGTTTTCCCACAGACAACTGTACAGCCCAAAGACTTGGAGAGAACTCCCTCCTGAGCCTTTTGCTCCACCAACTGTGCAACTGCAAGCTATGCTGTCACTTGTTTGACCGTTTTCCTAGGCAGCATCTCTTTATCCATTCTCCCAAGGTCATTCCCACATACTATTATACCTACTCAGAAAACTTGATCCTGCAATCTTTGATATTCTCAGAACCTGCAGCCAACATTTTATTGGTCAGGAGGAAGTTCTAGCTACCTCTCACAGCCCAAACTCCCCCTAGTCCCAGCTTCTTCTCATCAGAAGAAAATAGGGGCCTTAATGGAGTACTAAAATACTTGTCATCATCTGCCTTCATCCCTAAACCTAATGCAGTGACTTTGTCAAAACTTTTTGTAAGCCCAAGTATACAGTATTTGAAATATAATTCAAAGAAGGAATTGAATGTAGAGAGGTCAAATAACAAGGATGTGACTGAATTAGTACAGAAGAAAAAGCAAACAGATGATTTTTAGATGGCTGTGGACCTCTTTGGGAAGGGGGTATCTTGAAGATTGCAGTTAGCTCTGAAAGCACTAGGAAAGTATCATCGAGAAATAAAGATGGCATATAGCAGTAGAGACATTAAAAAAATAAGATGAGAGGTGTTAACAGACAGTGTCAATTTTTGCCCTCACAATATTCTGCAAAGTCTCAAAGCAGAAGTAGTAAGGGCAGTAAAAAAATTCAAATAGTGACTGTGCATACTTGAATATTTTATACGGTACAATTTCTGCAGTTTCTTTACAAAGAAAGTGACCTATTTCCTTTTCTTATTACAGGCAGCCAAAATGGCAAATTACTGCAAGTTTCAAAAACTCTGTGATTTCCTCTTCCTTTCGTTTGCTATTATTTTCATTATTACAAGGCTTGGCATATATCCTTTATGGTAAGTAAGTGTACTTTTTCCCCATGGGATTGCATATGCTAAGGCAACCTTCCTCAATCTGGAAATCTGTGGCTTTGTTGGGCTGCCATTCCCAAAGTTTCTACCAGGCATGGCCAATAGATGGCTCCAGGTTTTATGAAAGACTATGTTCAAGGATTGTATGGGAAGAACCTGTTGGTGGTCTGTTGCCTGAAATGTTTTCAGGACTGTAGTTTTTTTATAGTGTGATATTTTCCCCCTAGTGAAGAATCAGTGATTCCTGGCAGGAAGAGAGCATTGCCAAGATTACAACCATCCAAATATTAGGTGTCAAATTTAACATCTACTTTTTTTTAATTACACAGATTGCTTTATAGTGTTGTGACTATGGTAACAATAGAATAGAATAGAATTCTTTATTGGAAAAGTGTGATTGGACACACAAGTAATTTGTCTTCAGTGCATAAGCTCTCAGTGTACATAAAAATACATTCATCAAAAATCATAAGATACAACACTTAGTGATAGTCATTGGATACTAAATAAGCAATCAAAATCATACTAGGAAACAAAATAAAGGAATATAAATCATAAAGATACAAGCAACAAAGTTATAGTCATAAGTAGGAGGAGATAATAGGAAGGATGAGAAGAAGAATAGTAATACAATCTTAGTAAATAGTTTGACAGTGTTGTGGGAATTAGTTGTTTAGTAGAGTGATGGCATGCAGGAGGAAAACTATCCTTGTGTCTAGTTGTTCTGGTGTGCAGTGCTCTATAATGTCGTTTTGAGGGTAGAAGTTGAAACAATTTACGTCCAGGATGTGAGGGGTCTGTTGATATTTTCACAGCCCTCTTTTTGACTTGTGCCGTATACAAGTCCTTAATGGAAGGCAGATTGGTAGCAATTGTTTTTTCTGCAGTTCTAATTATCCTCTGAAGTCTGTGTCTGTCTTGTTGGTTGCAGAGCCAAACCAGACAGTTATAGAGCTGCAGATGACAGATAACATGGAAAAGATGTGGCTCTCAGCTAGGTGATCATTTAGGTGTAATTTGCTGGAGTTCGATGCTGTGTCCACTTCTTTTGGTGGCAGGTTACAGAAATTGGATAGGGCTTTGCATTCTGTGACAACAGAAATTGTGGAAAGACATGCCCCTGATGAAGCCTAACCTTAAAAGATCCTCTAAACTTTCCTACAGCTTTGCCAAATCTAAAAGTAATTCTGGTGGCTTGATAAAGTCTCATTTCTTTTTAAGAAAAGTTAAAACTCTGTGTGTTCTGTACTCTGGCACGATATCATGCCCTCCCCAAGCTGTCCTTGAAGGCAATACAGGAAGGAGAGAGAGAGAGAGAGAGAGAATGGCCTATGACTCTGGACCCACAGAAACAACAGAGCATGTGCTTCTCCACTGCCTATATTACAGAGTCATTCATCTCATCATTAATTGCAATTCTACAGTTCTCTTCTGCTTTCAAATACCAACCCTGCTACAACATATAATGTTGCCAGATTCTGTGCTGTGGTGCTTAAAACCCATCAGATGATGCCCCTGTGCCAAAAACTAAACTAAATGAGCATCTAGTTCATCATGCTCTGTAATTTGATAGAATTATCTACCCCATACTAAAGATATTCACTGCTTATTTTATATCTTTTAGCTTTATATCATGATTAATATTTTAGATGCTTTCTAATTGACGGTACCCACCCTCCTTATGCTGCTTTTGATTGTAATAAAAATTTGATTGACTGTGTGATGCCTGGATTTATCATTATCTTCCCTAATCCATCTGTCAAAATTCAGTGGAAGTGCAGTAGCAGATTTTTATTTTCCTTGCTGCTTTCCTCTCAGTGTAATTACATTTTGAAAATGGCAGAAGTAACCAGGACTGGATTACTTAGCAGGAAAAAAAAATTGCTGTAGACTGGATGGGTTTTCAGCTACATTGAAAAGTTTGCAACAGAATTGACCTAAGGCATACTCTTGAATAATATTCAAAATGTATCATCTCCTTCAACTCAACACCCTGCTTTAGATTGGATTACAATTTTTATCAAACCTTGTACTTCCTTAGCAGTTTAGTTGAATTTTGGGGATCGTGGTGTGTATTGTGAGGCTAGAATCGCCTTTCTATAAAGTATTTGAAATTTGGAGCAAGATCTTTTATATTCAGGAGTTTGCTTTTTTTAAAAAACAATGTACAAACAAAAAACAGTATTCATATTGTTAATTTTCTGTTCTGTTCTGTTTGCTTTTAATCTCACCTTTTCCTTTGGGAAATTAACGTTTTGTAATTAGCTACACTCAGAACAATGTTTCCTAAAATCTGGTAAATGGTCTGATCTCTAGATTTTTAATTACAATTCATATAAATCCCAGACAGTGGTAAAGATTTGTGAAGAATGTTGTTCAAAAACTATTTTAATTAATTGGACAATTAACAAATTAAGATTTGGTGATTCCTGTACATTTTGTCACATAAATGTTATCTTAAACAAGCAGCTATTTAAATTGGGAAAGACAAAGTGTACTTTTGTAGTATAAATATATTACCTATTCTTGTCTGAGTTATATGAACAGAAAGAAAGGTAGAATCTGTTAATTCTATTGTGGGTTGCATTTAATTAAGTATCATAAAGTAATTGGATACGTTTTTCAGGTATTTTTTAATAAGTATCCCAAGGGACAAAATTATAAAAAGCAACTTAACACTGACGTGTAACAACCTTCCATGTAGTGACTGTAGCTAGATAGCTTATTGTTTCACCTGTTTTTTATTATTAGCATTTATATTATTTATTATATTGAATTTTTATAGTTACATACAGCTCTATGCTTCATATAGAATAAAGGGTAATTAAAGGTGTTTAATCATTACATTTTAAAAATGGAAGGCAATGGAGAATTGCAAAAAGGTACATTTGAAAGGAAGTCTTTTCCAGTAGGATTTTAAGATTGGTGTTAAAGATTTTAATACTTGTTGCTGAAATAGAATATTAAATCTAAATTAAAGGAAGTACATACAGTATATGGTTCAAACTCATATAATTGCATTTTCTCTTGAGATTTCTATTGAAAATTAAAAATTGAAACAATTTTTAACAGTGAATCTGTATTATTTTGTAGCCATAGGAAAGTCAGATATTTTCTTTCATATGAATGAAAGTGTACTGTTTCTCTTAGAAACATTAGTTACATGAACCTAGAAATTTTTTCTATCACAGTGACTGCAATCACATGTCATAGCAACACCTTCTGGATTCCTTGATTTGGGCTTAGCATATTGTATGAACTGCTAATTGTGGTCTGTTCAATGAACAGTAGTTAAGCAAACCATGACAAAGTACCACCCATGAGCTAGATCAATATGTTTGCTTCCCCCCCCCCCCATCATATTCTTTCCACCATTCACAATTTCACCCAATGGAATATCTATCTGAGTCACATTGTCCCCATTCTCATATACAGTACCAGGTATGCCATTGTGCCTCATACATTTATGGGCATGGATGTATCTGTTCTCCCATGAGCTGTTCAGAGCATCCAGAAGTGAGAGGTGCTTCAGTCTCTTTTGGAAAGGCTGGGCTTAAAACTCTGGGACGCTCCTCCTCCTCCATGGGACACCTCCCCAGCGTCCCCCAGTTTTAGTTCAGCCTTCGTGGTAAGAGGTTGTGCACTCCCTGACTGGAGCGGTTTTCTGATTCAGCTAGTCAAAATTCAGGTTTGCTCTTGGGTTAATTTGGCTTGTAAATTTTTCCCCAATTAATTTGGCGATTTCAAGGCTTGTGGCTCTATTAGGTCATCCCCCCGATCAGTTTGAGAGCAGTTCTTTGTGGCTGGCGGAGCCTGCCACTCCGCAGGCACCCTGAGACGGCCGCTTCAGGTAATTAGCTTATCTAATCCCCCGATCGTCTTATCTCTGCGATCTTGGCGAAGCGCTCGCAGCCGCGGCTCACTTCTCCTTGCCGTTTCGACTGACAGGATCATTTATCTGACAATTTAGAGAGTCAGCAGCAGCAGCTCGTTAAACTGCTCAGGCAATTAACACCGGAGATTCTGTCTTCCCGCCATTTTCAACGGCTGGCTTCAAGTTCGCGTCTAAATATCACTGGCGCCATTCCCTGCTGGTTTCCCTTCTTGGGGACTGGGGCAGGTACCTTCCCACTCCACTTCCCTGGCATTATTTCTCTTTTATCTTGCTGGCATTGGATAAGCAGGCTAGTCCTTAAACAGGATTTTTTTTTTCATTTTGCAATTGCTTTTGGATCATTACATTGGAGTGAAGCCACAAGTGCCATTTCAAACAGCGGGATGTTTTTGATAGGAAAGGATCCATCCAGGCCCTGTATAGCTGGTTTCCCTTGTTGGGGACCAGGGATCCAGAATATTTCTTTCTTGGAGCGCTTGGGGTTTCCCTTGTTGGGGACCCTTAGATACTGTTATCCATATACACAGTTTTACATGTAGATATAGGCACGTATATGTATATGTGTGTGTGTGTGTGTGTGTGTGTGTATATATGTGTGTGTGTGTGTGTGTGTGTGTGTGTATGTGTATGTGTATATATGTGTGTGTATATAGATAGATAGATAGATATATAGACTTACACTCCTGGAGAAGCGTTCTACTTTCAACCACAGGGGTAGGCATCACCCCGAAGTACAAATAATAATAATAATAATAATAATAATAATAATAATAATAATAATAATAATAATAATAATAATAATAATAATAATAATAATAATAATAATAATAATAAAGTTAGAGGCACGAGAATCAGTCCTCCACAATGGAAGGTGACAACGTCTTCCGCTCCAAGACAAATAAGTCCCGAGATAAGTCAGTGGGCCCAAAAAGGCCTCTAAGGCAGCGGATAAGGATGCCCATAGACGGCACAAAGCCTTGGAAAGGCAGTTGCAGAAACAGGCCAGGGAGGCGGACAAGATGGCTATGACACAACAATCGGATCAGGGCCCAAGTACATTGTTGGGACCCTTGGACTTATCCACCCAGCCCAGACAGGCTATTTCTGGACAGCCTCCCATGGGCATATCTCCTCCAATGAGCACTGCCCGGCGAATCCCAGAGGCAACCTTCACCTCTATGGCCACCGGTTTAAGACAGGAGGAGGGATTACCTGAGACTATTCCCATCGAAATGAGGCAATGGATGGCGATGGCGATTCAAAGGGGCATTGCGGCTGGAGTTCAGCAATCCATCAGGACCAGACACTTCTCGGCTACTTCGGAAGCGGGATCCCTATCTGCTCAATCCTTTGCGCATATGGGACATCATCAAACTCAGGTATTCCCCAATATTCCGGACATACCAGCCCAGGGTCTTCGGGAGGAGGTGGAACTAGATGACCAGGATATTCCCATGGGGGGGGGGTCAATCCATCAGATGGACTTGGGGTTGTCAGAGGCTGACCCACTAGAACGAGGAATGTCGGATGACGAAGGCCTCATTCCGGACCAACGTACCTTTTCTGGCCTTTTTTGTCTGCACCTCTTTAAATCTTTACTGTTCAAAGCAAAGAACACCGCTAAACTAGGCACATCAAGCCCTCATCCATTGTCAACAGGGTCTCAGGACAAATCCGAGAATCTAATATTCTCACAACCGGCTAATGAGGCAGAAACTATTCCTGTCCCTCGTATGTTTGCTGAATTAGTACAAAATCAATGGGCATCAGCAGCATCCTACCCAGCCCCAACAGGGTACGATAAACAAAATTATAATTTGGCACCAGAGTTTTCAAATTTTCTCAAAACGCTGGAGGTGGATGAGCCCATTGTGGCACTGGCCTCTTCTTCAACCTTTCCCAACGAGGCCGAGGAAGCCCTGAGACCGGAGGAAAAGAGAGCAGAGTTGGCACTCCATAGGGCGCATGTTTCTGATGCCTGGGCCATTAGGGCAGCTACAGCTGCGTCCTTTTTTACACTGTCCTCCCTACGATGGCTCTTCCACTTGAGGGATATATTGCCGGTGTCAAATGTCAGAGCCCACCAGGACATTGCTAAGATTATTGCAGCGGCAGAATTCTCCGCCGATGCCACACTTAATGCAGTCAAATTCTCGTCGAGAGCCATAGCATCTCATGTATCAGCACGGAGACTGCTATGGCTCAGACATTGGCAGGTGGATACCAACTATAAATGCAAGCTGGCATCAGCCCCAATATCGGGGAATAAATTATTTGGCAGTTTCTTGGAGCCTCTGCTTATTGAGAATAGGAACAAGAAAAAAGTGCTTCCCCCTCTTTTTCGGAGGTCTGAAAACAGAACACCCCAGTCGTTTCAAAGGGGTTCCTTTTGGCCCTATTATCAAGGCCCATACGTTCCCAGATCACAGAGAACATCAGGCTTTAGTTTTAGACAGTATAGGTCGGAATCTTCCGATAGAGGTCAGCGGGGAGGCCAAAACAGAAGAAACCCCAGAGGTACTGGAGGCCGATCTTTTCGTCGCCCCAAGTGAGTCCTTGACAGCAGCTCCCATTGGAGGGCGGCTAAAATTGTTTGCTGATCAATGGGACAGCTCCACCTCTGATGCGTGGGTCAAGGGCACTATTAGGTTTGGTTTGGCGCTAGAGTTTCAATCCTCCTCCCCCGAACTTTTTCATTAGGAGCCCTAGGTCCACGGACCCCATTAAGAGAGCGTTGATGCAGGAGGCTATCAATCATCTTCTACATATTTGGGCCATTAGAGGGGTCCCATCTGAACAATGGGGTCAAGGCTGTTACTCTCTATTGTTTGTGGTCCCAAAGAGTTCGGGGGGCTGGAGGGCAATTCTGGACCTCAATTGTCTCAACAGATCATTGGTTTATCGAAAATTCAAGATGACTACTCTCCAGTCCATTCTGCTCAGCATCAGAGAGGACGATGTCCTGACCTTTATAGATCTGACAGAGGCTTATCTACATATACCAATTAGACCTGCTCACTACAAATATCTTAGATTTTGCTACTGTGATTGGCACTACGAATATATCGCCCTACCATTCGGTCTGGCTTCGGCCCCTAGGACTTTTACCAAGGTCCTAGCGGCTTTGGCTGCCTCCCTCAGGATCAAATCTATTCGTTTACAATGTTATCTGGATGATACTTTAATTTTGTCATCAAGCAAATTTGGATACCAAGATTACTCTGGAGACCCTTCAAGGTCACGGCTTTTCCATAAATTGGGATAAAAGCCATTTGATCCATTCAACTAGGTTAGTTCATTTAGGGGCAGTGATAGATACCGTGGAGGGCAAGGTTTTTCTCTCTCAGGACAGGTTGAATAGTATCCAGTCTTTGGCCAGAGAGATCAGAGCCTTAAAGAGGGTTTCCCTGGCAGTTCTGTCTCAACTGTTAGGGAAACTGATTTCTTGTATTTCCATTGTGCCTTGGGCTCGATTCCATTCTAGAGATCTGCAATGGTTCCTGCTAGCTTTCCAGCGATCTGGAAGAGCCACTTCCAACGTCCGGATAAAGGTACCGCACGATGTTCTCCGATCACTCCGCTGGTGGTCAGAAAACATGATAAACAAGGGGTGTCCTTTCAAGGAAACTTGCAGGGCAACGATCAAAACCGATGCCAGCCTGGTAGGATGGGGAGCTCACTTTCAATCCCACACTGCACAGGGAAGTTGGACTATTTCTGAACAATCACAAAGCATCAACCTGTTGGAGCTGCAAGCAGCTCATCTGGCGTTACGCAGTTTTCTACCCCTTTTCCAATCATGCCACATTCTGGTCTTGACAGACAATATCATAACCAAGGCCCACGTAAACAGACGGGGGTACCCACTCCAAACTTCTGATGCCTGAGACGGCCAGGTTGTTCAAGTGGGCTGAGGCCAATCTGTTTTCGCTCAAGGCAGAGCACATAGCAGGGGCCTTAAACACACAAGCAGACTGGCTCAGCAGGGCCACGATAGATCAGACAGAGTGGCGCCTACATCCGTCTGTCTTCTAGGAAGCAGTGCGGAGGTTTGGGCAACTGGTGATCGATCTATTTGCCTCTCCCCTCAACGCCCAATTGCCCCGGTATATTTAAAGGTACCTGACTCAGGGGGAAGAAGCCGTCAACGCCCTGCGATGTCAGTGGCCTCCCGGACTTCTATATGCATTTCCTCCACTCCCGGTAATACCCAGGTTGATCCAGAAGTTATTGGAGGAACGAGCGGAATTGATATTGGTTGACCCTTACTGGCCCAGGCGAATGTGGTTCGCGGACTTACAGGACCTGTCGAGAGAATAACCTTGGAAAATTCCACCGTCGAGGGTTTCCCTCTTGCAAGGGCTGATACTTCACCCGGACCCACAATGGCTCAGCCTAGCCGTATGGAGGTTGTGCGGAGCCGTTTAAGGACCCAACAGATTTCAGAGGATGCCATTGTCACCATACAAGCATCCAGACGGTCCTCAACAAATCGTATATACGAGGCCACGTGGTCCGCTTGCTGTTGCTGGTGCCAGGGGTCTAAGATCGACCCAACCACCCCATCAATAGGACAATTATTGGACTTTTTACAGGAGGGGTTGACCAAGGGCCTATCTCCAAATACTTTACGCAGACAGGTGGCGGCCTTAGCCTCGGTGATATCCTGGGATGACCTTCGTTCCATAGTGCACCATCCACATGTCCACAGCTTTCTTAAGGGTGCTGCAAACTTACGACCTCCTGTAATTCACTGCTATCCCACTTGGGAGATCAACAAAGTGTTAACCGCACTTACAACTGGCCCGTTCGAGCCTTTAAGAACCGCTAGTCTCAAATTCCTGACGTATAAGGTGGTCTTCTTAATTGCGATCACATCAGCAAGGAGGATTTCCGAATTGGCAGCATTGTCGATGAGAAAGGACCTGTGCGTGTTTCATGCAGACAGAGTGGTTCTCAGATTGGATCCTTCGTTCACCCCTAAAGTAAATTCAGTCTTCCACAGAGCGCAGGAGTTGGTGCTTCCAAATTTTTGTCTGAAACCATCTCATAGACTGGAGCATCAGTGGCATCGACTTGACGTTCGAAGGGCGTTAACATCTATCTAGACTGCACAGCGGCATTTCGAAAATCTGAGGCTCTATTCCTATCCTTCAACCCATCCACTTTAGGACACAAGGTGTCGTCGACGACCATCGGTAGATGGTTGAGAGCCACCATAGCTAAAAGTTATGCATGGCAGTCCATCTCAGTTCCTAAGGGCATTACAGCCCACTCAACAAGGAGTGCGGCAACATCAGCAGCATGGGCCACACGGGCTTCCATAGACGAAATTTGCAGAGCGGCAACTTGGGCTTCACCATCGCCCTTTGTCAGAAATTATAAGATTGATGTCTATGCCTCAGCGGACGCTTCATTTGGCAGAAGAGTCCTGCAGAGGGTCCACAGAGTTTAGGAGTGGATTTCGACCCAGACGGAGTCCCTCCCTAAGGACAGGCCAAGCTTTGGTATGTCCCACTTCTGGATGCTCTGAACAGCTCATGGGAGAAAGGGCGTTGGTACTTACCTGATACGCCCGTTCTCTGTGATCTGTGAAGAGCATCCACCCCACCCATTTCTTTCCATCTGGTAGGGTTCCGTTCTGGTCAGGGATCTAGATTAGGTGATGAGTTCCGGACTTTGGCACTCAATCTTCACAAAACTGGGGGACGCTGGGGAGGTGTCCCGTGGAGGAGGAGGAGCGTCCCGGAGTTTTAAGCCCAGCCTTTCCAGAAGAGACTGAAGCACCTCCCACTTCTGGATGCTCTTCACAGCTCACAGAGAACGGGTGTATCAGGTAAGTACCAACACCCTTTTTCATTTGAGAAATTTGAAAGGTTTGCATAGACCATTGAAAATATTAAGGCTTTTAAGACTTAATACATTTTCCTTTTAATTAAATTGATGGAAATTAGTGCGTTGAGAAAAAACCATGATCTCTAATTCATAACAATTAGCAATTGTAGAACCTAGCAATTCCTTTTGCTCCCTTTCAACTTCTGTCTGCATCATCTTTTCTCATTATGGTATACTCTAGGCCACTGCCTAATTCAATTATTTCTCTTTGAACTTCTGAGTCTTCCATTTCCAGCCGTGTTGACTAGAATTAAAGACACTGGAATCGAGAATCATGAAGAAGATACCACAAGTGGGAAAAATCTGACCCATTTAATCAGGCTTCATTTAACCATCCTTTTGAAAACATTCCTTTCTCTTTCTCTCTTTCTCGAAGAAACCAAGCTCCTTGGTTTAAGTCCAGAACACTCAAGATCATTCTGTAAGGTTATCTCTCTCCTTGCTTCAAATTTCATTCCAATTCATTGAATGAAATTCATTCATCCTCCTCGTCTCTGGACTCTACTGATGTGTCTCCCATTTGTGTCTCTCACCTTTAGAATCTTCAGTCACATCCTGTATAAAGTTTAATCTCCACTTTTCCATGCAATCTCAGATTTTGTTTCCTCACAAACATTGAATTGCAAATATAAGCAAATTGATGCTTCAAATTTCTTGGTTGTTGCAGAACTTTCCCCTAAAATAAAAATCATAATATGGACTACTGAAGCTAACTTGCCAAAGATGCCATCTGGTGGTTATATTTGGTCTATTATCATATTTCCTTGGAGGGGGAAAAAAAAGTTGATACACAATGAATAATCCTACAAGACTAATGAAATAAATATCACTTGGCATAGGGGAGTCAAACTTGATTTCCTTGAGGGCCGCATCAGGGTTGTGTTTAACCTAGGAGGCCGGGATGGGCATGGCCAGGGTGGGCGTTGCCATCTTGACATCACTCATGTCGAGGGTGCCAGTGGTGGCCTGAGAACAGGTTCCCAAGCTCCATTTTTGGCTGCGCCAGCCTTCTGCAACCCTCTGCCAGTGAAAACGGAGCTCGGGAGGTCTGCGGGTGGCCCTCCTGAGCTCTGTTTTCACTGGCAAAGACACTGCAGGCCAGTCCGCTATTTCCAGGGCAGCCCCGCGGGCCAGATCTAAGCACCCCGGGGGTCAGATCCAGCCCTGGGCCTTGAGTTTGACACCCCTGACTTAGCATTTCATGCCATATTTATTGTTTGTTTGATGTATTTCTTAAAAAGAAATCTAAAATTCCACCATACCTTTAAAAATATCCACCCTCAAGATAAGACATGTCTTTCTACATACAAACAAAATTCTCACTGTAGTCTCACAGAAGAATGGTTGCAAAATAAAACAAGTCTCTAAAGCAAAATAGGACAACATTTGGCAGGAAGTTACTTGTTGTATTACTTGTAGGCAGTTGTTTGTGCTTATCTCCCACCAGAACCCACAGAGTGGGCATGCTCTGTGTCCCTTCTGTTAAATGTCATGATTTATCTGTCATAACACCTATCCTTTGGAACACCATCCTCCCAAGAGGATAATTTTGACTCTTTTGACCATTCATAGAAGACATCAGAGACCTCATTGTTCCCTCTGATACTTAGACTAGGGTGCTAAATGAACCATACTTTTGATTTGGTTGGTAGTTGGTTTTTTCCATGAATGAAGGCAAATATACAGGTCCCAGGATAACGTTGCAAGATTCAATCTTGATGGGTTGGTCACTGGGACCAAAGGTTTACTCTTCTGAGCTTTTGGACTCGTGCTACTACAGCCTGTATTGTTTCTCTTCTTTAAATAATTGATCGTGAATGTGGCATGACTTTAAACTTCAGGCATATATTTTAGTTTGGGGTAGTTTATTTTAACAAATTATCTTATTGTCACACATTATGTTTTGCTTTTTAATCTTCTGTTTCTTCTTTAAAGATATTGTTGTGAAATAGAATATGGTATCAATATAGATTATCAACCAGCATTTTAATAGAAGTCAATCAAGCGTCTACATGGAAGTAATTCTAGGATAGCAAACTCAACAGAAATGGGTATGATTCTGTAGAGGGTTCTCAAAATAGGTGGAGCAAAAGCGGGATATAAATGTAAAAAAATTTTTTTTTAAAAAAAAGGAGGGAATGGGGATTAGACAAATAGGAATAAACTAGTCCTCTGTGAATCAAATGTGTAAATTCTGCAAGAATATAAAAGTAATATTTGACACTTTCATCTCCAAGTTCATAGAAGCTGTGTGAAATCTCCCTTGCTACCAGCTTGACTGCTAAATATTTCTGTGATAAAGTGGTTGGTAAATGATCTATTTCTCATGAGTGTACATCTCCTTCCTCCCCGTTTCTTTCAGGATACTGAATACTGTATTCTTCGAACTGCCTGAAATTGTTGGTGGTTTTCCCGGTTTATCAATTTTTATCATTTTACTTTCGATACTTCAAATTCTCCACTGCTTTTGGTCCTATTTAATAATAAAGGCAGCCTATAAAGCTATTTTGAAAGGCAAGGTAAGATCAATGGGCATATTTTTTTCTTGATGTCTTTTCATCATCTACTTTTCCAGTAAATATTCTTGCATGCTTTATTGACTTTTTTGGCAGTGAAAGTCTGTTAGGATTGTTAGGGTAGTTTTGTTAGGATTTCTGACTTTAAATATGCTGCTAAAGAGACTCACAATAAACATAAGCTCAGTTCTTCCAATAAATATAAGCTCAGTTTTTGTTATATCTATATCTTAGTACATTATGTGAATTCAACTATCACAGCTAGCAAATTGTGGTTCTCCAAAGAATCACTCAGCACTATTTTACCTCAGAATAGAATCTGTAGGTGGGTATCTCACACTCTGAAAGGTTCAAAGGCTGAGATTTGAGCTCTATACATATGGAAACTCATTTTAGGTTGTCTGTATTTTTTTCCTATTTACCTACCTGATTTCTGAACTAAATTCTAGTTTTCAGTGGAAAGATCATTTTGAACAGCTCCTTCAAACTGCCTAATTGCAGGAGAAGGTGAAACAGCCTATTGCGCTTCTCTACAGCCTGGTTTTCTGGAAATAGTTTAGACTATTTTGCTAACTCAGCCAACCGTGTTTTATTCAGTGAACCCTGGCTAAGCACATTTGCATGTGGTTTAGCCACTGTGAGCCTGAAATATTTATTTTTGACCATCTGAATATGTATTTATTATTTGAGTATTAGATTGAATATATTATTCTGGTTCAAGTGTTTATTGTTGAAGTTTTGTGCTTAGTTCATCACCAGAGCTGTTAGCTCTTAAGCAAAGGTCTGTTTTTTTAGGACTAGAAGAATCTCTCTACCTGTGCGTGTGTACACTTCTCATGGGTATTTTCAATCCTTCTGAAAGCACTTGTGCAATTACAAACGTTTTCATGCATTGTATTTTACTTTTAAAAAAAATATGTGTGGAGAATATAATACATACATACATACAAACAAACAAACAAATAAATAAATACCATTAAAAAGGCAGTATGCAAAACAGCCCTGAGCAGTTGCAGAATGTGAAACCACAAATCTACCCAGGCATCTCATCTTTAGACTGATAGCTGGAGTTCTGTGCAGTTTCTGTGTCTTCCAGATTGAGCTGCATACTGGAAGGTATTTAATTGGTGTTCTGGTAGGCAGCCTCTTGTTTCATGGGAAAACTGCATGTGTCTTCTTTCTAAACCTTCTTAATAATTTCCTTTCTGCTGCCTTTGAAGGCTGGGAAATGGAATCCTTTGCATGTAAGTTTCTCTGATAGGAAAAACACAGTACAGTATCTCTTTCTGTGGGCTTGCCGCTTCTCTCCTTTCTTTTCTGTGTCCTTTAATTGTTCAGCTGAATATTCACTTTGCTAAAGATTGCATGCTCTTTGCAGCTCTGGAGCCAGCAATTTGTTTTTGTTTTCTTCCTTAGGCTTTTCCCAAAAGGGCAGCATCCACTTTTCCCCCCAAATCAACTGAGTGTTGATCCATTGGATGCAACATGAATTGACCAACTGGCTTGTTGACCGAGCTTGACATCATACTAGAGCTAACAATTATTTAGCATATTCCTAGACAGAATGAAAATATGAAGCTATTTGACTCTTCTCTTGACCTCCTGTTCTGCAGACCTTTTCAGAATGGAAACATTTAAATATGAAAAAGGGAAATTTTTCTAGCGTTGCCCCCAGCTGAGCTTATCATTTCTATCCTGCCATTAACTTACAGGAGGGACAATTAAAAATAATTGCAATGGCCCACAAGGTTCCTGTGAAAATTGTATGGAATGTTACTAGATAGGGCTATTTATTTCCTTTGGTCTGGTGATTGTAAGAACAGTAAACGGCAGAGAATTTTATTTCTGCTTTGTCAGTGGTTTACATCCTACATTTGAATTCAATATACATGACTTAAACAATCTGCTGTTTGGCCATGAAATAATAGGTGTCCTGTGGACATCCAGCAAGACTTCAGAGGCTTTAGATGCTAGAGTTCCTTTCTTATGCGGTGCTAAAATTCATTACACGCATCAAATTCACACCCTTGCAGGTTCACTCAACCCTCCATCTCTTGTCACTTTTGATACTGCTTGGCCTTTTTCTGAGGCTCCTTTTTCTGTTTAGTAGGTGTGGTTTTTTCTTCTGCTCAAAATTTACTGCCTGCTGTTATGCCAAATGCAATTCACGATCGGGGATTTTATTATATAGCACATTAATTCATAGTATATTGAGCACTCATTGATGCAGGAGTAGGGAACTTTTTGGTAGTGGGATTTGGGGGAGAGCTGAGAGACAGAGTAAACAGAATGATATTAAGAATACAGCTGCAAGTTTACATGATTTCTCCCCATTTCTCTACAATGTATTTTCTCTAACTAACTATGTTAAGATTATGTAAGCTCTTAAAAGTGTGGTCTTCACATTCTCCACCTCAATATGGCAGGCAACTGCTAATTTGGGGAGAGTGTACCATTCAAAGTCAAGATTAGAGGTCACTCTGAGAACTACCCTAAAAATAAGAATTTGGGAGCCACATATGGTGGTTGGATTACAAATTGCCCATCTTAAATCAATGGCTCGCTAGTTGTTCATGCCCTTCTGAACTGCCATACTTCCTTTGCTGCTGCTTCTTGGCACACACCCTCTCCTGCTTATCTTGACTGCCACTACAGACATGGCTTCCAGTACTGATCTCTCTTCTGATCAGTCAAAAGCACGATTGCATGCTTTCTGTAATCCCAAATCCTGGTTTTATTATTATTATTATTATTATGGTAGCAAGTGGTTTGTTTTGTTGGGTTTTGGTTTTCATAATCCAATTTGAAGCCATGACTGGTAGCTTCCTATGTTGCTTGTTGTTTATTAAGGCCAACATTACTTCACTATCCAAACTTTTTTTTTTTTACTGTTGATATCTTTACTAGAGATATTACCAATGAAGTGCTTGGTTTGTCAAAAATGTATTTACCTATGGGAACTCTAGACAAAAAAATGTGTAATTAAAATTGTCAGCTGGAATCTCTTACGGCTATTTTGGCAAATCTAGTGGCGTAAGCAACAACAACCTCAAGACGAATAGCTGGTATAAGCTTCCAATATACTAGTGTAGTTTTGCAAGAAGTGATAATATGCCCTTATTGCTGTTCCTCTCCTTGTTTATATGGAGAGGAAGAAAAATTGAAAGCTTAAGCTGTAGATTCATGGATCAGATTTTCTGATTATCTGCCATTCTTTCCTCAAAGCGGGTGCCAGACTACATTAGCTTTATTGACAAGGGACATTCAGAGTGATAGGAATATCATAATGCTGAAGCTTGCTTTAGATCAGAGTGTCAAACTCATGTCATCACAGCAGTGTCACGTGACGTATCAGGACTTTTTTTCCCTTCGCTAAACCGGGCGTGGGCGTGGCCAGTGCGTGACGCATCTGGCCCTTGGGCCAGGAGTTTGATAGCCCTGCTTTAGATGCAACAGAAGTTGAGACAAGTATATCTTGAAGAGATTCTGGGAGAGATTGTGGAAGGGAGGGAGGGAGGGAGGGAGGGAGGACCGCAATACAGAAGTTTAAAAGGTGAGGTTAGAAGGCAGCAAATGGCAGAAAGGATGAAACCAGAGGTATCCAGCCTCCCTCCCTCTTTCATCTGTCTGTCTGTCTATTTTGTCTGTCCCACTGGGCGTATATGCAATAGTGCAAAATCTGGTGCATGAGTCTAACCTAGTTCTCAAGTCTAACAAATGGATCAGTCTGCTGTCTAACTTGAACTCTATAAACTGCCCTTTTTCCTCCCAGCCTAGCTCTAGTACCAGATATAAGATGGGCTGGGAGAGGGAAAAGCCTGAACTGATCAGATGCAGATGGTAAGGTAGCAGGAAAAGGGGAAAGGATCAAGCTCTTCTCAACTAAGTGTCCTTTCTGGTGCAAAGCACAGAAGCGGGTCCTCACCCAGCACCTACTGGTTTGATCCAAGTGTCCCTCAAATTCTCTGGTTTAGCACTTTAGAAGCATATAGTTAAGATGCAACTGGAAGTACCTTAACTCCCAGTTTAACTTTGAATGGGGGAAGAGAAACTGCCAAGAAACTTTGATAGTTGGCAATATAACAGATTTAACGAACAAATAAAAAACAACAGAACATAGAGCCAATCTCCTTTCTCTTATGCAACTGATACCAATGAGGTTTCCTTCTCCTCTCCCCGCTTCCCCTTTCCTTAACATCTTTTGCAGACAAAAGATGACCGAAGTGATGTTGAGTCCAGTTCAGATGAGGAAACCTCCACTCTTCAGTCAAGGACCTCCCACAGCTCAGCTACCATCAATGGGACAAATGGAACAAACGGGTATCTCACTGGTAGCAACTCTGCAGAGGAATATTAATCCTTGGAGTATACACTGCTACGTGAACTGTTTGCTACGGAAAACAAATAAGTTGTGGATGCAGGATTTGATTTGATTTTGTTCTCTCTCTCTGTTCTTCTTTCCTTCTTTTTTTTGTGTGTGTGTGGGGGTTTGAATCTCAGAAAAATTATCTACACACACTTGGAATATTTAAAGCTTCTAATACCACACTGCTTTATTTCCTGTTTGTAAATGACAGCGCCACATGATTTTCTGTATGAAGGCATGCTGTATCTATCTATTTATCTATATATCTCTGACCAGGGAGCAGTATTTTCTTCAGTAGATTTTTGCGTATTATATATTTTATATCTTACTTTGAGATGACTTCCAAATGAAACAGAAAAACTTCTTCAAGTTTCTCTTTTGGACTTCATTGGGGTTAAAGATTGCTGGGTTAAATATAGAGGGTTTTTTTGTGCTTGGTTTCTCTAGCCAGTATTCTGATATTGTAGTCGCCTGCTAAGATTTCTCTTATTACAAAAATCACACAAGCTTATGACTCTTTCTAGGTTGTTGTTGTTTTTTTAAAGAGAGGGAGGTTTCTTTTTGCTGAAAGATGCTGACTTTAGAACTTGCTGGTACAATCGCAGTTGTCATTTCCCCCCATTTTAAAATGTTATCTTGATAGTTTTGTATAACAGAGTCAGTTTGAACATTCATTTTTGTTCACTATACGTGCTATAAGAACACGTTTTTTAATTGCTTTAACCTCCCACCCCAACCCCAACTTAGTGGCAAATTTAATTTGGCTTCCAGCCAAATGAACTAACTCATCTTCAGCATAGGTTCCTATCTTGCAGATTACCTCAAATGTTCTGTTTGGATCCATTTTTCAAGCACGTGCAATTGAACTGGTATAAGGACTAGCTTATAATAATTATAATATTTATTTCTTGCTTTTACTTTCTTGTTATTTACAATATTCATTTCCTTCCCTGAGTAGCCATTCCAGCTGTTCCAAAATGCTGTTTAGAGTCTGACCAAACCATCCCAGTGCCTCATCTTGTGCATCAGCAACACCTGAGCTGGGATGATCCAATCAACTATCAATCGATCCAGGGTTCTTTTGTTTCTAGTCCTTCCAGTCAGTCCAGATTTGGCTGGGAGCCTGTCATTCCTTTTCCAGCTTTACTTATATTTATTTATTTATTTATTTAGCTGAAGCAAAAACTACACATACATGGCACAGGTAGAATCAGTACCACTGCAGATAAGTCAGGAGGATTGTATCCCACATGCATTCCTGTTATTATTATTATTATTTTTTGACACAAACCTTTGCAGGAGAGTGAAGTCTAAATCAGGCTCTTCTAGAGCTTTCTGTGTTGCAAAAGAGAGAGCAGTCAGCCCCAATTATCTTTATAGCTGTAGTATAGGAAAAATATCTGAGGGTTAGAGACCTTGATAGTCAGGGAAATGGGGGAGAGGGATTTCTTTCTTTCTTTTCTAAGCAGAAATGCACTCACAAATAGGGCTTCCACCCAAAGTTTGGAGATACCTAGTTTCAGCTCCACCAGGACTTACAGTAGTCTATCGATCAAGGATACCCCCAACCATCTTGGTAGCCTAGTTTTGGAGGGCTCATGGGCTGCTGTGAGTAAGAGTGGGGAATCCACTTTGCCAGTTAGTTACACAGGCCACATCTGGAACAAATGGTTTGAATTTCACGTCAATGCTTTTTTAAAGCTATTTTAGAAGATATACATTTGCTTGGCCCAAAAGTCACATGCGCCAAAGTTAGTACTGAAAGATCTAGCACAAAGGAAAGAACAGAAACTGGGAAGAATGTCTTTCTAGAAATAATGTGGGCTCTAGAGGCATGATGTAGAAGAGAGACTGAATTATCCACAGGGCTAGTTTTGATGGATCATAGTCAAAGGCCCAATTTTTACATTTACTGTTGGGGTGACGAGTGGCTCATTCAAATGGATATTATCTTACCAAAACCTCCTGCTTAAGAGGCACTTGCTTTTAGTTTAAATGAGCCAGAAATTAATTGTAAGCCAGTTTGGGAAGGTGGTCTGTTTTATGGGTTTTTTTTGGTTTTTTTTTTGTTTTTTGTTTTTTGCTGCTGCATATCTGCAGCTTGAGAAAAATTGAATAGTATTTTATCCGGCTTTATTATATGGGAAGAGCTTTGGAGGTAAAAAGAAGACAAAATAATTAGCTGCTCTGATTACCATTTATATGAAGAAAGAGACTGTTTCTTGGTATTTTCTGTTTTCCCAATGGATGTAGATATGCTGGTCTCAATCTTCCAGATGTTTGATTTGTTGCACAAGATCCCCCAAAGTATCTTAAGTCTTGAGCTGGTCTCTGGGCACTTGACTATTCTGTGCAAATACATTGGCAAAAAGAAGAAAAAAACCAGTTACTTCTGTGACTAAAAATCTCTTGAAATGCAAATATGGAAAACGTCCCCTTATGTTTTCTACGTAATCCATCAATAGCCCTGCACTCAAGAGTTTAAGAAAGAGGAAATTAACAGGAGTTGTGAATCAGTATTCATACTCTTCTGGATATCTGTTAAAATTTAATTGATACCAGAGTTTCTATTTTTATTTCTATATTGTCATTCCAAAGCTGTCACCCTTTGATTCAAGCTCAACTCTTTGATGCTAGGCTGAAGTCTTTTAAGCAGATTGATTACAAGGATCACACAAAGAACAGAACCTGAGTTGTGATAAAGTGAGATGGTTGAAATAAATATGTGTTTGATGTTCTTTCAGTTAGATAATATTGAAAGCAAACACTAATTTGGAAAGTTGGCCTGCTTAATCCCATGTCCATATAAACATTGCAATTAGATAAATAAAAGAAAGGGGTTTCAACTTCACTAGTTGGCACCTCAGCGACTAGAAAAGTGTTAGATAGTATGGGTGTTAAGGCTATAAAATATAAGTAAACAGTGTTAAACCACAGGAAAATTGGTCTCTCTTAATGCCATGAAGACTCCACCGGAAAGATGCCCCTTCTTGCACTTTAGGGCTTGTAAGAAAACGGGGATAGTATTCACCTGTCTGTAAGTTCAGTGTTCTCCTATGATTGTGCCTGCAAAGAGTCCAAGTCAAAATAAGGAATTATTCCCAGGAAGATTTCCTAGAATCCATCTGGTATTCCTTTGCCTCTAACGGTATTTTCTCACATAGCTTCTTTATTTAAAAAAAAAAAAAGTTTAAAAGGTCTGATTTGTAAAAGCTGTTTGGTCCCTTTTTGCACTAGAGTAAGAAATGCCGTGGCTGGAGTGTGTAGAATAGGAAAAAAAAAAATGAAGAAAACTCTCTGGGAGTTAGTAGCCTTTAGATTGACTGAATGTTTTAGTAGCCAGCCCTGGAGTAGTGAAATAAGATCTGTAGTTGTGTGCATTTATTCTGTTATCAAATAACAATGGAACGCACTAAAATAAGTAACAGTGTGTTTTTTTAAAAAAGAAAGAAAAGAAAAAGATTGGCTACACGTCTGAAGGCAAAAGTCTCTTTGGTATGCATCCAGTTAAGTTGGAAGTGTGACACCTTACCTGCAGTTTCAATCCAAACTGTAGAGTGCCAGATTAAAAATGCCAAAAAGAAATAATACACGTATCTGTTGTCATTTTTGAGTTGGCTCGGTGGATTTCTCATTCGTTGCCTCTTTGATGCAGATTGCCATTTCCTGTAGGACTGGTGTACCTGAGACCCAACATAAGTCTGGGTCAGAAACTTCAATGGGACTTTATCTTTGCGCTCATCTTGTAATTCAGCCCTTACACAGACAACTTGCTCCTTTCCTCTCCCACCCCGCTCGCCCCAAATTTCTACTGTTTTTAAATAGTACCCTTAATTGGAGCTTAATCACACGCACTGATTCATACTGAAAACTTATATACAATGGAGGGGAAAGTGCATACATTCCAGAATTCACTTCCTCTCTCTTCCTTGCACATCCTACAAAACACACACACACACACACACACACACACATTCTTTTGTGAAATACTCCCCATTTTGTTTAAGGAGAAAATATTGGATAGTAGTTGCTAATGAGATCAAGCTATGAGCCATTATTCTGAGAAGCATTAGTATGTGTTTTCCTCTCTACTCCTCTCACATGTTGAAGCAGGCTTCTTCCTTATATCTGATATATGGAGGTAGGTCTCTTGCGTCTTTTAGCAGAATAAAAGCTTGAGTTGGAATTATTAGAGAAGGAGATTAACCAACCATTTTCACATATTTTCAAATACATTTCTGGGAGTGAACCCGGAGGCCTTTCTTCAGACTGATGGCCTGTGAAGCTATGCTTTTGTTCCAGATATTCCACAACTGGAATTGAGCACGTTTGTGTGCTTTATGAATGCTATAGTTTCCCATAAATGATGGGCATATTGTTATGTAACTGAATGCCAGTTTCTTTAGCTTGTCTTACACTATATATAAAAAGATATGGGTTACACAGTATGCTAATGAATGGTTCAGGTCAATTATACAGTCTGTCATCACTTTAACAATACATGCCAGAATTTGGCATTTAGGGCTATTAATGTGCATTCTTTTCACCACAAAGTAATAGGTGTGTGTGCAAGCATATATACATACACATATGTACACACATATATTCACCACAACATAAACTTTAGTTTTCTGTAAGAAGCGGATGGAATAGTTTCTTCTCTCTTGTTATTAATATTTTAATTATTTCATTATTGTTTGCTGTTATATGTTCTGTGTATTCCTGAATTCTCATAAATTGAAAGTTTGGCATGCTACTGTGGGAATGACCAAAGTGTTCCAAATCCAGCCGTCTGGAAATCAGAAACAATCAAAAGGGCTCTTATTATACTACAAGAGTCTTCCTTGGACAAATGGGATGCTGCTGCTAAACTGCCCAATTTTAGTTTCTCTCTTTCAGAATTTATCTTGAGTTGTTGGAGGAACTTCCTTTATGTAGGTTCCATCACAGCATGTTTTTAACTGAAATGAAAATCAAGTGCCTGGCTCAGCTCTGCACACTTAGGAAATAGCTTCCCTTTCTTTTAATGTTGGTAGTATTTATTTCAACCTTCGCTTTAGCCTCGCACATTAATGCTACAATAAGGTGATCATAACCAGATGGCAATGACAATCAGATCAAAACAAAGTTTGATTTAAGGCAATCAGATATGATGGAGGGCCACAACAGATGGGCGTACCCCAAAAGATAACACCCTTTTTGTGCCCTGTGCTGTTTCAGTAGGTCAGCTCAGGACCAAAAGCGGTAATTTCCCCCCCTGAGATTTCAAGACAATCGAACAGTCTGAGAAATTCGTAGAACTATCAGAACTTAACTGGCATATTCCATGGTCAAAAAAAAAAAAAAAAAAAGAACAATATGTATAGCCTTGGATTTTGCTTCTTTCTCCTTTTTGTTGTAAATATAAAAATAACCATTCTTCTGGAATACTTGGAATCAATCAATCAATATTGTGAATTTAGATTTGAAAACACTTTCATAATAAACACTAAGCATTAGGACTTTTTTTCCCCACTTGTCTTCTTTCTAATTAAACGTTTGCAGAGGGAAGCTTAAGGCCTGAACCCAGGCTGAAGTCCTCTAAGCGGATGGATCAGAAGTTGGATTCACAAATCACACTATGCTATTACTTGTTGCATAAACCACAAGATCTGGACTCCCACTTCATGCCAAGCCATAAAACACGATTAGCCAAAAGCACATCGTAATTGAGCATCACACACACAACCCATTTACCTTCCAGTAATCTATAGAAACATTTGCATATGTTCAATAAACTGTGACCTCAGGCACCAGGAATATACACGACTCACCATAAGGAGCTTTGCACAGGGCTGGAAGAAAGCTGCATGGACCTTGCTGCTCCTACCATCTTGATGTTTCTTGATTGAAAGTCAGAATAGAAATATTTTGGGCAAAGCAAAGTTCGCATAAAAATTGATAGAACTTCAGTAAGGAAATTTCTTTTTCATAAGAATAGAATTTAGAATAGAATAGAATAGACTATGGAATAGAACAGAGCAGAATAGAAAGACAGAGTTGGAAGGGACCTTGGGGGTCTTCTAATCCAAGCCCTGCTCAAGCAGGATACCCTATACCATTTCAGACAAATTGTTATCCAATCTCTTCTTAAAAACTTCCAGTGTTGCTGGTATTAGTACCTATTTACATTGGATACAAGCCATATCCTGCCTGAAAAGACTATCTGACTCAGCACAACTTTCCTAAAGTGATGCATCACCGTTTCCTCCTGTCCCCAAAAGCAAATATGCCTCTGAAACAGATTGAGAACTGAGGAATCAGTGGAAACTTCTACTTGCCCAAATGGACGATCCTCCTATTGGTGAGATAGATATTCACAAATTGTAGTTTATTAAAAAAAATCTCAAGAGGCAAATCCTAAGGATTGTTTCAGTGAACACTCCCATGAGCTGTTCAGAGCATCCAGAAGTGGGAGGTGCTTCAGTCTCTTTTGGAAAGGCTGGGCTTAAAACTCCAGGACGCTCCTCCTCCTCCACGGGACACCTCCCCAGCATCCCCCAGTTTTAGCTCAGCCTTCATGGTAAGAGGTTGTGCACTCCCTGACTGGAACGGTTTTCTGATTCAGGTTTGTTCTTGGGTCATTTCGGCTTTTAAAATTCTTCCCCATTTAATTTGGCTTTTTCAGGCTTGTCCCTCTATTAGGTTACCTCGATTAGTTAAAAAAACAAAACAGTTTCTTTGTAAATAGCGGAGCCTGCCACTCCGCAGGCAGCTTGAGGCTACCGCCTCAGGCAATTACCTTATCTAACTTTCCGATCGCCTTCTCTGCGATCGGAGCGGAGCGCTCGCAGCCGCGGCTCACTTTGCCTTGCCATTTCGTCTGACAGCAGCATTTAACTCACAAGTTAGAGCCTCAGCAGCAGCGGCTCATTAGACAGCCCAGACATTAGCAACGGTGATTCTGCTTCCCGCCCTTTTCAACGGCTGGCTCAACTTTGCGCCTAATTATCACAGGCGCCATTCCTCGCTGGTTTCCCTTTCTGGGGACCGAGGCAGTACCTTTCCATTTTGTTCTCCCTGGGTTTAGCTCTCCCTTATCTGGCTAATGTTGGATAAGCAGGCTAGTCATTAAACAGGCATTTCTTTGCAATTGCCTTTGGATCATTTCTTCGGACTGAAACTGCAAGTGCCATTTAAATTGCGGGACGTTTGGTTTTGACAGGAAAGGATTCACCTCAGAGCCTGTATAGCTGGTTTCCCTTGTTGGGGACCAGGGATCCAGAGTTTTTCTCGCTTGGAGCACTTGGGGGTTTCCCTTGTTGGGGACCCTTAGATACTGTTTACCATATACACAGTTATACATATAGATATAGGCATATGTCTATGTATATGGGCATGCATATATAGATATACATAGATATATAATCTTACTCTCCTGGAGGAGTGTTCTACTTTCAACCGCAGGGGAAGGCATCACCCCAAAGTACAAATATTAACAACAACAACAACAACAACAACAACAACAACAACAATAATAATCATAATATTTTTTTTAAAAAAAAGGAAATTTAAAATTAAAGTCAGAAGCAAGACAATCAGTCATCCACAATGGAAGGTGACAACGCTTTCCGCTCCAAGTCAAATAAGTCCTGAGATAAGCCAGTGGGCCCCAAAAAGGCCTCTAAGGTGGCGGATAAGGATGCCCATAGACGGCACCTAGCTTTGGAAAGGCAATTGCAGAAACGAGCCAGGGAGGCAGACAAGATGGCTATGACACAACAATCTGATCAGAACCCAAAACCATTGATGGGGCCCTTGGACTTATCTACCCAGCCCAGGCAGGCTGTTTCTGGACAACCTCCCATAGGCACATCTCCTCCAATGAGCACTGCCCGGCCAATCCCAGAGGCAACCTTCACCCCTACGGTCGCCGGCCTAAGACAGGAGGAGAGATTACCTGACACTATCCCCATCGAAATGAGGCAATGGATGGAGATGGCGATTCAAAGGGGCATTGCGGCTGGAGTTCAGCAATCCATCAGGACCAGACACTTCTCGGCTGCTTTGGATGCGGGATCTCTGTCCGCTCGATCCTTTGCGCATATCGGACAACATCAATCTCAGGCATTCCCCAATATTCCCAACATACCAGCCCAGGGTCTTCGGGAGCAGGTGGACTTTGAGAATCAGGATGTTCCCATGGAGGGTGGGTGGGTCGATCCATCAGATGGACTTAGGGTTGTCAGAGGCTGACCCGCTAGAACGGGGAATGTCAGACGACGAAGGCCTCATTCCAGACCAGCCTACTTTTTCTGGCCTTTTTCGCCCATACCTCTTTAAATCCTTACTGTTCAAGGCAAAGAACACCGCTAAACTAGGCACATCAAACCCTCATCCATTGTCAACAGGGTCTCTGGACGAATCTGAGGATCTAATATTCTCACAACCAGCTAATGAGGCAGAAACTATTCCTGTCCCTCATATGTTTGCTGAATTAGTACAAAATCAATGGGCATCAGCAGCATCACACCCAGCCCCAACAGGGTACGATAAACGATATAATTTGGCACCAGAGTTTTCAAATTTTCTCAAAACGCCGGAGGTGGATGAGCCCATTGTGGCACTGGCCTCTTCTTCAACCTTTCCCGACGAGGCCGAGGAAGCCCTGAGACCAGAAGAAAAGAGAGCAGAGTTGGCACTCTGTAGGGCACACGTTTCTGACGCCTGGGCCATTAGGGCAGCTACAGCTGCGTCCTTTTTTACACGGTCTTCCCTCTGATGGCTCTTCCACTTGAGGGATATATTGCTGGCGTCAAATGACAGAGCCCACCAGGACATAGCTAAAATTATTGCAGCGGCAGAATTCTCCGCCGACGCCACATTTAATGCAGTCAAATTCTTGTCTAGGGCCATAGCATCTCACATATCAGCACAGAGACTGCTATGGCTCAGACATTGGCAGACGGATACCAAGCATAAATGCAAGTTGCCATCAGCCCCAATATCGGGGGATAAATTATTTGGCAGTGTCTTGGAGCCCCTCCTTATAGAGAATAGAAACAAGAAAAAAGTGCTTCCCCCACTGTTAGGAATAACATAGGTTACCTAACGTAGTTTGGGTAAAATAATATATATAGACTATAATAGTGAGTTTAAGTGTGTGTCACTTTAACTGCAAAGCATGTAATTTTGGGTGCGGCTGTAAATCGCCATAAGAGGGAGCAAGAGAACTGGATTGCTTGCTGGCTTACTGGATTGCTTGCTGACGATGATGGATTGTTAACTGCGTGTTCTCTGCTGTTGCTTAAGGAAGAAAGGAGGTTTGACTTCTTCATATCTCTACTGCGAAGAGATATATTACTGGACTGATATTTGTAAGTTTACTGACCTTTTTTTCGACACTGGACTTTGCAACTGAATAATCCCCGGATGGACTGAACTAGTGTATGATATATGGACTGTTTTTGACTATGCTAAAACTATTACTGGAATAAACTATTTAACTAGCACTGTGTATCTGTTTTACTGAGTGTAAGCTACAAAAACGTTTATCTCACATATTTGCCTGCCTGCCTGACTGCCGTGCAGGTTCTGCTAGGGTGTATATCCCTAACACTGGTTATGGGCCCAGCTGCACAGTCAGACTAACCAGGATATAACAGGCTTATATAAAGTGAGAGTTTGTGTAGTTACACAATACTGTAAACAGACAGCTGTGTTTTATTAATTATAGTTTAATATCCAGAAAAAGATGGCACAAGTCAATTTACAAAGTTTGTCTCTAATATCCAAACTGGATGGAACAAACTATGTTTCATGGTCTATGAAATGCAGCCTACTTCTACGCAGAGAAGGTTTGTGGAGTATAATTCAAAACCCACCAGAGGTAGATGCTTGGGATCCGGAGGATGAGGATGATGCCCAGAAAATACAAGAATATAAACTTAAGAATGAGCAATCTCTCTGTATAATAGGACTGACACTCTGTGACCAGCAGCTTGTCCATATTCGTGGAGAAGAAACAGCTGCGAAATGTTGGGAGAATTTAAAGAAGATTTATGTTCGAGACAGTGTAGGAGCACATATAAATCTTACACGGAAACTGTTCAGAACACATCTTCAAAAGAATGGAGACATGTTGAATCATATAAACACTATGAAGAGAATTTTTCAAGAACTGCATGAAAAAGAACTTATCTTCACAGAACTTCATCAGGTTTATATAATTTTGTCTTCGTTAGATGAGAGCTATGACGACTATGTAACTTCACTGGAAGTACTTCCAAAAGATAACCTCACATTAACTGAAATTACTGGCAGATTAATTGAAGAAGCCAGGAGAAGGCTTGAAAGGGATCCACTCAGAAGAGAACAACAACCACAAGAAGAAGATAAAGAATCTACGACAGCCTATACAATTAGAAAATGTTTTAATTGTGGAGGGAAAGGACATTTGGCTAGATTCTGCAAGAAAGCAAAACGCAACAATGCCAGCCAAAATGCTAAAAGGCATCAAAAGGATGAAAAATGCATAGAGTTAGCCATGTATAGCAACGAAACTGTGAATAATAATTTATGGGTTGTAGATAGTGGAGCATCGCACTGCATAACGAAAGATAAGAAAAAATTTGTTAAGATGTCCACGAGTTCACAGCAGATATCGTTAGCTAATGGCTGGAAAATGAAAGCAAAAGGTGAAGGTATTGCACATTGTTCTTGCATAAAAGAAAATGTAAGAATGTTATATGTACCACAACTTAAGTTTAATTTGCTTTCGGTTAGAGTTTTGGTTAAACTGGGTTATGTAGTTACCTTTAAGGGAGAAAACTGCATAATAGAAAAGGAAGGTAAAAAAGTGACTGCAACTTTAAAAGGTGAATTGTATGTGTTAAGTGATAATTCATTAGAGGTAGCTAACACAGTTTATAATAATGTTAAACCTCATGATGAATGCATACATTTGTTACACAGACGTTTAAGGCATATAAATTTTAAAATGCTCAAGCAAACGGTTGAACTGTCTGAAGGTATAAAACTAAAGCCTTGCAGTAAGTATTTGCACTGTAATGCTTGCAGTCAAGAAAAAAGCAAGGTAATACCAGCAAATAGAATAAATGGATTTAAGACAAAGGAACCTCTAGAAGGTCGTATTTGCTGATATTATAGGTCCTAAAAAACCAAGTGTGGGAGGTGCTCATTATATATTAAGCTTAATGGATCATTATTCTAGATATGGTTTCTGTTATTTAATGAAAAGTAAAACGGAAACATATCAGAATTTCTTTAATTGGTTGAAGTTTGCAGAAAGAAAAACTAAAAGGAAACTAGTAACTCTTGTAACTGATAATGGTACGAATTTATAAATAATAAATTCCAAAATAGACTGAAGATGGCAGGTGTTGAACATAAAAGTCTGCACCATATAGGCCACAACATAACTCCTTTATAGAAAGATGAGGCCAAACAATACAGGCAATGGCTCGTACTATATTGTCGGATTCAGGATTACCTGAAACTTTGTGGGGAGAAGCAATAATGTGTGGTAATCATATATTGAATAATGTTGTTAACTCAACAACAGGTGAATTACCATTCACACGGTGGCATGGTAGAAAACCTGACCTAAGCTACATGCACACATTTGGAGCACGAGCATGGGTGCATATTCCTACACAATTGAGGCACAAGGGTCAGCATAGGTCTAAAAAGTTATTCTTTGTAGGTTATGAATCTAATCACAAATCATACAGATTCTGGGAAAAAGGTACACCTAGAGTTTACTGTAGTGCTAGTGCACAATTCCTTGAACATGTAGGATGGGAAAAACTGGAACAAGATTCAAATAAGGAAGTAATCATAGAAACCTACAAAAGACCAAAATCACAAATCAGTAATAAGAAGAGTACAATTAAAGAGGAAGTACAGGAAGAGCACATAGGACCAGAAGAGGAAGAAATAGGATCAGAACAGGAAGAAATAGATAACCAGGAACAGGTAGTACATGAAAGTCCACCTGTAAGCCCTGTAATACCTAGACGTTCAACACGTGAAACCAGACCACCTGACAGGTATCAAGCAAGTGTAGTTTGCCAAGTTAGTAAAGTTCCAACTACTGTTAAAGAACTTAGAATGTATCCAGTAAAGGAACAAGAAAATTGGCAAAGAGCAATGGAGAAAGAATTAAATTAATTAAAACAAATGCAAGTTTATGAAAATGTTAAATTACCTCCAGGTGAAAAGTCCATTGGCTGTAAATGGATATTTAAGTTAAAAACTGTTAAAAATGGGACTGTTACCCATAAGGCTAGGTTGGTAGCTCAAGGATTTAATCAAACTGCATGTGATTATGATGAGGTATTTGCACCAAATTTAAAGGCAATAACTTTGAGAGCAGTTTTAGTGTGGGCAGCTAAGAAAAACTATATTATAAATCACTTAGATGTAGAAACTGCCTATCTGCATGCACCATTGCAGCACACTATATACTTAAAGAAACCTGTAGGAATTAAGGATGATAAAACTAATAATGACTCTTGGAAGCTTAAAAAGAGTCTCTATGGATTAAAACAGTCTGGTTACGAATGGAACCAATATATTGTTAAAGAGTTAAACAATATACGGTTTAAAGCAGGTTTAGCTGATCCATGTGTATTTAAGACAGAGAAAAATTGAATAGTGTCATTATTATTGTTGTTTACAGATGATATTGCTTTAATTACAAAAACTAATAATGAAGCTACTGAAATAATATCATTATCAGGTAAGAGGGTAAAATTAAAGCAATTAGGAGAGATAAAACAGTATCTAGGATTGACAATAAATAAAACCAAAAGTGGCTATAAGATATCTCAAGAGGATAAGATTTATCAATTACTAAAAACATACAAGATGGAACTTTGTAAGCCGGCAAAAACTCCAATGAGTCAGGAATTTGGCCACACTGATGCTCAAAGTCCAAAATTCGATAAGACTATTTATCAATCACTAATTGGTAGTTTATCGTACATTAGTAATTGGTCAAGGCCAGATATTGCCTATGGCGTTAATCAATTGGCAAGATTCAACGCTGAACCCACTGAACAACACTGGCAAGCGACAAAACGTATATTAAGGTATCTTAAAAGGACAATGCACTATGCATTGTATTTGGAGCCAAAAGATGATTTGATTTTAAGTGCATATGCAAGTTTTGCAACAGACATAAACACTAGGAAATCAACTTCAGGTACGGCTATACTATTAGGAAAAGCACTGATTGGTTGGAGGTCAATTAGACAGCAACACATAAGTATGTCCACAATGGAAGCAGAATTTTCATGTCTATCTTTATTATGTACTGATTTAATTCTGTATAAACAGTTGTTATTAGATATGGGAATAACTGTTAATGATTCTATTGTAGTTTATGAGGACAATCAAGCAGCCATACGGTTGGCTACAAATATTGCTGTAAAAACGAGATCTAAGCATACAGATCTTAGATATCTGAATGTAAGACAATCTGTAAAAAATGGTTTAATAAGATTGGAATATTGTATGACTGAAGAAAATTTTGCTGATCAGTTTACAAAAGCCCAAGGTCCAGTCAAACATAAGGAAAGTTGTGATTGTTAAGCCTGGATTCCCCAACGGGTGTTAAGGAAAACAAACTAAACAGAATGTGCAGCGAAGTCAGATAGGAAGACAGGTAAATGTGTGAGATAAGTTTTCTAGTTAACACGCAGTAAAAATACAGATACGCTTGTGCTATCAAAAATATAATTTATTCCATTTAAGAATTATAGCATAGTCATTATAAACAGTCCATTAGTCATATACCAAATTCAGTCAAGTCTTGTCAGGGATACTCTATTTGCAAAGTCCGTGTTGAATAGCCAGTGTCAGTACACATATAATAAATCTGTCCAAAAACTTATCTTCTCTCCGTTGAGAAATATCTTCAAAGTAATCCAACACTTCTTCTCCTCCCCGATCCAGCAAGAATGCAGTCTTCAATAAGCCAGCCAGTAAGAGCCAGAGAGTGGCTTGCTGCTTATATAGTATTTTTACAGCTGCACCCTTAATTACATTCCTTTAGCTTAAAGTCACATACACTTTATCTGACAAACCATGATTCATCATTTTATTATCTTTACCCAAAACAGTTAGGGTAAAACAATGTTATCCCTAACATTCTCCCCTTTTGGGTAATAATAATAAATATTACAATAATATATCCATTTACACTTTCAAATCATAATTGTCACAACTCTCTTTAAATTTTACAACACCTTGTGTTTTTGTAAACTGGTCTGCAATATTTTCTTCCGTCATGCAGTACTCAAGTTTAATTAGACCATTTTTAACAGATTCTCTTACATTTAAGTATCTTAAATCAGTATGCTTTGATCTAGTCTTTACAGCAATATTAGTAGCTAATTGTATAGCTGCCTGGTTGTCCTCGTATACAATAATAGAATCTTTAACAGTTATACCCATGTCTAATAATAACTGTTTGTACAGAATTAAGTCAGTGCATAGTAATGACAGACATGAAAATTCTGCTTCCATCGTTGACAAGCTAATATGCTGTTGTCTGATTGACCTCCACCCTATTAGTGTCTTACCAAATAATATAGCCATCCCAGATGTTGATTTTCTAGTATTTATGTCAGTTGCAAAACTTGCATCTGCATAGGCACTAAGATTCAAATCACCTTTTGGCTCTAGATACAATGCATGGTGCATTGTTCCTTTAAGATATCTTAAAATTCTCTTCAATGCTTGCCAATGACATTGAAGTGGATCATTATTAAATCGTGCCAGCTGATTAATACTATAAGCTATATCTGGCCTAGACCAATTGCTTATATATGATAAGCTACCAATCAAAGATTGATATATGGTCTTATCAAATTTGGGACTTTGAGCATCAATTTTGCAAATTTCCTGACTCATTGGAGTCTTTGCAGGCTTACAAAGTTCCATTTTATACAATTTAATTAATTGGCAAATTTTATCCTCTTGTGATATCTTAAATCCTTTTGTGGTTTTATTAATTGTCAATCCTAGATACTTTTTAATTTCACCTAAATGCTTTAATTTTATCCTTTTGGCTAATAATGAAATAATCTCAGTAGCTTCATTGTTGGTCTTAGTAATCAAAGCAATATCATCTGTAAATAATAACAATAATGACACCGTTCCATTATATTCTCTTTTAAACATACATGGATCTGCTAAACCAGATTTAAACCCTATATTGTTTAATTCTTTCACAATATATTGGTTCCATTCATAGCCAGATTGTTTCAATCCATATAAACTCTTCTTGAGTTTCCAACAATCATTGCTATTTACTTTATTATCTTTTATACCAACTGTTTTTTTTTTCAAATATATTGTATGCTGCAAAGGTGCATGTAGATATGCAGTTTCTACGTCTAAATGGTTAACTATATAATTCTTTTTAGCTGCCCATACTAAAGGGGCTCTTAAAGTTGTAGCCTTAAGATTTTGTGCAAATACCTCATCATAATCAAATACATTTTGATTAAATCCTTGTGCTACTAATCTAGCTTTATAAGTTACTTTCCCATTATTTCCAGTCTTTACTTTAAATATCCATTTGCACCCAATGGATTTTTCTCCTTGAGGTAATTTGGTTTCTTCATAAACCTTCATTTCTTTTAATGAATTTAACTCTTTTTCCATTGCCTTTTGCCAATTCACCTGATCCTTAGCAGGATACATCTTAAGTTCATCTATGCTAGTAGGAACTTTATTTACTTGGCAAACAATACTTGCCTGATATCTTTCAGGTGGTTTGGTTATAAGCGTTGTGCGTCTAAGTATAACAGGACTTACAGGTGGACTTTCCTTTATTTCCTGTTCTTCACTATCTATCTCTTCTTGATCAATTATTTCCTCTTGATCTGTTTCTATTTGCTCTTCATGGACTTCTTCTTTAATTGGACTTTTCTTATAACTAGTCTTTTCTTTCTGCCTCTTGTAGTGTTCTATAATAACATCATTATCTGAATCCTGCTCTAATCTATTCCATCCTATATGTTCTAGGAATTGTGCACTAGCACTGCAGTATACTCTAGATGTACCTGGTTCCCAGAATTTATAAGATCTATGGTTTGCTTGATATCCAACAAAAGTTAATCTTTTAGCTCTACGTTGTCCTTTGTGCCTGAGTTGTGTAGGGATATGCACCCATGCTGGTGCACCAAATGTGTGAATATAACTCAAATCAGGTTTCCTACCATGCCACAGAGTGAATGGTAATTCACCTGTTGTTGAATTAACAACATTGTTTAATATGTGATTCTAACACATTATAGCTTCTCCCCACAAATTGTTAGGTAATCCAGAATCAGATAACATTGTCCTTCCCATTGATTGCAGTGTTTGGCCTCTTCTCTCTATAAAGGCATTATGTTGAGGCCTATATGGTGCAGACTTTTTATGTTGAATACCTGCCATTCTAAGTCTATTCTGGAATTTATTATTTGTAAATTCCGCACCATTATCTGTTATAAGAGTTACTAATTTCCTTTTAGTTTTCCTCTCTGCAAATTTTAACCAATTAAAGAAATTTGTATACGTTTCAGTTTTACTCTTCATTAGAAAACAGAAACCATACCTAGAATAGTGGTCCATTATGCTTAATATGTATCTAGCACCACCTACACTTGGCTTTTTAGGACCTATTATATCGGCAAATGCTACCTCTAAAGGCTCTTTGGTAGTAAATCCATCAAATCTATTTGCCGGTATAACTTTGCTTTTGTTTTGATTACAAGCAGAACATTGCAAATACTTATTACAAGGTTTCAAACTTATTCCTTTAGATAGTTGAACAGTTCTCTTAATCATTTTAAAATTTAAATGACCTAACCTTCGGTGTAACAAGTGAATACATTCATTATGAGGTTTCTTATTTTCAAAAACTGTGTTAGCCACCTTTAAACCATTATCATTTAACACATATAAATCACCTCTTAAAGACGCAGTAATTTTCTTACCTTCTTTTTCAATTAAACAAGTATCTCCCCTAAAGGTAACTATGTATCCTAATCTAACCAACATTCTAACTGAAAGCAAATTAAATTTAAGTTGAGGTACATATAACATTTTTATGTTCTCCTTTATACTAGAACAATGAGCTATACCTTGACCTTTTGCCTTCATTTTCCATCCGTTTGCCAATGAGATATGTTGTGAACTCATGGACATTTTTACAAATTTTTTGTTATCATTTGTAATACAGTGGGACGCTCCACTGTCAACCACCCATAAATTATTATTTACAACTCCATTACTATACATTGCTAACTCATAATTCTTATTTCTTCTTTGTTGGTTTACAGCATTCTGGCTTGCATTCTTGCGCTTTGGTTTCTTACAAAATCTTGCAAAATGTCCTCTCCCTCCACAATTAAAACACTTTTTAATTGCGAATGCAGTAGGAGATTCATTATTTTCCTTTTGAGGTTGCTCCCTCCTTAACTGATCTCTTTCAAGTCTTCTTCTGGCCTCTTCAATCAATCTGCCAGTGATATCAGTTAAAGTTAGGCTTTCTTTAGGTAATATTTCAAGGGAAGTTACGTAGTCATCAAAACTTTCGTCTAATGAAGATAGAATTATGTAGACCTGGTGTAGTTCAGAGAAAATTAACTCCTTCTCATGAAGTTCTTGGAAAATGCTTTTCATAGTATTCAAATGACTCAGCATATCACCATTCTTTTGGAGATACGTGCGGAAAAGCTTCCGTGTTAGATTTATGTGAGCACCAACGTTATCTCGAACATAAATCCTCCTCAGTTTTTGCCAACACCCAACAGCTGTTTGTTCTCCGCGTATATGAACAAGCTGCTGATCAGTTAATGTTAATCCTATGATGCAAAGTGCTTGTTCATTTTTCTGTTTAAATTCTTCTATCTTTTTACTATCTTCCTCATCTTCAGAATCCCATTCTTCTACGTTTGGTGGGTTTTCAATTATGTTCCACAGACCTTCTCTTTGTAGAAGTAGACTACATTTCATAGACCATGAAACATAGTTTGTTCCATCCAGCTTGGATATAAGGGACAAACTTTGTAGACTGTCTTGTGCCATATTTCACTATATGGATATAAAACTATAATTGATAAAACACAGCTGTCTGTTTAATGTAACGTGTAACAACACAAAATCTCACTTTTTACATAAACCTGTTTTTATCCTAGTTAAACTGACTTTGCAGTCTCTGCTGGGCCCATAACCAGTGTTAAGCCTGGATTCCCCAACGGGTGTTAAGGAAAACAAACTAAACAGAATGTGCAGCGAAGTCAGATAGGAAGACAGGTAAATGTGTGAGATAAGTTTTCTAGTTAACACGCAGTAAAAATACAGATACGCTTGTGCTATCAAAAATATAATTTATTCCATTTAAGAATTATAGCATAGTCATTATAAACAGTCCATTAGTCATATACCAAATTCAGTCAAGTCTTGTCAGGGATACTCTATTTGCAAAGTCCGTGTTGAATAGCCAGTGTCAGTACACATATAATAAATCTGTCCAAAAACTTATCTTCTCTCCGTTGAGAAATATCTTCAAAGTAATCCAACACTTCTTCTCCTCCCCGATCCAGCAAGAATGCAGTCTTCAATAAGCCAGCCAGTAAGAGCCAGAGAGTGGCTTGCTGCTTATATAGTACTTGTACAGCTGCACCCTTAATTACATTCCTTTAGCTTAAAGTCACATACACTTTATCTGACAAACCATGATTCATCATTTTATTATCTTTACCCAAAACAGTTAGGGTAAAACAATGTTATCCCTAACAGTGATAACTGTTAGGGATAACATTGGTTACCTAACTTAGTTTGAATAAAAAATAATATATATAAACTATGTTAGTGAGTTTAAGTGTATGTATCACTTTAAACTGTAAACCAAGTTTTTGGGTGCGGTTGTAGAATCACCATAAGAGGGAGCAAGAGAGCTCACTGTTTGCTCGGCTTATACTGGAATGCTGACAATGATGAATTGATGGTGATAACTGCGTGTTTGCTGAAAGAAGAAAAGGGGTTTGATTATTTCTTCATATCTCTGACTGCAAAAGAGATATATCACTGGACTGATTGATTGTAAGTTTAATGAACTCTTTTTCGACACTGGACTTTGCAAACTGATTAACCCCCGGACTGACTGAACTTAGTGTATGACATATGGACTGTTTTGACTATGCTATAACTCTTGCTGGAATAAAAACTCTTTAACTTGCACAGTGTATCTCTCTTACTGAGTGTAAGCTACAACAACGTTTTTATCTCACACATATCTGCCTGTCTGCTAGACTGCCGTTGCACGTTCTGCTAGGGTGTATATCCCTAACACTGGTTATGGGCCCAGGTGCACAGTCAGACTAACCAGGATATAACAGGCTTGTGAGTGAGAGTTTGTGTAGCAACACAATACTGTAAACAGACAGCTGTGTTTTATTAATTACAGTTTAATATCCAGAGAAAAGATGGCACAAGTCAATTTACAAAGTTTGTCTCTAATATCCAAACTGGATGGAACAAACTATGTTTCATGGTCTATGAAATGCAGCCTACTTCTACGCAGAGAAGGTTTGTGGAGTATAATACAAAACCCACCAGAGGTAGATGCATGGGATCCGGAGGATGAGGATGATGCCCAGAAAATACAAGAATATAAAGTGAAGAATGAGCAAGCTCTCTGTATAATAGGACTGACTCTCTCTGACCAGCAACTTGTCCATATTCATGGAGAAGAAACAGCTGCGAAATGTTGGGAGAATTTAAAGAAGATTTATGTTCGAGACAGCGTAGGAGCACATATAAATCTTACACAGAAGCTGTTTAGAACACATCTTCAAAAGAATGGAGACATGCTGAGTCATATAAACTCATATAAATTCTCATATAAAGAGAATTTTTCAAGAACTGCATGAAAAAGAACTTATCTTCACTGAACTACATCAAGTTTATATAATTTTGTCTTCGTTAGATGAGAGCTACAATGACTACGTACTTCACTTGAAGTTCTGCCAAAAGATAACCTTACATTAACTGACATTACTGGCAGATTAATTGAAGAAGCCAGGAGAAGGCTTGAAAGGGATCAACTCAGAAGGGAACAACCACAATGTGAAGAAGAGAAAATATCTTCCTCAGCGTATACAATTAGAAAATGTTTTAATTGTGGAGGAAAAGGACATTTGGCTAGATTCTGCAAGAAAGGAAAAAGCCAAAAAGCCAGCCAAAATGCTAAAATGCATCAAAGGGATAAGAAATGCATAGAGTTAGCCATGTATAGCAACGAAACTGTGAATAGTAATTTATGGGTGGTAGATAGTGGAGCATCTCACTGCATAACAAAAGATAAGAAAAGATTTGTTAAGATGTCCACACGTTCACACCAGATATCGTTAGCTAATGGATGGAAACTTAAAGCAAAAGGTGAAGGTACTGCACATTGTTCTTGCATAAAAGAAAATGTAAAAATGTTATATGTACCACAGCTTAAGTTTAATTTGCTTTCGGTTAGAGTTTTGGTTAAACTAGGTTATGTAATTACCTTTAGGGGAGACAATTGCATAATTGAAAAAGAAGGTAAAAAAGTGACTGCAACTTTAAGAGGTGAATTGTATGTGTTAAATGATAATTTAGAGGTAGCTAACAGTTTATAATAATGTTAAACCTCATGATGAGTGCATACATTTGTTACACAGACGTTTAGGGCATATAAATTTTAAAATGCTTAAACAAATGGTAGAACTATCTAAGGGTATAAAACTGAAACCTTGCAGTAAGTATTTGCACTGCAATTCTTGTAGTCAAGAGAAAAGCAAGGTAATGCCAGCAAATAGAGTTAATGGATTTAAAACAAAGGAGCCTCTAGAGGTAGTATTTGCTGATATTATAGGTCCTAAAAAACCAAGTGTGGGAGGTGCTCGATATATACTAAGTATAATGGACCATTATTCCAGATATGGTTTCTGTTATCTAATGAAAAGCAAGACGGAAACATATCAAAATTTCTTTAATTGGCTTAAATTCGCTGAAAGAAAAACTAAAAAGAAATTAGTAACTCTTATCACTGATAATGGTACGGAATTTGTAAACAATAAATTCCAAAATAAACTGAAGATGGCAGGTGTTGAATATAAAAGGTCTGCACCATATAGGCCACAACATAATGCCTTTATTGAGAGACGAGGCCAAACATTACAAGCAATGGCTTGTACTATGCTGTCAGATTCAGGATTACCTGAAACTTTGTGGGGAGAAGCAATAATGTGTGGTAATCATATATTGAATAATGTTGTTAATTCAACAACAGGTGAATTACCATTCACACAATGGCATGGCAGAAAACCTGACCTAAGCTACATGCACACATTTGGAGCACCAGCATGGGTGCATATCCCTACACAACTGAGAAAGAAAGGGCAACATAGGGCTAAAAGGTTATTTTTTGTAGGTTATGAATCTAATCACAAATCATACAGATTCTGGGAAAAAGGTACATCTAGAGTTTACTGTAGCGCTAGTGCACAATTCCTGGAACATGTAGGATGGGAAAAACTGGAACAAGATTCAAATAAGGAAGTAATCATAGAAACCTACAAAAGACCAGAAAAAATCAGTAATAAGAAGAGTACAATTAAAGAGGAAGTACATGAAGAGCATATAGCACCAGAACAGGAAGAAATACCAGAACAGGAAGAAATAGATAATCAGGAACAGGTAGTACATGAAAGTCCACCTGTAAGCCCTGTAATACCTAGACGTTCTACACGTGTAACCAGACCACTTGATAGGTATCAAGCAAGTATAGTTTGCCAAGTTAGTAAAGTTCCAACTAGTGTTGAAGAACTTAGGATGTATCCTGCAAAGGAACAGGAGGATTGGCAAAAGGCAATGGAAAAGGAATTAAATTCTTTAAAGGAAATGAAAGTTTATGAAAATGCCAAATTACCTCCAGGTGAAAATTCCATTGGTTGCAAATGGATATTTAAGTTAAAAACTGGTAAAAATGGGACTGTTACCCATAAGGCTAGGTTGGTAGCTCAAGGATTTAATCAAACTGCATGTGATTATGATGAGGTATTTGCACCAAATTTAAAGGCAATAACTTTGAGAGCAGTTTTAGTGTGGGCAGCTAAGAAAAACTATATTATAAATCATTTAGATGTAGAAACTGCCTATCTGCATGCACCATTGCAACACACTATATATTTAAGAAAACTAGTAGGTATTAAGGATAATAAAAATAATAATGACTGTTGGAAACTGAAAAAGAGTCTCTATGGATTGAAACAATCTGGTTATGAATGGAACCAATATATTGTAAAAGAGTTAAACAATATAGGATTTAAAGCAGGTTTAGCTGATCCATGTTTGTTCAAGAAAGAGACAAATGGAATAGTATTATTATTGTTGTTTACAGATGATATTGCTTTAATAACGAAGACTAATGATGAAGCTACTGAAATAATATCATTATTAAGTAAGAGGATAAAATTAAAGCATTTAGGAGGAATAAGACAGTATTTAGGATTGACAATAAACAAAACCAATAGTGGCTTTAAGATATCACAAGAAGATAAAATATACAATTGCTAAAAATGTATAAAATGGAACTTTGTAAACCGGCAAAAACTCCAATGAGTCAGGAATTTTGTCATACTGATGCTCAAAGTTCAAAATTTGATAAGACTATTTATCAGTCATTAATAGGTAGTTTATCATATATAAGTAATTGGTCAAGGCCAGACATTGCATATGGCGTTAATCAATTGGCGAAATTCAACGCTGAACCCAATGAACGTCACTGGCAAGCGCTAAAGCGTATATTAAGGTATCTTAAAAAGACAATGCACTATGCATTGTATTTGGAGCCAAAAGATTATTTGATTTTAAGTGCATATGCTGATGCAAGTTTTGCAACAGATATAAAAACTAGAAAATCAACTTCAGGCATGGCTATACTATTAGGTAAAACACTGATTGGTTGGAGATCAATTAGACATCAACATATAAGTATGTCCACAATGGAAGCAGAATTTTCATGTTTATCATTATTATGTACTGATTTAATTCTGTATAAATAGTTGTTGTTAGATATGGGAGTAACTGTTAAGGATGCCATTGTAGTGTATGAGGACAATCAAGTAGCCATAAGGTTGGCTACAGATATTGCTGTAAAGACTAGATCTAAGCACACTGACCTTAGATATTTGAATGTTAGACAATCTGTGAAAAATGGTCTGATAAGATTGGTCTATTGCATGACTGAAGAAAATTTTGCAGATGGATTTACAAAAGCCCAAGGTGCAGTAAAGCACAAGGAAAATTGTGAAAACTATGGGTTAAAATTGTAAATAGATATATATATTATTATATTACCCAAAAGGGGAGAATGTTAGGGATAACATTGGTTACCTAACTTAGTTTGAATAAAAAATAATATATATAAACTATGTTAGTGAGTTTAAGTGTATGTATCACTTTAAACTGTAAACCAAGTTTTTGGGTGCGGTTGTAGAATCACCATAAGAGGGAGCAAGAGAGCTCACTGTTTGCTCGGCTTATACTGGAATGCTGACAATGATGAATTGATGGTGATAACTGCGTGTTTGCTGAAAGAAGAAAAGGGGTTTGATTATTTCTTCATATCTCTGACTGCAAAAGAGATATATCACTGGACTGATTGATTGTAAGTTTAATGAACTCTTTTTCAACACTGGACTTTGCAAACTGAATAACCCCCGGACTGACTGAACTTAGTGTATGACATATGGACTGTTTTGACTATGCTATAACTCTTGCTGGAATAAAAACTCTTTAACTTGCACAGTGTATCTCTCTTACTGAGTGTAAGCTACAACAACGTTTTTATCTCACACATATCTGCCTGTCTGCTAGACTGCCGTTGCACGTTCTGCTAGGGTGTATATCCCTAACAATAATTATGGTTTAAAGTTGTAAATAGATATATATATTATTATATTACCCAAAAGGGGAGAATATTAGGAATAACATAGGTTACCTAACGTAGTTTGGGTAAAATAATATATATAGACTATAATAGTGAGTTTAAGTGTGTGTCACTTTAACTGCAAAGCATGTAATTTTGGGTGCGGCTGTAAATCGCCATAAGAGGGAGCAAGAGAACTGGATTGCTTGCTGGCTTACTGGATTGCTTGCTGACGATGATGGATTGTTAACTGCGTGTTCTCTGCTGTTGCTTAAGGAAGAAAGGAGGTTTGACTTCTTCATATCTCTACTGCGAAGAGATATATTACTGGACTGATATTTGTAAGTTTACTGACCTTTTTTTCGACACTGGACTTTGCAACTGAATAATCCCCGGATGGACTGAACTAGTGTATGATATATGGACTGTTTTTGACTATGCTAAAACTATTACTGGAATAAACTATTTAACTAGCACTGTGTATCTGTTTTACTGAGTGTAAGCTACAAAAACGTTTATCTCACATATTTGCCTGCCTGCCTGACTGCCGTGCAGGTTCTGCTAGGGTGTATATCCCTAACAGGTTCTGCTAGGGTGTATATCCCTTTTCGGAGGTCTGAAAACAGAACGCCCCAGTCGTTTCGAAGGGGTTCCTTTCGGCCCTACTATCAAGGCCCATACGTTCCCAGATGTCAGAGAACATCAGGCTACAGGCCCAGTTTTAGACAGGATAGGTCTGAATCTTCTGATAGAGGTCAGTGGGGACGCCAAAACAGAAGAAACCCCAGAGGCACTGGAGGCCGATTTTTTCGTCGCCCCAAGTGAGTCCTTGACAGTAGTTCCCATTGGAGGGAGGCTAAAATTGTTTGCTGATCAATGGGACAGCTCCACCTCTAATGCGTGGGTCAGGGACTCTGTTAGGTTTGGTTTGGTGCTAGAGTTTCAATCCTCCCCCCCCCCCGAACTTTTTCATTAGGAGCCCTAGGTCCACGGACCCCATTAAGAGGGCGTTGATGCAGGAGACTATCAATCATCTTCTACATATTTGGGCCATTAGGTCCCATCTGAACAGAGGGGTCAAGGCTGTTATTCTCTATTGTTTGTGGTCCCAAAGAGTTCGGGGGGCTGGAGGGCAATTCTGGACCTCAAACGTCTGAACAGATCATTGGTTTATCGAAAATTCAAGATGACTACTCCCCAGTCCATTCTGCTCAGCATCAGAGAGAACGATGTCCTGACCTCTATAGATCTCACAGAGGCTTATCTACATATACCAATTAGACCTGCTCACTACAAATATCTTAGATTTTGCTATTGTGATCAGCACTACGAATATATCGCCCTACCATTCGTTCTGGCTTCGGCCCCTAGGACTTTTACCAAGGTCCTCGCGGCTTTGGCTGCCTCACTCAGGATCAAATCTATTCGCTTACAATGTTATCTGGATGATATTTTAATTTTGTCATCTTCCAGACATCAAGCAAAATTGGATACCAAGATTATTCTGGAGACCCTTCAGGGTCAGGGCTTTTCCATAAATTGGGATAAAAGCCATTTGATCCCCTCAACTAGGTTAGTTCATTTAGGGGCAGTGATAGATACCATGGAGGGCAAGGTCTTTCTCTCTCAGGACAGGTTAAACAGTATCCAGTCTTTGGCCAGACAGATCAGAGCCTTAAAGAGGGTTTCCCTGGCAGTTCTGTCTCAACTGTTAGGGAAACTGATTTCTTGTATTTCCATTGTGCCTTGGGCTCGATTCCATTCTAGAGATCTGCAATGGTTCCTGCTACCTTTCCAGCGATCCGGAAGAGCCACTTCCAACGTCTGGATAAAGGTACTGCACAATGTTCTCCGATCGCTCTGCTGGTGGTCGGAAAAAAATGATAAACAAGGGGTGTCCTTTCAAGGAATCTTACAGGGCAACGATCACAACTGATGCCAGCCTGGTAGGATGGGGAGCTCACTTCCAATCCCACACTGCACAGGGAAGTTGGACTATTTCTGAACAATCACAAAGCATCAACCTGTTGGAGCTGCGAGCAGTTCACCTGGCCTTACGCAGTTTTCTACCCCTTTTCCAATCACGCCACATTCTGGTCTTGACAGACAATATCATAACCAAGGCCCACGTAAACAGACAGGGGGGTACCCACTCCAAACTTCTGATGCTGGAGACGGCCAAGTTGTTCAAGTGGGCCGAGGCCAATCTGTTTTTGCTCAAGGCAGAATACATAGCAGGGGCCTTAAACACACAAGCAGACTGGCTCAGCAGGGCCACGATAGATCAGGCAGAGTGGCGCCTACACCCAGCTGTCTTCCAGGAAGCAGTGCGGAGGTTTGGGCAACCGGTGATCGATCTATTTGCCTCTCCTCTCAATGCCCAATTGCCCTGGTATATTTAAAGGTACCCGACTCAGGGGGCAGAGGCCGTCAATGCCCTACGATGTCAGTGGCCTCCTGGACTTCTACCCTGTTTCTCCAACAATACGGCCTCCCCCAATAGGAAGTCCCAGCATGTTTTATAGGCATGAAATGAAATTAAGCCCCTCCCCCCCAAATTAAGGCCTATATTAAAACATGCGAAATGGGGGGGAAATGACGGGGGGGCTTGCTGTTAGGAAGTACTTTTGTTGCACACCCGGATATGGTGCTGCCTGCGTTGACCCTGATACAAAGTGCCCCACCAACGCCGATATCAACATCCAAGCTGTCGCCGCCCACCTGCCCGAAGATGCAAGGGGGGGGGGAATTAAGTCACCCCCGAAAAGACGGCCTAGCCATTTTTTCGGCGCTCAAAAAAAAATAAGACCTGGCCTTATTATATGAGAAACACGGTATATGCGTTTCCTCCATTTCCAGTAATACCCAGGTTGATCCAGAAGTTATTGGAGGAATGAGCGGATTTGATATTGGTCACCCCTTACTGGCCCAGGCGAACATGGTTCGCAGATTTACAGGACCTGTCGAGAGAACAACCTTGGAAAATTCCACCATCGAAGGTTTCCCTCTCGCAAGGGTCGATACTTCACCCGAACCCACAATGGCTCAGTCTAGCCGTATGGAGGTTGAGCGGAGCCGTTTAAGGGCCCAACAGATTTCAGAGGATGCTATTGCCACCATTCAAGCATCCAGATGGTCCTCAACAAATCGTATATACGAGGCCACGTGGTCCTCCTTCTGTCGCTGGTGCCAGGGGTCTAAGATCAACCCAACTGCCCCATCAATAGGACAATTATTGGACTTTTTACAGGAGGGGTTGACCAAGGGCCTATCTCCAAATACTTTACGCAGACAGGTGGTGGCTTTAGCCTCGGTGATATCCTGGGGTGACCTCCATTCCATAGCGCACGATCCACATGTCCGCAGCTTTCTTAAGGGTGCTGCAAACTTAGACCTCCTGTAATTCACCACTATCCCACCTGGGACCTCAACAAGGTGTTAACCGCACTTACAACTGGCCCGTTCAAGTCTTTAAGAACCACTAGTCTTAAATTCCTGACATATAAGGTGGCCTTCCTAATTGCAATCACATCAGCTAGGAGAATTTCCGAATTGGCAGCATTGTCGATGAAAAAGGACCTGTGCGTGTTTCATGCGGACAGAGTGATTCTCCTATTGGATCCATCATTCACTTCTAAAGTAAATTCAGCCTTCCACAGAGTGCAGGAGTTGGTCCTTCCAAATTTTTGTCCGAAACCATCTCATAGACTGGAGCATCAATGGCATCGACTTGACATTCGAAGGGCCTTAAGCATCTATCTAGACCGCACAGCGGCATTTCGAAAATCTGAGGCTCTATTCCTATCCTTCAATCCATCCACTTTAGAGCAAAAGGTGTTGTCGACGACCATCAGTAGATGGTTGAGAGCCACCATAGCTAAAAGTTATGAATGCCAGTCCATCTCAGTTCCTAAGGGCATTACAGCCCACTCAACAAGGAGTGCGGCAACATCAGCAGCATGGGCTACACGGGCTTCCATAGACGAAATTTGCAGAGCGGCAACTTGGGCTTCACCATCGCCCTTTGTCAGAAATTATAAAATTGATGTCTATGCCTCAGCAGACGCTTCATTTGGCAGAAGAGTCCTGCAGACGGTCCACAGAGTTTAGGAGTGGATTTCGACCCAGACGGAGTCCCTCCCTAAGAACAGGCCAAGCTTTGGTATGTCCCACTTCTGGATGCTCTGAACAGCTCATGGGGGAAAGGGCGTTGGTACTTACCTGATACGCCCGTTCTCTGTGAGCTGTGAAGAGCATCCAGTCCCACCCATTTCTTTCCATCTGGTGGGGTTCCGTTCTGCTCAAGGATCTAGATTAGGTGATGAGTTCCGGACTTTGGCACTCAGTCTTCGCAAAACTGGGGGATGCTAGGGAGGTGTCCCGTGGAGGAGGAGGTGCGTCCCAGAGTTTTAAGCCCAGCCTTTCCAGAAGAGACTGAAGCACCTCCCACTTCTGGATGCTCTTCACAGCTCACAGAGAACGGGCGTATCGGGTAAGTACCAACGCCCTTTTTCTTAGTATTGGCAGTGCCACAGGCACCATTGTCAATATTAAGGACATGTTTTAATCTCGGATCAAAATCACTTTTGCAAAATTTGTGAATGTCTTGAGTACTATTTCCTCAAATTACTTACTGCTTTCTTGGAGAGAGGAATTATTGCTACAAGAATAATTCAATGATTCCATGAAGGCAAAAAATAAATTGACTGCTCCCATTTCCCAATACCTTTTAAACTGTATAAAAAAATCCACTAAAGACTTTATAAGAATGTATAGAAACAGCCACTAAAGACTCATGCTGCAGATTTCCTTAAATTTCATCCTTTGTTTTTGATAGAATGTGCTGCTTGGTGTCGAAACCCAATCAAAACTATCCCAATAAATGTTTGTTGGAGTCAGCTTGGCCCTATCTAGAAAAGGGGATTCTGTTATCTTCTTTGGTGATTGGTTGGACTATCCAACCATTCGTCCTACTGGAAGTATTTGCTAACGTTCAGGTGGAGGCTGCCTTCATGTAACTTAAGTCCATCACTGTGTCCAGCACCCAGGAGGACGTTCAAGAATATATTTCTCTTCAATCCCTTCCAAATGAGGCATCACCGTCATCTAAGAATGCCTAGACACATTTCTGAAAATAAAGATAAGGATGGATTTTTGTTGTTACTTCTTTGTTTAATAATTTCAAATATTGTAAGATAGGTCAGACAGAGCACCTAAAGGGGTTCGTTCTTTGATTTGTGCAATTGCTCAACACATTTATTTTCCTGAGACCACAGTTAGGGACTGTGAGACCTAACAGTACCCCAATACTCTTAAATGGCATTGAGATATTTGCTTCCAACCCAATGGGGTTACATCTCACTTTCAGGGATGGAGAGTAATCTCCACTCACCTAAATCCCCATGTATTCAGCTCTAAAAGAGAACTAAACTTAGAATGTACAAGATGGATCTGCAGTAAAACATATTGTCCCAACAAGATCTGCTGCTTGGGGCACTAGGGAGCCATGCCTCCTAAAGAGATACAAGCAACATTCCTCACTCTTCCTCCATTTTTGTCTTTGGTTTAATATTCCACAAGTACTGAATATGTTTAGTACAAATTGGACTGCCTGGGAATAGTAGTTTAGCCGGTTTGGATTCAGGCATCTGTTACGCTTCTGCAAACACCAAATTATGTTCTTTTTCTCACTATTCAACACAACGGAGTTTGTTTCAGGCTGCAAGTATGACTGGCTGGGTTTACATATCACACTAAATCATAATTTTGAACCACATAAAATAGCCCAAACTTGTCCTGGTTCATACAATGTTAAATGATTGTTCTTGAGCCAATGTGTCTTGTTCATTTCTTTTGTCAAATTTAGGAGGCCACCCAACTCCATAAAGATTCTGAGCAGTGTACAACGTTCAAAACAGTCAGAACAATAAAGCAAGGGGGGAAAAATGATACCTGTCTAGAAGAGAAACATTCAAAGCAACTTTAAAAATTCAGTGATGATCTTGCCAATCACCTTAATCCAAAGCCTGGAGAATCAGCCAGTTTTTCAAAGACCTTTTAAGCAACTTCAGGGTGTGGACCATAGGGATGTCAGAGAGGATGCTGTTCAGAGACAAGTGCTATGAGAGCAAAGTGTGTTTCCTGGTCCTGATTATTAGATTATGCCTGATCTGCCTGATTATACAGGATGGGCATAAATTATCAGATATAGATGGTCCTTAAGAGAGTCTAGTCTTCTTTTTTAGCTAGCTACCCAACAGGTTTGCCAGTATTATGATATCTTCAATCCCCTCCTAATACACCTTGAACGAAAACAGCTTGCCTAATCCTAGGTGTGCCTTGCCTGTGTTTGCTCTTCTCTCGAGCAAAGAAAGATGGGCACGCCTTGAATTGTTCCATGTGCTTGGAAGGTGTGTTGAGGGAAGATTGGGAAGGGAACAGCAGAAATGCCCGTCTTCAGCTGTTTCCCAGAAAGGAATAAGACACATTTCCTTGTGGACATCCAGAATGGCCCATGTGGCACTATAACGATCCAACATTTATCGGCAGCTTCTTTGCCATCTTCATTTCTCACAGGTATTGCCTTATGATCCTTCTCTTCTTTGGGTGCTTCCCATGGCCTTTTTCATGAGTCCAGACCAGTGGTGGGATTCAATTTTTTTTTACTACCGGTTCTGTGGGCGTGGCTTGGTGGGCGTGGCAGGGGAAGGATACTGTAAAATCTCCAGTCAGAGGGGGTATTTGCCGGTTCTCCAAACTACTCAAAATTTCCACTACCGGTTCCCCAGAACTGGTCAGAACCTGCTGAATAGCACCTCTGGTCCAGACTGAATAATGTCCTTATATGCTTTTATATATCTTAAGACTTGGGAGTCGAGTTGAATATTTTTAGCAGCTACCTTGCTCCAAGGAGAAGCTAAGAAGCAGGACACCAAAAAGAAAGCTCTTTTTGGGGGGGGCTTGGGTCATGCATTTACTTCAGAAATTTTTTTGGGGGGGGAAATACCAAGAGTAGAAAATGTCACTAATTAAAACAACTTTCATGTGCTTATGGAATCACATCAAGGGAGGTTTTGCAACATTTTGGGGGAGAAGTTGTCGAAGTTGTGATCGGGGATGGCTACTCAATATAATTCAGTTCTGCTTCTGGTTCTTAGACAGAAGAGTTTGCTACACTGATGTTCTGGCTTTCTTGTGTGCAGTCCAGTACAGATGCTTCAAGTTTACCATCAGTGAAGTGGTAAAGGTTTCAGACACATAACTGGTTCAGAGTCACCTACTGAGTTTTATGACTGAGGATCTGAATTACGAGAGAAGGCTGTCAGTTCTAACCCAACCTCTTATTCACTCTACCCTAGCGGGATCACTTTTTATTCTACAGTGGCGCTCTGTTTGCAGGCTGATTTTTAAAAAAATGCTCAGAAATCACTCTCCAAACTGCTTCTAGCCTTTTGATTTTTCCTTGTCTATCAGGAAACACATTGGATAACAATCACCCATTGGGCAAGTCTCTTAATTACTTCGTATTTTGCTTTGCTCATCTGACCTAATTGCTTGCCGTGAAACACCCAGCCTCAGTCTTACACCAAACTGGAAATGCTACTGCAATAGCAGGCAGTTCAGAATGAAGAACCCACTTGCTGGCTGCATGGTGAGTAGAAAATGGGCCTTCCTGTGCAATTTTCTCCTTTTTTTTCTCCCTTTGACCAGAGGTCTGGATATGTGCTTGGAAAAAGGACAGTTTCAAAAGGGCTTGGAGGCAAGCAGAAAGAGTTCCTTGTGCCTGCAGGGTTTCTTGAGGGCTCTTACCTGGAAGTTGGATTCTGGATCAAGCAGCTGGCAACTGGGTTGAGCTGTACCATCGATCCTCGGATGTTCTAAGTACCCTTTCCTCTTTATTTTTTCACTCTTCAGGTGTTCTGTCTCCAACTTGCTCACCTCTCCTTAAGCTAACGACGAGCATCTCGGTTCCTTTCATGCATACTCAAAAGCCGAAGCCTCTTGATTTTCTGAGTGGGGGCTCATCCTTAGGAGATGAAGATGTTGGGTATGAAAGGTTTAAAAAAAAAGTGCAGGAGAAGAAACCCAGCGGAGAAAGAGCGCAAGCAGCATAGGATCCCCCTGAATGCTTTTGTTTGTTGGTTTGAATCTCTTCTTTGAGGCATTCTTGAAGTTTCAAGAGGGTGATCGGTTTTGTTTTTGTACATTTGTATCTGAAGCACTGAGGCACTTCAAGGTTGAAAGGATTAGCTGTGGTGAGGGGTGGGCGAGATGCCTAGTTGGGGGCTCCTATTATGTCCCTGGCAGAAACTGGAGGAAAAAAAAATAAGAGCTCACTCTGCCCCATGGCAGCACTCAGGTGTCAAATGCAGGCTTGCTAATCTCCAACCTAGCATCCTAGCCATGTGAGAGCCCATGCTCCTATGACATGGCTAATGTCACACAATAGCTTCCACAGTGTTTGTGTTAAAAACACAGCTTTGCCCTGCCGCCCAAAGTTAACCTGTTTTCTTAGTTCGGCTTCCCCGCTCCTAGAACAGCTCCTCTCTTCCTCTCTTTGCTGAAACTAGTAGGTGGGAAATCTGTGGGAGAAGCTGGCAGACTTCCTCCAAAACCTGCAACCAAAATAACCAGCGGGTGGGGGAGTTCTCCAACATACAGGAACAATCTGATGAACAATGTTTAAGTAATCTAATGTGAAGTTTAAGGGGTTTGATTAATCCAATATCATTTTGCCCTGGGCTCATTTCCGAATTGCACCCCTAACATACCATCCGAAGGTCTCCTTTAAAAAACAAAACACGATTTTATTTTATTTTTTATTGCAAAGGTTCAAGTACAAAACCCCAAAGAAAAAAAATTAACCAGAGACAAAACTAAACAAAAACGTGAAAAAAAAAATGTGAATTTTAAAAAAGGACAAAAACACATAGTATCCCCCCTAATGACAAATCTGTTGCAACAGTAAGTTTCCTTTCCCCCTTTCAAAGCAGGTCCAAAATTTATAAGACCTCCTATATCCCTCTGCCAATAAAAATTTGCCCATCTTTCTATATCAGAAGCACCTAAGTTTTTCCAGTTCAAAGACTACACTTCTAACTGAAATGGCAGATCAAGAAGGAGGCTGCAAAAAATTACAGGCAGTGGTTAAGGCGAAATTTCCTCTGATTGTTTGAAACAACTCCTGGGTATGTAAAGAGTTATAGAGAAAATAAAATAAAATGCAGTGCCCTTCCTAGTAGTAGTAGTTTGTTCAATCACATATTTTGTCACATTTGTCTCCTGCCTCCTGTAAGAGATTCTGATCCTTGCTAGAACCTTTATTTCAACCAATTATCACGGCAGGGTTTTCTCTGAGCTGGGTGATTTTGACTGGAGGACAGCCTGAAAGAAACACACCCTCAACCCTTTGTCATGTTTCAAATTTCATTTTGGGTAGATGCATTGCAAAAACAAGTGAGGATCACTAACATGCTTGAGGATAATATCCATATATTACAGTGTCAAATGTATTTGAGCTGTGGTGCCCCGGTGGTTAGAATGCAGTATTGCAGGCTAACTCTGCCCACAGCCAGGAGTCCGATCCTGACTTGCTCAAGATTGACTCAACCATCCATCCTTCTGAGGCCGAAAAAATGAGGACCCAGATTGTTGTGGGGCAATATGCTGACTCTGTAAACAGCTTAGAGAGGGCTGTAAAAGCACTGTGAAGCGGTATATAAGCCTAAGTGCTGTTGCTATTGCAGTTTTAATCTTTGGACATTAGAAATATTTCACAGAAAGTTTACAAGGATTTTTGGACAGAGTTAGCAATTTTTTTTTTTTGTCTTTCTCTGCTTCATCTGGATTGACTATATATGGACACAAACTGGTTTAGATTCTGCTGCTTTGTGCTTTTCAGTTTTATTAATACTGTAATGCTTTCAAAAATTAACATCATTCATACGTTAAGAACAGAAAAACTGGTGTTTTTGAAAGAGGGAGACAACTGAGCAGGCAGGTACACTTGTATGGATGCTAAAAATGCTGTGGTAATATTGTAAATACATCTCTTTGTGAGTAGGCCAGTCATTCAGTTTCTTGGGTGGAGATGTCAGATACTGAAAATAGTTGCACCTTAATAGCTGAAATTCTTGTGCACGCACACTCGCAAATTTGGGCATTGTATATATTCTCACTGGTTCACCTGTTTACAAAATGAGTTATTCCTTTAAGTTTCCATTCTTTTATTCCCAATGTTTCCTGCTGGGAAGAAAATCATTGCCACTCACTCATTCCACTCTCTCCCCCCCCCCCCCATTACACACAAACACACAATAACACACCCCATGCAGGTATAGACAATTCCAAATGCTTTGTGCCAGAACCACATAGCAGGTCACCCTAACGTAGGCTTGAAATATTGTGAAATGTTAAACCCTCTAAATGACTCAGTCCTTGTGCTGTGTTTCAGCATGATCAGGCATACCAAGCGCTGAAAGAGTATTCTAAAAATGGAGATAATTACTGCAAGCAACTCTTATCTATCCTTCAGCAGAGGTATGTATGAACAGCCTGAAAGAATGCAACAAATTGTGCGACTGAATTTGTTTTTGTTTTCAAAATTGGGAAGGAAGAGAGAGTTGCTGTCACATGGAGCAGGCTTTAAGATGAGGCTCTGCATTGTTTGCAAGGAGTGTTTAATTTACTCACCCAGTGGTAACCAGGACAACTAATACTATGGAGGGAAAAGACAAGTTTCAGAATAATATTATATACCTGGATTTTATTTCTTTGTGTGCCCTCGTGTACTGTTACCCACACTTGCATAGCCACATCTTGAGAAAATATTGAAGGTTTTTATTTCTGTTTGTGATTGGCTACAAGGCTGCCATTTCGTCTAAATCCAAGAAATTCTGGCCAGGGTTTGTTAAAGCAAGCCAATTTGTTTAAGAAGCTGGCTTGTTCTGCTAGTAAAAATTAACCATAACTGAATTTGCAGAACTAGCAATACAGGATGATTAATTTAAAAAGGAAATTAAAATATTTGACCTCCTAGAGAAAATGCCAGAGGAAGAGAAGGCCAAGAGGATGCTAAAGTCATTTCTACAGATACTTTGCAAAGAGCCAAACTGGAATGAGCAAAAAGTGCTTTCCATTTCACTTGTTTTACACAAAACACATCTGAGCCAAGGAGGCACAATTCCCCTTTAGAGACTTACGAATGCTACATCAACTGAATTTCAAGAGATGGTGAAGCAAATTCTAGCCAATTGGGAAATGCACAACTCTGCAGAACATTGTTGATACAAATGAAATCTATCTATTAATCTATTTAGCATCTATTTTGAAATGATCAAGGTGACCAAAAATAAATAAATCAATAAGCTCTGTTAAATGAAAAAGGAGTGAAATACTGGATCAATATGTCTTGTGGATGATAAGGAACAGGTAACTGATATGGAAGAGGAGTGTCTATAAGTTACCCATTTCCAAACTCTACTGACTTTAAAGCTCTTAAACAGGAGACCTCTGAATTCAGTTCAGTTGTTAATTGAAAGTCAATATAGCTCTTCTAATAAGGGGAAAACATGTTCTGGGTGACATCTGCTTTAATTCCCCCATTGCTATATTTATTTTGATCACCTCTAGTGTTATTTGATGTGCTCCACATGTCACTCTGCTGCAGGTTAGTTACTTGACACATTTTATATATTATTTATTTGTTAAATTTACATGCTGCCCCATCTCATTGTTGCAGCACCTCTGGGTGGCTTATAGAATGATAAAGAAGTTTTTTTTAAAAGATAATACAAAACAATTACACTTATGAAAAATTAAATAAAGATTAAAATCCAAGAGGACATCAGGATGGAGATCTTCTACCTACACAGAACACCCTCCAACATAGAACACCCAAATCGGGGGGTTTCTAGCTGGCAGACCCAGTTAAACAAAGGAATTTAATCTGAACCCTATTGCTGGCTTATTAATCAAGTATTCAAAAGGCGATCTGGAATATTCTTTGTCTAAAGTTCACTTTATGGCCTAGATAGGAAACTTATAGTCTTCCAATTGTGTTGGATGACATTCCCAAGCAGTTTCAGCCATCCTGGAAACAGAATGCAGACATTAGAAGCGACAATCCAACAGCAGTTGGGAGGGCCACATTTTTCCGGTCTTGATTTTCAAGGCGAACCATTGAATCAGATCTTCAGCTTGGTTCATCCCACATGATTTCATTCCAGAGATGGGAATTACGTAAGAATAGTCACACCCTTCTTCTGAATAACATCTTATAACATGGGAAACTCTAGCTATAGTTTTTATGCTTTACTGAAGCATATGCTTTACTGATTTCAATATGGAATAATTTTAAACCGTTCTATTTAATTTAAAATGGATGACATTTAATTGAAATCTACCATTCTACTTCCTTCCCATCAGTTATATCTCTAGGTTAGAAGACACTTTTTGTAGCTGTTATTGTTGATTTTTTTTTATTCCATAAGAAAATTCCATAAGATTTTACTAAGATGTACTTATCACTGAAAAGAGAGGGAAGACTTTTAGCTGCAGCTTATTTCATCCTGAAAACCCAATTCATTTTCTTGTCAAATATTTTGAGCACTATGGTTTTCATTTGCTGTACCTTTCAAAAAAAGCAATTGCCACTATACTGATGATTTTCTTGTATCTTAAACCTTTGGGCTTCCTTTGTATGAGATGAAAGTGATGCTTTTATAAATAGAATGAAACATTTTACCATCTGTGCAGTTAAAGGGAGGGGGAAATGAAGGTGAACAAAAATCACTGCTCTTCCTTTCATAGATGCCCGAGCATCGGAGTGTGTTTCCCCCCGCCCCCATAATACCGAGAAAATAAAATGCACAACTTTTTAGGAGCTGCTGAACTATTCTTAACAGCCTGATTCTGAATCAAGCAAGTATTTGTCTCAGTAACTAGTTTGATTTGCACATTGAAGTAAGCTGTGGTTGGATTTAATCATGGTTTATTGAATAAAGTACAATGCCCATGTTCACACATAACACAGTAAGCCATACATTTATGCACAAGAGCTGTGTTCACACAAAACCTGAAGACAAACATGAATGTACAATTTCAGATGTACAATTTAATGGAGTGATGTCAGGAGTAGCTGCTCTATCAGTTCATAAAAAAAAAAAACATTTCAATTTTAGATGACATCTTGGGATCTCCCCAAGTATTTATTTTAGGCCATTCTGATTTCATCTTGGGATTGTTTCAAAAGTGCCATTTAAATTAATTTCAAAAATTCTTAATCTCAGTGAATTAAGCGGTCATTCCTTTCCTACTGGCTCTCAAGCACTGTGTCACCACCTCCTGTCTTGGCCTTTGAAACAAGAAATGTCAAGATTTGTCTGCCTGCAAAGCTTATGACCCCTGAGTTGTGTATTGCTTTCCTGAAGTGTGTATTAGTGTTTTTTTCCACTTGCCTGCGATAAAGAATAGATACCCATGGACTCAGTGTTACTCAAACCTCAGCATTTCAACAGAGGCTGCTTTAGATATTCAGTTATAACTTATGAGGACCCAGATTGTTGGGGGCAATATGCTGACTTTGTAAAACCGCTTAGAGAGAGCTGTAAAGCATTTTGAAGCGGTATCAGTGGTGGGATTCAATTTTGTTTACTATTTTTTAGTAGGCATGGCTTGGTGGACATGGCAGGGGAAGGTTACTGCAAAGTCCCCATTCCCTCCCCCACCCCACTAACCTGCTTTCCAGCTCCATTCTCCTCTGCAGGGCAACAAAAGAAGACCCAGCCAATCAGTTGGGACTCAATGGGAGGCAGAGAATAGATGGGGGCGAGGCCAGTCAGAGGTGGTATTTGCCGGTTCTCCGAACAACTCAAAATTTCCACTACCGGTTCTCCATAACCGGTCAGAACCTGCTGAATACCAACTCTGAGCGGTATGTAAGTCTAAGTGCTATTGCTATTATCAAATCAAGAATAAACAAGAGAAACTGCTCAACTTATTTACATCTGTGTCTGAATTAGTATACAGATCTGTGATCGGTGCCTTCAAAGGATCCAGTTATAATTATCCAATTACTCTGGCTGTAATAACTCTTTTAACTGTCCTCTGGTTATTTATCCTGTACGTTTTCTTATAGTCCTCTCCTGCTCCACCTTCATTCAAGGAGTATGTTTGATGAATTACGTTCCAGTCAAAGCCAGTAAGAGTGGCTGAGAGACGGAAACCAATTTTCTCATGTAAATTACGTGAGTGCTGAGGGCAAACAGGGCATAACTGATTCATGACAGTGCAAATGAGAATTCTTAGGAGAGCGCTGCTGACTTTAATTTGAGCTGCTGAGTGACATGAATAATAGAGCAGCAGGGAAGGGTGAAATTTCCAGAATGACAGATCGTTTCTGTCAAAGTGCAAGGAGCAGCATGCGTTGGAAGAGGAAGGGTTTTTTGAAAACCGATTGTTTTGAAAAAGTTCAAATCCACCCTCCTTCTTCTAAAGAGGTGCCTTCAAAAGAAAAAGTACTCCTTGAAACAAGGTGCAAAATCCCATTAATCATCCTTCCAAGCACAACTAAATAATTATTTATCCATCGGTGATGGATTCATGCTGTCTGGAAATAAAAGAAAGTATTGAATTAGAATACAAACAATTTTTGTAGTATTTGTGTTCTTAAAAACTTAGCAATCGAACCACTTCTAAATGGACCTGTTGGAACTGGTTAAATGTTTTGCTTCTTTGTTGCTGTTGTTCTGGAAGGCCGGGGGAAGGTTCTGGAAGGTCTGTGCATGCATAGGGATAAAACCAGTGCTGGGTAAAGCTTAATGAATTGTCCCCCCCTGCTTCCAGCAGTTGCAGAGAGAGTGAATTGGCAGTTACAGGTAAAGCATAATTTCTCTGCTTGTTCAGTTTCTTTCCATCTTAAAAAAAAATCAAATTATTTCCTTTCCATTTTTTTTAAAGGCATGTATGAATTTTAGTTGAGAAACCCTCTAGGCTAGGGAAGTGTCGATTCTAATTTAATGCCATAAACATGATTGAAAACATTTGCAATGGCAAGAAAGGACATTTGCCAACCTACACTGATGAGCCATAATCCTAGATTCCTAGATGTCATTTGAGATGAGAGAGGGAGGGAGGGAGAGAGGGAGAGGGAGACTCCAAAAAAGCTTTGATTTTTTCCTTTCCGCCCATGGAAACATTCCTGTGGCTGCCCCTGATTCAGACTTTCAGAAGCTATTCATTTTAATGTTGTCTTTGGACTGGTGGATTTGTCCATTTTGTTTTCACATATTATTCAACTTCCTCCAAGTCTGACTTTTGTGAGATTTATTAGACTGTTTAGCAGAAGATTCTGGCTTGTACAGGCTCTAGCACAGTTTGGGTCAAGGCTAAAACTACTGTATAATTTTAACTCCTGCTGTATAGATTCCTGTCTCCCCACTTTCCCTCCTCCAGCCCCCCAGCCCCCTCCCCCCCAATGCTCATTTTTCCCTCCCTTGGTGAAATTTCCAAAGTTCTAAACGTCTAAGACAGGGGTCTCCAACCTTGGCAACTTTAAGACTTGTGGACTTCAACTCCCAGAATTCCTCAGCCAGCAAAGCTGGCTGAGGAATTCTGGGAGTTGAAGTCCACAAGTCTTAAAGTTGCCAAGGTTGGAGACCCTGGTCTAAGACAAATGAGTGCCCACTGATTCTTTTCTCTACAGAACTAGTTTGGAGATTACATACGGTAAAGGACTGGAGAAATTGGCAAACAAGCTTGCCAAAATGTTGACTAAAATAAAAGTGAGGTAAGTATTAACTATACTTTTATATTCTTTTCCTCCACCCCTGGTCCAGGATTTTCTTCAAGGGTAAAAAAGATATGTTGCCTCGGATGGTTGTTGGAGATCCCAGTCTACAAGTCCTCTTCTCTTCTGGGTGTGACAAAAGGAAATCTGTCTTCCTGGATGTGCTGGTAGTTATGTAATAATCTGACCAAATGGGATGAACTCAGAGCTCTGATGATTAAAAAAGAATTGCTCTGCTTGAGACCAGCTTTTCTTGATTTTTTTCCACTTGAGAACAGCAGCAATTGCATCCTCATTGGAAGCTGTTGAGAACCACCATGCATGATGGTTACAAATAAGGTGATTGTGAGGAACCCCCAGGGATACCGCAGGCTCCCTAAAATGTTTCTAAAACAACTAGAATTGTTTCATATTACCAAATATTACAAGAGTTTAGAATCCTTACCTAAAATTGTCATGTGAGATTTGGCTATCATTTTTTTTTATATTGAAGTCCACCACTGAGGGGCAAATGACATGGGTTTTATAATTTGTTAACTAATATAGTTCCTTTGTATTTTAATTTGACTTTATTTTCTCTCTTTTAAAAGAGGTGTATTAACTTAAATTCATAAACTGATAAACAAGCTGAAGACTAGCTCCAGATAAGAAAAAGCTTGTTAGTACAACCTGAGGCCTGGCTTATCTCTTTGGTGAATGCTGAACAACCTTTCTTCCTTACAATTATGCCCCTTCTGATGTCAGACCTCATTTTAATGAACATGTGTGATATCATGGGATGCAAATATGTAACATGTTTGGCTACATGCAACTGATTTCCTATGCAAAGGGGAGGTTACTTTTATTCTGTCCAGTCAACTTTCCTCTTGCATTTTCTTTGTTGTGTTAGCCATAAAAAGGAGGGAAACATGAGGCCAGAGATTCTCTCTTCTTTTTTTTTCACAGAGAGACCCCATTTAATTGGGGTACACTAATAAACTGTTTTTAAATGATCTTCCAGCTCAGTTGCTCATTGGAAAGGTAAACTGAAGTAGAACCTAGAGCCAGATTTGGCTTTGACCACTGACTATTATAGTACTTTTGTGGATTAATAATAGTCCCCAATCACAAATGGGAATCCTTCTTCTCATTTTCATCATTTTCATTTTATATCAGATATGGGCAATCTCTGTTAGAAACAATTATATATGTAGACATGTGTTGAAAGTTTCGATTCCTCCCTCTTCTAGGAAAACAGCCCCCACCCTTTATCAAGTAGGGCTATTAAAATAGCTGGAGCCAACTTACTTTTCACAACAAAGGAAGGAGAAAATTACAGGCATGAGACACAGAGAAAAAACCCTACAAACTAGCTAAGATCCTCTCCCATAGAAATCAAATAGATGGCAAATTATAAAAATTTGTGAAAAGCAAACCAAAAGGCATGGCAGGAAGGAAACAAGATAGCAAACAAGCAACTACAAAGGATCAGGACCATAAAAACCAAGATCCCAAGAAAAGAATTCAACACACACAAAGAAATCAAAGTCTTCAAAGATTCACACCTACAAATCAAAGAACCTGAAGTGTATAAAAGAGAGGTTTTCCTACTCACTTATTAGATTAATCCTAGGGACACTGTGAGATTTCTTCTTATCTGCCTTCCTATTAATAAACTGATTCGGACTTTCAACGCAGCTGACCAAATCCTTTTGCATTTCTCCCAGCCGGGAAATTTGAATCTACAAAGGAAAGAACTTTGCCTATTACAAAAAGGCAAGGTTTTCTTTTTTTCCTTTCCTCACATGGTTGAGGGCTAAGCAAGAGAAGCCTTAGTACAAAGTTCATGTGATCTTCTCTTTTGCAGGGAGAGGTTCACTGGAAACTTGGGAAGCTTCTCCATATTTAAAAAAAATATGTGTTAAAGGCATTATAGAGCTTTCATTGGAGTTTGTCTTTGTTTCCCAACCCAAAATAGGGAAAGTATGCCACTGTTAGTCAATGATAGTGATCAAATTGAAAAAAAAATACAAGGGGGGTTTCCCTGATCTATATCTAACTAATGGTCCATATCTATCTCATGTCCTTTTGATCTATGTGCATAATAGAATTGAAACAAAATGCTCCAATGTTGGGGGGAAAAAATGAAGCAGCCCTCACATTAACTTCATATCACTCAGGTGTCACTTTGCCACACTAAACTATTTTCAAATATAGCCAGCTTGCTTCCAGGGTTCATTTCGATAAAGCAATACGCATCTACAATTCATCTTATAAAACCACTGTTACGGAATTAGCTTGGGTCTCAGATTTCCAAAATAGATCATAGGAAAATGTAAACCCAAACCTAGTAAAAATATCATATTTCTCGGGTTCTTAGGAATGATAACTTGCTCATTCAGGAGCTGAAATAAAAACATATGTCTCCTTCCCCCCCGTGGTCTTTCTTTAGCTATATTCATCGTACTTCGCTTTGTGTTTCGGAGGAGCTGAAATCTGAATCAGATTTGCACAGGTAAGCAGTACCTGCTTCATTATTCAAAGTGTAGTGAGGCCTGGAAGGGCTTTAAAACTTCTACAATAAACATTGCTGTGTTATTGCCTCCTTGGAGGAGATTGCATGGCTGATATTTACAATCCTTTCTGCTGTGGTTGTCTGGCAAATGATATTGCTTTCTGAGAAGGCAAGTTTTCATAACATAGGTGTATATATTTTATGTCCTGCATCTAGAAAGCTTGGCAAAGCCATTCAGACGGAAGCGATAAACCCAATGAATCGTATCCTGCAGGACCATGAGAAGAAGAAAAAAACAGTGAGTTCAGATAACCGTTGTTGTTATGATAATGTACTGCAACATTTTGCTTGCAGTATTTGGGCCTACCATGATACTGACTAGGATCCAAGCCTGTACCCCAAATTGTCATCAAAATATCTCTCGATGGGGAAAAAAACTTACCAATCCTTCATTTGAATCTCATCCATTCCCCAGGTCTCAACATGTTACAAATATAGCAGCATGGGCAAAATTGACTTTGGCCAACACTAGCTACCAGATTATTCCTGGAGAACCAGACAAAGAGGGATGATACAAGAAGAAGATGCATTAGAAAAAGGAGAGTCATTCATGACCGCAAGCTGTAAAAGCAATATTTCCTTTCAAATCAGACTTTATTGTCCAGATTTGAGATAGTTCACCCTATCTCATGTCTCTAACCAACCCAGATGGGCAAGGATCATCATAGGTGACCTGCTTTTCTTGTATCTGGCTTACAGTGGAACTGATTCCTCCTTCAAATCTTGAATGTAAAATATGCAGGTGAAAAGAAGGTTACATCTGGCTTTTGGGATGGGCTTCTAATTTCACTAAGGGCCTTGCCCTTTACAATGTGACTGTGCTGTGGCAATGATCTTATCAACTCATAAAACATTCCTATGCCTGTTTTAGTAGTTGCCATAAAAAACGGGGAGGGGATGAAGGAAATCTGGAAGAGCAGTGCAACAGTTTGAAATTGAACGTACATTCCAACTCTTATCTTTAAAAGATTGTAACTAAAATACCAGAGCTTTTGCCCACGAATATATTTAATTGGAGAATGTGAATGATGACAGCCAGCCCATGAACATGCTCAATTGAAGAATCTGGTTTATGAGACACCCAGGGAGGAGGTGGGAAACAGCATCACAGGTGACTATAAATTATGTATGCCAGAGTTGGCTTCATACAAGACAATGCCAGTATGTTGCCTCTAATGAATCCTTTGAAGTTTTTTGAGTGTGGCTCGAGAATCATGATTTTATTAGGGTGATTTATTCCATACTGTGCATCTTGTGGGCAAAGCACCTACTGCATGCTTTCCACCTCTTAGGATTCTAAGCAGTCAATCAACAATTGTGTGATCTGGCAAAACAAGACGAAGGCATCAGACACATTTCAAGGGTCTCTTAGGCAGAAAATCTTTCTAACCTAAAGACATACTGGTTACCCATTCTGTCCTTTGTGATTTGTTTGATCTAAGACACTGTAAAATGGACACCTTGTGAAACATGGTCCATGAAAAACTTGGTGATAAGTGCAATGGGAGATCAAGTTGAAAATGATAGAATTGTTCTTAGGATGGTGTGCACAATATTATATGTCAGTCGATGCAATTCACTTTTCTCTGCCCCACCTCTCTTTTCCTACAGATTTCGCTATAAAGCTTTTTCCAACGTATTTCTTTAGCAAAACTTGGTGTCTATGTGCAGGTGTGAGGTTAAAAAAAAAATCAATCATCCTTTTCTTATATGGTAGATAGACACATATGCCTGGCAAGTCCTACACTGAAAGAAATGTAAACTGTTATTCTCTTGGATAATTTTTTGTTTTATGCTAACTATTGTAAAAAAAAAAAGGCTCTTTTAAAAAATCAAGATTTAAAACTTACCTTCAGTTAAAAAGTCCAACGTAACTAAATATATTAGGTTATATTCCCCCAAAGTAAATTATTGAAATCGTATCAGTTCTAAGATTAAAAATGAAAACCTAACAAACCCTTATATCCTTCCTCCCTCAATTGTGGTACCACAAGGTAGACAATACAGTTGAAAAGGCAGCCGAAGCAGTTACCAGTAACTGGCGTCAACAGTTAAAGGCAAGTTTTAATCTTTTATTCCTGCAAAATACTTAGAAGTGAACCATCCATTGGGAACTGCTGCAATGGCTCCATTTACCTAAATGGGATTCAGAAGTGGGTGTCTCTAATGACCACAAAAAAGATACTGGCTGACTGAGTTCTAATTGTCAAGAAGGAAAGCAGGTGATTCTAAAATAAGGGACTTAAAATTTTCCAGTGCTTAAAAATTAGTAATCTGGAAGATACAACTCTGTTTTCTTTTTTTAACAAATGAACATTTTCTTCTACCCTATATTACACTGACCAGTATGCAACAATGAAATATTTACTATTCTCAGGGCAGTGACTGATAGATCTCATCTAAATATTACCTACTGCAAGCCAGAGATGCCTACCGTGGCTGTGTATGTTTGTGTGTCAAAAACAGTCACGAAGCCAATGAGCATTAAAAAGAGTAGAGCTTCAGTCCCATAGTTGTACTCACCCTCTTGGCTTTTGATATCCCAATACCCATGGTTTGGATTGTAGGCAACTCCCAAGATATGGAACAACAAAGCATCTAAGACAGGGGTGTCAAACTTGATTTCATTGAGGGCTGCATCAGGGTTGTGTTTGACCTCAGGAGGGGGGTGGTGTGTGTGTGTGGCCGGGGTGGATGTGGCCAGCTTGATGTCACTTGTGTTGGGGGCACCTGTGGTGGCCTGAGCCCTCTGCTAGTGAAAATGGGCTCTCAAGCTCCATTTTTGGTTGGGATGGCCACCTGCAATCCTCCGCCAGCGGCCCTCCCAAGCTCCATTTTTGCGGGCAGAGGCACTGCGGGCCAGTCCTTGGATGTTTCCGGGCAGCCCCGCAGGCCAGATCTAAGCACCCTGCAGGCCTTGAGTTTGACACCCCTGATCTAATTCACTCTGATTATGAATTCTGTTGATATTGGTGTATTTGCGGGATAGGCCAAGAAGAAGTTAAAAGAGCTGACCAAGGACCATGAAGCACTTTTCCGTGATACAGAAAGCTCCCACCCATTGGCTTCCCCAAAGAGCAAAAAAAAGGTATGTCTTCAGACAGGTGTATGCCCAAATGGAGACATTATATAAATGAGGTGGAGTAGGTAGACAGGTAACTTGACTCAGGATGTTCAATTCCCAGAGGAACACTTATCTGCTTGCTAATTACCTTCTGGGGAAGTATCTGTCAGCACTTCCATAGCCCATAATAGCACATTTCTCCTATTCTTCTACATTACTTGGTAAATCTTAGTGATTACAGAGAAGTTGCTTTTTCCTCTTTCCTTGCATGTGTCAAGATAAAATACCATTTTCACCTATTAACCTGCTTTGAAAGCAGTGCCCCTGCTGTGTGAAATCAATTATGCTTTTTTTAAAAAAAAAAAATCCTGCACTTATATTTTCATTTCAGTTTCTCAGAAACCTAGAAAAATCTGCTATCAAACTGGCAAAGGAAGATGAAGACTATTACAAGAAGAATTTAACTGCCTGTGAAACTCGCGTGAAATGGGAGCAGACATTAGAAAATGGGCATCAGGCAAGTCACTAGAGGTTTCTTTCTAGCACTGTTATGTCTCTACTGAGCTTTTCTTCAGCTGGAAACAAGTCATATTCTTTCCTTTTCCAATTATATTCAAGTCTGATTTGCAATTCCGTGAGGCACCTCCTGATTTACAGATGTGCGTTCAAGATAAAACATCTAAGGCCCCCCAAAGTATAACTTTAAACCCTGTTTTGTTGAAGATATGAAATAAAATGGTTTCTGTTCCCAGCATCTCAAACATCCCACACTTGTCACTCTATGATGGAAAGTTATTTATTTATAACAAATAAATCCCCAATGTAAATGGGCCAATAATTTTAACTGTACTGATGGAGACCTCGTGCAGAATTTTTGTCACCATTCCAGAAGAATGAACTGTGTGTGAGAGCAGGACTCATTAGTTGAAGCAATTTCATTTCATTTTTAAATACCCTGCATGGTCCCATGCCAAAAAGTCTTCCCAGGATCACAATCAGGGGTGGGAATTCTACCAGTTCGGACCAGTTCTATAGAACTGGTTGTTACGATTCTGCGCAGTTCGGAGAACCGGCAAATCGCACCACTAGCTGGCCCCTCCCCTCCTCACCTACCCCACCCAGGAGGCTTCCCTGAGGCCCAATCAGGGGTGGTATTTAGGGGATTGGGGGAGGGAGAAGTGGCCTGAGAGCAGAGCTGAACCTTCCTTAGGATTGAAGCTTCTATTTTTCAGTGCAGACTCAGGCAGCAGATTGCAGAAAGGTAGACCTGGGAGTGAAGCTGTGATTCTGCAAGCAGCTCAATCTGCCTGCCTGCTTTGCCTGATTTTGGGTAAAAGTTGCTCTTTTTTTATAATAAAAAATTCAATCTGTACATGTATATTTACAATATTTACATACAAGCCACGCCCAGCCAGTCACATGACCACCAAACCACACCCACAAATTAGGCCATGCCCACAGAACCGGTTGTTAAGAAATTTGAATCCCACCCCTGACCACAACTCTAAAAAAAAACTTAGAGCAAGTTCCTGGGCTCTTTGCAAGAGAACCACCTACAACTTCCTAATTATGGAAGGATAATCATTTTTCCTTTCCCAGCATTAAGCCTGATGCAAAGATGTAGGTAACAGCAGGCAAGAAGTTATTCATAGAGCTGCTACTAATTCTTTGGAGCAGGGGTATCAAACTCACGACAACACGTTGTCGTCATGTGATGTATTGCAACTTTCCCCCCCTTTGCTTATCTGGGGGTGGGCGTGGCTACCACATGATGCATCTGGCCTGCGGACTGCAAGTTTGACACCCCTGCTTTGGAGGAAGGATAAGAAATTTTTTCCTTTTTCATCCTCACTTACCACAGATTCAGCTTCTTTCCCCTTCTCCCATCTGTCAGATTTTCATCATCATTAACTTTCATATTTGGAGGACAGAATAAAAAGGCACATATGTACCGTGTTTCTCATATAATAAGGCCGGGTCTTGTTTTTTTTTGAGCCCTGAAAAAATGGCTAGGCTTTCTTTTCGGGGGTGACTTAATTCTCCCCCTTGCATCTTTGGGTGGGCGGGCAGCGACGGCTTGGATGTTGACCTCGGCGTTGGTGGGGCACTTCGTATCGGGGTCAACGCAGGCAGCACCATATCCGGGTGTGCAACAAAAGTACTTCCTAATGGCAAGCCCCCCCCCCACTATTCCCCCCCCCCATTTTGCATGTTTTAATATAGGCCTTAATTTGGGGGGAGGGGCTTAATTTCATTTCATGCCTATAAAACATGCTGGAGGAGGCCGTATTGTTGGAGAAACAGGGTAGATAAAGAGATCTCTTCACATGCCAACTGAAGTTTCCTGGTTTGTAGTATACTTTTATGGCAATTGTTACCTATATTTGGTAAAATCAAATGTGAGTATATGAATTTCATCAGTAATGTATTATTTTCCTTACTTTCTGGCAAGACAGAGCACCACGTGGTAAAAGTATATTGATTTGCAGCAACATAAATGTTGTCAAGATATGTTTAGTTTCCATGGCTCATGCTGTTCCCAAGATTTATTCCCTGACAAGATGAACAGCGAAATATAAATTCTTGGCTTGGACTGATTCCTGCTTTTGTGCAGACATATTAGCTTTAAAAATAAAAACAAATATTTAATATGTATTTGTATGCTTTCCTCCTTCCAAATAGTTAAAACCAACATGTTGTTCACATTAAAACATCCCGTAAGGAACAATTAAAGAAAATGAATATGTTTAGCCTAAGAAAAGATGACCGCAGAAAGATACAGCAGCATTCAGATATCTAAAGGATTATTATGAAGGCAAAGGGGTAGATTTATCTTCTGTTACCCCAGAGCAGAGGGGGTATTCAGCAGGTTCTGACCAGTTCTGGAGAACCGGTAGCGGAAATTTTGAGTAGTTCGGAGAACCGGCAAATCCCACCTCTGACTGGCCTCGCCCCCATCTATTCTCTGCCTCTCTAGTTCCAGCTGATCGGCTGGGTCTTCTTTTGTTGCTCTGCACAGGAGAACGGAGCTGGAAAGCAGGTTAGTGGGGTGGGGGAGGAATGGGGATTTTGCAGTAACCTTCCCCTGCCACACCCACCAAGCCACACCCTCAGAGCTGGTAGTAAAAAAATTTGAATCCCACCACTGTCCCAGAGCGCAGTTAGAAGCAGTGAGCTAAACTACAAAGAAGTAGATTCAAAGAAGATGTCAACAGACTGCCACTTGAAATGACCAGCTTTCCCTTATTGGAAGTCTTCAGACAGGCTGAAGGGTTGTCTGCCAGATATGGCCCAGTGGATCCTGAATTGATCTCCAAGGGCCTTCCCAACTCCATGATTCTATTCTGGCTATGACTGACAACCTTGTCCTTTCGCCTGCAAGGCTTGCTAAAATGCTAAAATAAATAGCTCCATAGTTGATGTGTAGTCATGCAAGACTAAAAGGGCTCCTGGACTCTTTCTTTCTTTTTTTCTTAGCATATATCTCATTGAGTCCAACCTAGTTAAAATCAGATTAATGACCACCCAGAACTAGATTAGAATCTTAAAAAATAGTAAAAATACTGAAATTTGTTAAAAGTGCTTCTTTTTTAAAAAAAAAAAACAAATTGGCCATAAATCTTCTCTCTCTCTTTTTTTTCTTGGAGCAGTTTAATTAAACGCTGTTGAGCATCACCACCTCCACTGAGAGCTTCTGTATCCTTAATTACATCCTTAGATCTTATCCAACTCCTTCAGTACTCTTTAGCTAAAAGGAACACACCTACATAACAGTCAGAAAGATTCACGATCCAAACCCCAGCTTAGTTTTTGATGGAGCTCCAGCTGCTTCCCAAGTGTTTGGGTCCATTTCTTTCTGCTCTTAACAATATGCAAGCAAATGGCATTCTCCAGCTATTGTTAGTGCAAATGGATGGCTTCAGTGACCCAGAAATACATTGTTGAAGTAATCTTAGAATCAATTCTTAAAGCTCCATAGGGAAATAAAGCTGCTCCTAATAAAGAGAGAGAGGGAGAGAGGGAGAGAGATAGATAATTTCACTTGCACTCCTTTCTTCATCTAGTTTTTGGAATGATGCATCATTATCGACTTGGGTGCACCACATTAAATAAGCAATTAGATCATGTTTGATTACTATTTTGCATTTTTTGTGCTGATTAGAAGGAAACAAGATTTGATTTTGCATCTGCCTCACTCAGGGAAGTTTTACGAAATAAATTCTGAACCAGAATGAACCTCTCTAACCAATATTTCTAGCAGGACTGGAACTGATGGGAGGAAATTCTAGGGAATGCATAAATGCAATCTTCTGCCCAGCTGTAGTAGAACTAGTTACTCAGAGAGTTTTACTCTCTTCCTGACATCAATTTTCCTAAGTTTCACTCCAGAAGAGCAAACCTTTTCTTTCCAACAACAAATAACATAGGTGCATCCTGATGTTTGGATGGGCATGTTTCAAAGACCTGTCTTTCATTGTTTGAGTTTTCAACAGTGAGCGACAGCCAGAACGAAAGATCAAGTCCCAAATATAAATCACACTTTAAGTACAAGAATGCAATGTTTTTGAAAAAAATACTTCCTGCATGTATGCCTGACAATTCATAATCACTAGGGTTCAAAGTGCCCCTAATCAATAGTAATATTGTACATTCAGAATTTTTTAAACTGACTGATTGAGTAAAGGCAAATATACATGTCCCAGGATAATGTTGCAAGATCGAATCTGGGCTGGTTACCAGGACCAGAATCTCCAAGGAAGAATAAACCTCTGGTTGTGGTGACTGAGCCAGATTTGGTCTTGACTTATTGAGTTTTATCCCACTTTTCTTTTTGGTCATCTCAAGGCACCTATGTATCTAACACTTCCACCTACTACTTTCATGCACTCTCTAAGCTAATCTGAGTGAATGAAGGCCCATTCAACGCTATAGGATTCACTTTAGATACAAGCCCTAATGGTTAATGGCTGAGTAAGGTTGAAGTAACTGCTCTGACTCTCATGTTTAAATGTTTCTTTCTGTATAGAGCAGGGCTATCAAATTCCCGGCCCATGGGCCGGATGCATCACACACTGGCTACACCCATGCCCGATTTAGTGAAGGGGGGAACGATACGTCACAAGATGCCGTTGTGACCCCGTGAGTTTGACACCCCTGGCATAGAGTAATCATTGTTTCCTTTTCCACAGAGCATTCTTGACCTCGAAAAAGACAGACTCCTGCTTCTCTGCAATACATTACATCGTTACAGCCAGCTTCTTTCTCATTTTGGACAAAGCCTCATTGCGGTATGTTAATCCCACATTCTTTTGCTTTGAATTAAATATTACTGGGAAGTCTAACCTCATCTGTCATTCGTTCTAGTGTCATGAAAAGGTTCACAGTGTTGTCGCTGAAGCAGAAGCTGACAAGGACGTGCAGATGTTAGTGAACGAAATGTCAGTAACCGCTGCCGAGACCAAGCTCGAACTCTTGTTAACAGACTACTACGTAAGTGGGCTGCCAAATCTCCTGTCCTCAATCATGGAAGGAATCGTTTTAAGTTTTTCCTGACTGAGATGCTGGAAGCTGAAACAGAGCACGTCTGAAAGATATCAGGATGGATTAACTAACTGGGGGTGGTGGTATAGAATCTGGTTATGCTTGCACAAGACAAAACCACAAGCGAGCCAATTGTATTTTTGGTAGGTTGGAATGCTTCAGTTCATTCACAAGCACAGCACATGTGTATGACAGCAGTGTCCAAGGGGTAGGTGAAATATCTAGCCACTATGCCACCAAGAGCTGTGGTTGTATGCAGTATTGCAGGCTAGTTGAGCCCACAGCCAGCAGTTCGATTCTGACCAGCACACAGTTGACTCAGCCTTTCATCCTTCTGAAGTGGGTAAAATGAAGACCCAGGTTGTTGGGGGGGGCGGGGGGAGAATATGCTGACTCCGTAAACCTCTTAGAGAGGGCTGTAAAGCACTGTGAAGTCTAATTGCTATTGCTATATCAAAATGTCAAGATGGTGATCACATTGGTGCAATTCTTTGTGTATGCTCATGATTTCAACTTACATACAAAAGGAGCAGGATATTGATTACGTGGTTGCCATTGTCACCCTGACTTTTGTTTTACACCACCCCTCCCTTCACCTGGGGTTTTCCTGGTACATGAGTAGAACCCAAACCATTTACTATAGAGCAGGGGTGTCAAACTCAAGGCCTGCAGGGTACTTAGATTTGGCCTGCAGAGTTGGCCCACTGGGCCGCCTTGGAAACAGCAAAGGTCCAGCCTGCAGTGCCTCTGCCAGTGAAAACGGAGTGCGGAGGGTCTCCGTTTTCACTACCAGAGGGCTGCAGGAGGGCACCGTGGCCAAAAACAGCTCACAAGGGCCCTGCACAGCCTTCCTGAACTCCATTTTTGTTGCAGAGGGTAGCAGGAGGCCATCCCTGCCAAAAATGGAGTTTGGGACCCCGTTTTTTGCTGACAGAGCTCTCGGGCCATAGGCACTCCCAACATGACTGACGTCAAGCTGTCCATGCCCACCCTGGACATAACCTCCCCCAAGTTCAAATATGATCCTGATCGGCCCAAAATGAAATCAAGTTTGACACCCCTGTTATAGAGTATTCAGAATCTGAAGCTTAAAATCTCCTATAAACTGTAAGCACATTTCATGATCCAATATAAAGCCTTCATGGTGAAGAAAAGAGATTAAACTACTTTTCCCACCGGAGTATGTTGTTAGGCAGAACTTAAGAAAATTAGTCTTCTAATCAGGAATATGCAGAACAGAGAGGAAAAGGAGAACAAAGGAGACAGCATATGTATACATTCACAATGCCTCTGTTAATCAATGGGATTAAAAGTGGCAAGAATCTTTGATTTTGGAGCTGTATCTCTGCAGCACACATTTTATAATCACTTTGGAAGGAGAGATGGGCAAATAACATAAATTGTAGTCTATTGTACTCTCAAACACAGCAAGTGTGTCATGGTTCAGGATTAAACGAATTCTGAAGTGTTCTGACTGAAACTACATTTAATTATGGACAAATATTGTGCCAACATAGCCCATATCTTATAATGCATTCTATGGGAATCATGGCACGGAAAATCAACACCTTCAGTATCAATGACTTAGTTTAATACTTTATTTCCTTCACTTAAAGGAAAATACAAATTAACTCTACTTAGATGGGGACTAAACAACAGCATATCAGGGTTAAACAAATTCAGACCAGTGGTGGGATTCAATTTTTTTTACTACCGGTTCTGTGGGTGTGGCTTGGTGGGCGTGGTGTGGCTTGGTGGACATGGCTTGGTGGGTGTGGCAGGGGAAGGATACTGTAAAATCCCCATCCCACCCCACTCACCTGCTTTCCAGCTCCGTTCTCCTGTGCAGGGCAACAAAAGTAGACCCAGCTGATCATCTGGGACTCAGGAGGCAGAGAATAGATAGGAGCAGGGCAAGTTAGAGGTAATATTTGCCAGTTGTCCAAACTACTCAAAATTTCCACTACCAGTTCTCCAGAACTGGTCAGAACCTGCTGAATACCACCTCTGAGTCAGACCCCACCAGGGAAACGTTTTCCTTATCTCTGTGATGCTTTCTAATGACCATCTAAGACCAGGGGTGTCAAACTCAATTTCATTGAGGGCCACATCAGGGCTGTGTTTGACCCCAGGGGAGAGGGGTGCGTGGCCAGGTCAACATCATTCATGTCGCGGGAGCCTGTGGTGGGCTGAGAGCTCTGCCAGCGAAAACGGACTCCCGAGCTCTGTTTTTGGCTGTGTTGGCCTTCTGCAACCCTCTGCCATTAAAAAGAGAGCGGCGTTTTCATTGGCAGAGGCACCGCAGGCCAGTCTTTCACTGTTTCCAGGGCAGATTTAAGGCCCAGATTTAAGCACTAGATTTAAGCACTGGATCCAGCCCGCGGGCCTTGAGTTTGACAACCCTGATCTAGATTATTGTAGCTCAAACCAAATATACTTTGTCCTCTAAAATATGCAAGTCATAAACAAGATTTGCTTCTGTCCACATAGTTGTGTACGCTTCTTCCCCTAATCTTGACTCATGTTGAATGAAAGACATTGTTAAAATACTTTCCCATAAAATATTTCCATAAAATATTCCTGTCACACACAGAGACTTGTGCTTTTTCAGATGCAACCTTATCAGTACATGGCATGACAGGAAAATTGCTAGCCTGGTTAAGTTTACACCTATATGGATCAATGTCACACAGAATACTTATGTGAATAACACTTGGTATTCAGTATAAACCAGATCTGAGATGCACAAGGATATGACAGCATAGTCGAACAAAATATTTTAAAAATCATTATGGGTATAGCCAGGATTTCAATGTCTCTATTTTTAATTGAAGAGACTCAATATTAGTTACTGCGTTCTAGTATTTTAATTAAACACATGCAAATTCTTTAATAGGGCTGCAGTATTTCAAATTCTGCTCACATATCAACTTGGAGAAAAGCCATAAAGGGGTCATGTCTATTTCACAGGGACATAGATTTCAATAACATAAATTCCTACGGCCATGTGAAAAGATTCAAGATTACTACAGAATTGCTTTTTTCAGCTTCCAACTTTTTATCCCACATAATCTCAATTTTTATTTCACCCTTTAGATATTTTTAAAATATATTTATATTGTTTCAATTAATCTCTAATTGTTTAAGGTTGACTTTTTATATTTGAAATGCTTATTTTTATGTATATATTGTTTTTTACTTGATTATTGTATGCTGCCCAGAGTTATTTTTCATGAGATAGGTGGTATATAAATTAGATAGGTAGATCATAGATCAGTGATGCCTGCACCCAGAAGGCAATGAGCGCGATCCCTTCCCGCTCACCCCAACCCCTACACATGCGTGCTTGACACCCCCCGCTCCGCATGCATGTGTGAACTTTCATGCTCCCCCCATCCCCACGCATGTGCGCGTGACCCCCCCCTGCTCATTTTGGGCCTAGTAGGCCTCCCTGCAGCCTCCTGGGAGCAAAAATAGGCAGTGGGGGGCCCACACCACACACACCCCACACCCCGTTTTGGGCTTAGCAGGCCTCCCTGCAGCCTCCTGGGAGCAAAAGGGGGGAGCGGTGGCGGGGCATGCCACACACCCCTCTGTACTCCCCCCACACCCACGAATGTGCACGCATCTCCCACATGCACACCCCACCCCCTACAAAAATCAGCTGGCCAGTGGAAGGCTGAGCTGGGGCGACGGCTCGCATGCCCACAGAGAGGGCTCTGCGGACCACCTGTTGCACGTGTGCCATAGGTTTGCCATCACGATCATAGATGATAAATGAGAGAGAAGGGGGGGGAGAGGTGTGTGTGTGAGAGAGGGAGAAATGAGAGACAGGTAGGCAGGGAGAGATGAGAGATAGGTAGGGAGGTAGGCAGGCAGACGTGCCTATTTGAAGTGTTCACCCATAACTATTTGTGAAGTGAAGGCTAAAGCTGAGGAAAGATTAAATACAAATAACAGTTCTAGAGCTAGCCTTGATTGTTATGACTTAGGGACCATACAGTTGTTCATCTGGCATCTTTGTGGATTTTGATTAAACTTTTAATGAGAAAGTGACACAAGTTGTCTCTGGGAGACAACTGAAGCAAAAAGTTGATGCAGAGGAGAATGGACACCCCTATAATGGAATTTTAAAAACAACAAGGAATCTGCTGTCTTCCACTGACACTTCCATATAAACTTAAAAACAAATTATTACAGACCAAATTGGGAAAGTATATTAGGGTAGAAGGGCATCTGTGAGCTTCACCCTTGATTCGGACTGTCAGCAATGTCTGTCCACTTTTTCCCCCCCACAGCCAGAGGGATCCAACTCTTTCCTTTTAATGTCTGAAGCATTTCATAATTCATAAGGCTACTAAAATAAACAGCAAATTGCTAGTTTGACAATGGGCATGAGTTGAGAACATTACCAAAAATATACTTCATACCCTGCGTGCCTTTTAATCAAAACCTATTAATCTTGGTTTCATTCTCCCCTCTTCTATAAAAGGAAGAAGATATGATGAGCCTAATTGAAAAAGAAAGGAGACAAACTGCCATTAAAGCTAAAATAACACGGGTCCAAACAGACTTGGAGAAGGCCCTACAGGACAAAACAGGTTACCTCACACTTTCAGCATTTTATACTTGATCATTTACACAAGGTGATGGTGTATCTAATTCGTGCCCTTTCTAGCTCTTCCAAACTTAAAGAAGCCCAACTCTCACTTAGTTTGTTCCCCTTGGGATAATGGGTTTTGTTGGCCCCTTTAGCTGGTAACATTTACAGAAGGGGTTCTTAACTTTTTTTGTCATGGGACTCCTTTGAGAATTCACTGAAATCTGCAGAGACTTTTTCAGAAAAATGTATTTAAATTAATAAAATAATATAGATGAATGACAAATAGTAGATAGAGGATAGACAGACAGACAGATCGATTAGATAGATCAGTGATAGATAGACAGACAGATAGATAAATGATAAATAGCTAGATTATATCTATATCTATCTATCTATCTATCTATCTATCTATCTATCTATCTATCGAGAGATTACATTACAAATGAAACCAATTCTGCTTATATTGTTATTAAAATATTTAAAAATTAAAAAATTAAATACATTAAATCAATAAAAAAACAATACCCTTTTTGGAATATGATTTTAGATAATGAAATATATTGAAGTTAACATGGAGGGGAGTTTAGATACCATACTTTACTTTCTTGCCTATAAATAAAAAGCAACAATTAAGTTAGAGTTTATAGGTTAACAAAAATAATGTAGTTTCCCCCCCATATAAGTTCATAGATCAACAAGGGGTACAAGATCAAAAGCCCTACTTAAGAGAGTGGGCTACATCTTTTAACTTTTTAAATATTCAAATGGAGCAGGGATTTTCCTAGTACTTATAGAGATTTGAGGATGTATGGTAGGAATACAAGTAACATCTTCAATTTGGAACAGCCTTTTCAACTGTTTTAAGGTGAAAATATGATATGTAGGTTCCTAAAGTTTGAACTGATATTAAACAAGACACACTGTCACTGTAACAAAACTGTGGGTGCCTGAATAATGTTCCTTTTGATTAGTACTTCTACCCTTGAAAGTAGATGAATACCATTGTGTACATTCTAATATTGTTCATTCTTTTTTTAATAGCATGTATATTGCTTTATTCTAACATTACATATTGTATTCAGAACCTAAAAAATATTTTAATGGAAATAATGGAAATTTGCTAACAGTGCTATTATATCATGGTTGATTTCCAGGTTTAATTTAGAAGTGTATGAAGACTAAGCAAATCCTTGTGTTTATATTTTTTAAAGGCTTAGAACGGATGCTTCAGGCTTACAAAGAAACTCCACAGTTTTCAGATGCAAAGAATATAAATGATACCATTGCACAGCTTAATGAGGTACATTGGAAATTAATATATATTTGACCTTTTAAATATCTACATTAGGTCGCTTTTGTTCAGCTGAAATGCAGTCTTCAGTTTTAATCCTTTGGCTGTCTTCAGAGGTGCACCTCTAATGCATACATCAATGAAGTTAGGCTGGTAACTACTCAAACAACCTTTCAGTTTTGGGGCTGCATTTAAGGAAAGCCATTTTAACATTTAAGGAAAGGCACTTTGCACAAGTTAATCTGACATGAATTAAAATACAATGAATGAATACATGAATAGGGTTGAAATGTTTAGGAACAATGTTATCTTTACTAGAAGATTCATTGGCTATAATAGGTTAATATTATTTGAGCAAATATTTTAGAACAATAAAACAAGTACAGATAGTCCTCAATTAGTAACTAGCTTGGACAGTGACCCTTTGCAGCTAAGATGATGGTAGAAGTGACTCAGATAGAAGGTCCATACAGAGAGTGGTAAGGACAGCTGAGAAGATTGTAGGAAGCTCGCTTCCCATTATTCCCGTTATACTGCTTATAAGCGCTACATGCTTAGAGCTTGAAGCATTGTTAGAGACCCCACACATCCACTTCAGTTTGTTTCTGTTGTTCTCCTCTGGGAGGAGGTTTATGTATCTATAGCAGGACAACCAGATTCTGTAACAGAATTACAGAATCATAGTCTACTTTGGATGTATACATATACATGGCAAAAAAAATAAAATAAAAAAGTCCTGAACTGCTTTTCTCTGCAACAGAGCGCATACCTAAAAAAGTCTTAACTGCAAGTTAAAAAGATCAACTCTGGAAACTTAATCAGCCAGTTGACAGCTGCTTCCTGTAACTGACCACACTTTAATCAGTTTTACACCTTCTGCTTTTGTTTGCTTGCTAAGTGAACCAGGGGTCCTGCTAGCACATTCCTTTCCAAGTGAATTGCCCATATGTCCCTCCTTACTCTCATGTAATCCCTTTCTCTCCAATTAATGTAAATGCAAACATCAATTCTTTTGTCACTAAATATCCCAACACTGGGGTGAGCATTCAAATGGCCAGAGGAGTAGAGAAAAAGGACATTAAGAGTTGCCCTTTCACTCAGTTTCCTTATGAATAAAGTTCCAGAAACTTTCCCTGCCATTTGGGCACACCTGACTGTCTTTATAGCTATAAAGCAAAGCAAAGCTTAAGTAAAATCGTAAGTACAGTGGGTATGAGATTTTATACTTAATGATCTCTCAATATCTAAGTTGCTGGTTCCTGTAGTTGCTAATGAGGACTAAGTGTATTTTAAACTAGATCATTTAATCTCAGTGTCTCCTTCTGCTCCCAATAATCAGAACTGGGAAAACAAAATGGTTACGTCAAAATATTTGTTATTTACATATATTTAAATATATATATATATATGTTAAAGGCAACATTGAAAGCTGCCCTTCTGCAAGCAAATCATTTCAAATTGGGGAGTGCACTTGCTGAAATTGAAAAGAAGCCTAAACCAACTCATTTCTGCAATGACTGCATTTCAAAATGGAAAGAAAAGGTAATATTATGACCTTTGAGATATGGTACTACTTGTCCATAAGATAATTTTGGAGATCACCTATATATGCATCTATAACCTAATGCCATAGACCTACAGAATTATTTCAGCCCTTTTATTTAATCCTATAGCTAAGTAATGGAAATCAGATATTATTAGGTTATTGTAAACCCACCTGGATTATTATTATGTTATTGTAAGCCCTTCTGGAAATGGCCCAGTCTCAGGATTAATACTTGGTTACTAATTAATCCACTTGAAGGTGGTTACATCTTGATACGTACACAGCATGTCATTTATTATATTATATACTCTCAGGTTTGGCTATAGTGACTGTAAGTGAAGTTTACAATTTCTAAATCCCTTCTGAATGATGTTACTGCTTTATTGCTAATATTTACATGAATGTGATACTACCACTTTAAAGTTTAGACTACCCTGATTGCTCATCTTAATCTCTTTTCTTGCATATGTATAGGTGAAACAAGTATCATAATGTTCTGTTTTAAATATTGATTTTAGTCAAAATTATTTTCATGCCTTTCTCTGACTGCATCTGCATCCATATTTCCTTTGTGGTGGTAAATGATCTTCCTCCCTCCCTCCCTCTCTCTTTCTTTTTCATTTTACTGTTGCCAATAACTTGTCTTCATGATAGGGGTAAAATCATTTTTTAAAACCCTTTTGTCATTCCCAAACAGTCTTTTGGAACATGTTTAGTTTTTCAAGCATTTATGGCTGCCGTGGTGATTTGGCCAGTCCCCAAAGCCCCATTTATTCAAAGTAAAATTAGTCAGTATCCCCTCCTCCACAGTTCCAAACTAAGTATTGAGTTGCAGCCACTCACATTTTATTATTTCGTAAGGATGCTTCTGAAACCATGCAACTTCCAGGAACATTTTTGGAAATGGAGTAAATTTCAGAGGTTAATGATTTGTGGCATACTAGATTCTACAGTAAAACTACAATAAAAATTCTACAGAGGAATTATTGACTCTGTCATTTGTACCTCAATAACTGTCTGGTTTGGCACAGCAACCAAACAGGACAGGTACAGATTTCAACGGATAATTAGGACTGCAGAAGAAACAACCATAACCAGCCTGCCTTCCATTGAGGATCTGTATACTGAACGAATCAGAAAGAAGGCTGAGAAAATACCCTGTTTCTCCAACAATACGGCCTCCCCCAATAGGAAGTCCCAGCATGTTTTATAGGCATGAAATGAAATTAAGTCCCTCCCCCCAAATTAAGGCCTATATTAAAACATGTGAAATGGGGGGAGGAATGTTGGGGGGGCTTGCCATTAGGAAGTACTTTTGTTGCACACCCGGATATGGTGCTGCCTGCGTTGACCCCGATACGAAGTGCCCCACCAACGCCGAGGTCAACATCCAAGCCGTCGCCGCCCACCCTAAGATGCAAGGGGGGGAATTAACTCACCCCCGAAAAGACGGCCTAGCCATTTTTTCGGGGCTCAAAAAAAAATAAGACCCAGCCTTATTATATGAGAAACACGGTATCTACAGACTCCTCACAAACTGGACATAATCTGTTTCAACTGATCCCCTCAGGACGCTGCTATACGGCATTGCATGCCAAAACAACTAGACACAAGGATAGATTTCCCCCCTCCCCCCAGTGCCTTCAGTCTGCTGAACACCTAATTCTCACAGCACTGTCTCATTTCTCATCTTCTCACCGTTCCTACTATCTTCTCCTATTGGAGAATTGTTGTTTGTAACTTATGATGAATGACTGTAAGTATGATTTATATTTTATATCTATGACCTATTACTTGCTGTTTTTATGTACACTGTCAGCTTATGCACCGGAGACAAATTCCTTGTGTGTCCGATCATGTTTGGCCAATAAAAAAATTCTATTCTATTCTATTCTATTCTATTCTATTCTATTCTATTCTATTCTATTCCATTCCATTCCACTCCATTCCACTCTACTCATTTAATGTTATGGATTATTTTAATATGTATAAAGTAGATGGGCTTGGAAGTGTCCACAGACCTCCAAAGTCATCTTCACAAGCCCTCTCTTCTACATCTTGATACTGTCTGGAAAAATCCTCCAGAAAAGAATCCCTGACTTGCACTGTACCCCCAAAATGAACTTTTTTTTGGTAAGGTTCCAACAATTAAGAGAGATATTCTAATAGTATGGCACTCAAAGATGCAGGGTTATTAAAAATAGAACGTTACTGAAAGCTGATCCAGGAAAGCTCCGGTTCCTCACATAGAAGGGAAGACAAGAATCACACAACCCTATAGACAACACACATAAAGACTCGACTCAGTCGGCATTTGCTGCTGAGATTGTGTGCGGCAAGTTTTTCCCTCTGCTGTGCTACGGATCAGAATGGTTGCAGAGCTTTCCAATAGCATTCAAAGCAACTCTTGTCAGAATCCTCACTTTAGAAAATCTTCCTACATCTTTTTTTTTTTTTTTTAATATATATCAACAATCATGTTTAGAAGTTGTGGTTGGATTCGGTGGCATCCGGGATGATTGCTTTAAATGTTTGCAGAATTTGAATTTATCTGTGGTGATAGTTTTTTTAACAGGATTACAGACCAAGAAATCTGAGTTGAACACTTTTTGAATAAGCAAAAGAGAAACAATACTATTTTCCTTTCCCTTTAGGACTGTCTACATAGTTCTGTGACTATCATTTGCCCTATTACAATGAAGAGTGTTAAGCAGAACTTGAAAATGAAGAATACCGGTGAATCTGGGATTAGCTCAAACTGCCTGCCAGGTAAATTATTCATTTATTTATTGGGCCAGTTTATATCACTCCAGCTTCCTTCTGTCTGCTTTTTGTCTTTGAGACAATTTTTGACTCTGACAATGACCTGGATAAGTCCCTACAGTTTTCAGAACTGATCTACCATTTGTTTTCTTCCCAGGACAGAGTGAGAGTGACTGGTTCAAGGTCAAGCCAGCTGCTTCATGCCTATAATAGGGCTAAAATTTACAGTCTTCCCGTTTCTAGTGTGATGCCTTCAGCACTACACCAAATCCATTCTGTTTCCCTTTCATAAATACATAGCTGAAATGAGGTCCTTACTCTATCAAGGAAATATTAGAAAGGTGGGCATCTAATCATTAGAGAAGTCTGAAATAGAGATTTTTAAAACAATAGCTAAATTTACCGGTGGACTCCTCAGACCCTTAGTTAATGAATTATATAGAGCCATGTTGGCACAGTGATTAGAATGCAGTATCGCAGGCTAACTCTGCCCACTGTCAGGAGTTTGATCCTGACCGGTTCAAGGTTGACTAACCCTTCTATCTTGGAAGGATCCAGACTGTTGGGGGCAATATGCTGACTTGTAAACCTCTTGTAAAGCACTATGAAGCGATATAACTGCTATTGCTATTATTCCTGTTAATTTTCCCCACCCAGTTGTTTTTTGGCTGCAAAATTAATTGTAGTCTACTTCATATACTAAACGAGCAGCTATTAATCAAAGGAAGATTGAGCCCAAACAATGCTCTATGGCAGGGGTGTCAAACTTGATTTCACTGAGGGCCACATCAGGGTTGTGTTTGACCTTGGAGGGCCGGGGTGTATGTGGGGTGTGGCCGGGCCATGGTGGGCGTGACATAGGACTCATGTCATGGTCACCTGTGGTGGCCAAGTGTAAGGCAGGACTTCCCTGAGACCCTCCCTCACTCTCATTATAATCTCCCTCCTTCCTTCCCCTCTTCCCTTATTTTTCCTTCCTTGATCTCTTCCCATCTTCCCTTCTTTTTCTTTGTCTTTCCTCTTTTCCTCTCTCCTTTCCTGTCCCTTCTTGCATGATCAAATGCAAAAGGGGAAATATTTCTTGATTAGTTTTGTTTGTGTTGATAGCCCTCTTCCAGCAAAAATGGAGCCGGGCCCCCCACGCATGCCCCCAAATGGCAAAAAAACGGAGCTTGGGGGGGGGGGGATGCCCCCCAAGCTCCACTTTTGCTAGTAGAGGCACTGCGGGCCAGTCCTTCGCTGTTTCCAGGCCATCCCCACAGGCCAGATCTAAGCACCCCGTGGGCCGGATTTGGCCCACAAGCCTTACTTTTGATACCCTGCTCTATGGTATAGGTAATTTAAAAAATGTATAGTAATAACATTAGAATTGGGAAATTCTTTAAAGAAAAGACACTAAACTGCAGCTATTCTTAATATACTGTGGGATAGGAACCAAGGGGATATTACCCATGGCAATTCATTTCCAAATAGGCTTTCTTCTTTTCAGATTTATCAGAGAAACAGTGTGTTTAGTGTTGTGATACATTCAATTATCTATATGTGTTTTATATATATATATATATATATATATATATATATATATATATATATATATATATATATACACACACACACACACACACACACACACACACACATATATATACATACACACACACACATATATGGCATAATTGACTGAAAACAAGGAACATCATAGAAAAAGGCAGGGGCAAGCTCCTTGCATGTAGTTTGCCAAGAAAATGGATTGCAGCCATGGGATTGTTATGTTTGGAGAATAATGGAGACCAGACATCTGACCAGTGACTTCAACTCTTTAATAACAGTAGATAGAACAGAACAGAGCAAGGCTATGGGCAGCAGTAACCCTTTTATAGGGTTAGCTGCTACCCTATTTACCAATAATATGCGCAACAAGTTCAACTAATAACCAATAAGAAGTGTCCTAATATTGACCAATCAAGGGCTTGTTATGGACCAATCCTTGTTCATTGTTCAAGGACCAATCAGGTGTGCAGGCTTTCAAAACCTGCTTTGCATTTGGGCTAATGTTACTTTTTATTGATTCACAACACCCCTCCCCCTTGGGCTCCGTTTGAGGGGAGCTGTAACAAAATCTTCAAGATAGACAGGCCGTTTGGTCTGTCTGGATGATTTCTGTGGCTCCACCGGGTTTGGCCTAAAGTCCGGTTCCGGTGGAGCGTTTGGATGATCTCTATTAAGTTCCGTTTCGCTGCACGGTGATTCCGTGCTGCTTTCGTTGTGGTTGTCTCCGCCAATCAGTGTTTCTCCGGGGTTTCGCAGTTCGGTTTCCCCCGTGTTCAAGTCCCATGGGAAAGTCAACTCCCTCCCCGCTTCAATTCCCGGTACTTCGCTGGGCTGTAGGGTTTCCGTTGGCCTGCTGTCTGTTATATCGAAGTCAATTTCCTCGATACTTCCTCCCCCCTCAGTTGGTGAACTCGGGGAGCGATGGGCGCTGGGTGGTAATCTCGAACGGAGTTGGTCTATGTGGCGTTTCCACACCCTCCCATCGTCTGTTAGCAGGCGGTAAGATCTAGGCCCTGTGAGGTGGGTGACGGTTGCGGGTATCCACAAAGGGTCGCCGGAGAAGTTTTTGGCAAAGATTAAATCGCCTACCTTAAATTCCCGGCATTTGCTGCTGGAGCCGAAAGGCTTTTCGGGTGCGTATGCGGGGTGGAGCCGGTCAAGGTGTGATCGTAGTTTCCGCCCCATGAGAAGTTCGGCGGGCGTTTTGTTGGTAATGCTGTGGGGCGTGATGTGCTGCAACAATAAAATTCGATTGATTTTTTCATCAATGTCGCCGAATTCCATTTTGTGGAGGGTCTTTTTTACAAACTGTACCATGCGCTCTGCACGTCCGTTCGCCGCAGGGTGCGCGGGCGAGGTTAGCGCATGGCGGATGCCCCGGTCAGCAAGATATTGTTCAAATGGTAATGCTGTGAACTGTGGGCTGTTATCCGAGACTAGAACGTCCGGAAAACCATGTGTGGCAAATAGCCTGTTTAATTTGTTGATAACTGAGTCCGTTGTAGTTGTGTAGTTGGGCTAATGTTACTTTTTATTGATTCACAACAGGGATCATCTGCAGTTGCATTTGTCTTTGAGGCATTTCGTTCCTATACAGGTAGTCCTCAATTTACAAGTTTGTTTAGTGAGTGTTCAATGTTACCACAGCACTGGAAAAAGTGACGTATGACCAATTTTTCACTGTTACGACCTTTGCAGCATCCCCATGATCACGTGATCAAAATTCAGATGATTAGCAACTAGTTCATAATTATGACGGTTGCTAGGGCCCTGTGATCAGCTCTTGCGGCCTTCTGCAGTCAACAGGGAAGCCAGATTCACTTAACAACCCTGTTTCTGTCAGAGCCTGAATCTGTGGGGAGAGATGAACTGGAACCTGGGCCGACAGAGATTGAGGGGCTGGCTTCATTGTCTTCAGAAGAAAAATGGGGAAGGCCAGGGACTTTCAGGTTTAGGACAGATTGTAGACAGGGAGGAACAGAGGCAGGTTGAACATGGGAGATAGAGCTCAGGTGAGGAGCAAGGACCACCCCCTCCAGATCCAAGAGCTCAGAGTGGAGAGAAGGCGTGAACAGCGCAAAACTGAGCAGGCTACCCGCCCATCTTCACAAGGCACACCTGGGAATGAGACTTAAGGAGACGCTGCGGGGAGGGGCATTTGTCGGGAACAAACGCTGAGATTCTGAAGTGCGTGTGTGCCAATGTTTGAACTTTCCAAGAGTCCTTGCATTCCTTCTGGCATTCTGGACTAATTACCTGGATCTTTTGCTTCCTGAACTCCTTGATTTGCCCTGTTGGATTTATTGCTGTGCATCCTCGATGCAGAAAGCACTGGGCTGGACTAACTGCAGCCAGAGGCTGCTTGTGATTTGTGTGGCGTTTTGTCATCCCTCTGCTTTGGGACTTGCCAGAAACACGGGAGCGTTTGGAGAAATTTGGAGCAGTTTGAATGGCCAGCTGTTTTTTTTTGCGTTAGCTCCATGCAGTGTCCTGGGTCACCACAATTTCTAACTTGTCAACTGCAATCATTCCCTTTACAACTGTGGCAAGAAAGGTTGTAAAATGGGGCAAAACTCGTTGCACAAATATCTCACTTGACAACAGAAAATCTGGACTCAATTGTGCTGGTCGTTAAGTCGAGGGCTGCCTGTATAGAGCTTTGGGATCATTTGCAGAGAAAAGGGCATCAACCGGGCCGATATGAAAAATATTCCATTTTCGGCTTGACATTGCAGAAACAGGGAGCAGCACCAATTCCACCACCTCCTTGCAGCCAGAGAATTCAGAAAGCAGAACGTGTCGAGCTGTGTATGATTACCACGCAGAAAGAGAGGACGAGCTTTGCTTAAGTAAAGGTAACGTTTACTCATCCTAATCTCCATTGAAGTTTGGGGTGAAAAAAGAGAGTTGGAAATCAATAAAACGCTAATCCCTTTTGACTACTGTAATAAAAAAATCAATGGGTGCCCAACCCATATTTTTTTTAAACAAAGAGGACCAGTAGGGGGAATTCAAATTCTTTTACTACTGGTCCTGTGGCTTGGTGGGCGTGGCTTGGTGGGCGTGGCAGGGGAAGGTTACTGCAAAATCCCCATTCCCTCCCCCACCCCACTAACCTGCTTTCCAGCTCCGTTCTCCTGTGCAGGGCAACCAAAGAAGACCCAGCTGATCAGCTGGGACTCAAGAGGCAGAGAATAGATGGGGTTGGTGGGGCCAGTCAGAGGTGGTATTTGCCGGTTCTCCGAACTACTCAAAATTTCCGCTACTGGTTCTCCAGAACCGTTCAGAACCTGCTGAATACCACCTCTGAAGAGGACTCATTAACATAGGTCATAGAACTATTGGGGGCCCTCTGGCATGGTTTGCCAGTGTCAACTTATCACAGTTGATTTGTTATTCAGAGCTTTTTTTCTGTTTGTGATGCTCTTCGGTATTCCCGCTGGGCCACCATCTCAAGGCGGCTGCCCATGTTTTTAATCCCCCTTTTTGGATGCTAAAAATGAAAGTGGAGAAAGTACGAAAGAGGTTACCAAATCTGCACAGTACTCATTTGCCTAAAAAATTCTGAAAGTTTGTGGGTCATTTCAGAACTTTGTTCTGTCTAGGCCCTTGGATAATTGTTTCAGAATGTAACAAGAAAAAGCTATGCAGTTAGAATTACTTTGATGAGAAAACTTGGGATATGAGCTAACTATGCAAATATATATATTTTTAAAAGAAACTAATTTGGTAAAGGTTTGAATCCTGCCTAACTCTATCAGTGTACCTCAAATAATAGTAATTATCTCAATGATAAATGGACTGAGAAAATACAGGTTTAAAACAGCTGTCCTAAGATGGCCAAATTAAAACTCAAGGGAGGAACGTGGCTGTCATTATAATCACATAGAATATTATAATCACACCTTGAACATTTTTGCAGATGTTCATTGATCAAAGATAAACAGCTTGAAAAAAAAAAGATGGAAATCTATGTATAAAGAAACCAGCAGGGAATTTTAAAAAAACCTGAGCTGATATTGCAAAAGGACCGGCTTACAGCTAAAGGCTATTAAAAGCAAGTCTGTATCTTGTGATAGAGCTTTAGAAATCAAGCTTGTTATAAATTGGTTCAAAGATGTGGTTCCTGATTAAGTTAAGCAACAGTGTGGTTGCTATGAACCAGAGGAATGGAATGAACTTCATTCAGAATTCAAAGAATGCACCATTTTTTTCTAACCCAGCTTTAGCTCTGCAAAGTTGTGTCTCCTGATCTTCTTCCTACTTACGTGCAAGATGCACTTAAGAGTAGGTGCCTTGTTTGAAAGCCTGTAGAGCAGGGGTCCCCAACCACCGGGCCGCAGACCGGTACCGGTCCGTGGAACATTTCCTACCGGGCCGCCGGTTTGCTGGGCGCCGCCATCTTGTTTGATAAGAAAGTGCTTCCAGGTGAGCTTTTCCGGTTGGAAAGCGGCGTTTGGGTCCTGAAGGAATCCTCGTGCCTTAGTTTCATCGAAGGGGGGGGGGCTTCAAACGAAACTAAGGCGCGAGGATTCTTTCAGCACCCAAGGCAAGGCGAGCCGAGCGACCGTCCCGAAGCTGTCCCGAAGCGAAGCCCATCGACAAAGGTACAAAGGAGGAGTTGAAGGTGGCGGGGAGAAGTGGGGGACGGCTGGCTGGCCGGTCGCTCGGCTCGCCTTGCCTTGTCATGCGTGCTGATGCCGGTACTGGGCCGCGGATCATTTTGTGATGCTGGTACCGGGCCACGGCACAAAAAACGTTGGGGGCCACTGCTGTAGAGCAGGGGTGTCAAACTCAAGGCCCGGGGGCCAGATCTGGCCCAGGGGCCCGTCCTGCAAACAAAGAAGGACCGGCCCGCAGTGCCTCTGCCAGCAAAAACAGGGCTCCTCCCAACCTCCGTTTTAGCTGGTAGAGAGTTGCAAGAGACCATCCCAGATGAAAACGAAACTCGGGAGCCCGTTTTTGCTGGCAGAGCGCTCAGGCCGCCACAGGTGATACAAGTGACATCATGCTGGCTACGCCCACCCTGGCCTCCCAAGGTCAAACACAACCCCGATTCAGCCCTCAATGAAATTTGAGTTTGACACACCTACTGTAGAGGGAAGGGCTTCTATACACGCCTTGCATTGGTGGGTATTGTCCCATGCATTAGATTAAATGACACAACATAATTAAGTAAATATTAACTCGCTTGTATTATCCTTTCAGGTGATGTAATTGTAATTCATCACAAAGACAAGAGTGGTTGGTGGTACGGTTCTAGAAAGGGGAAACAAGGCAATTTTCCTGCTACATATGTGGAAGAAGTCACTCTCGCGACGGACAGGAGCAATGATGAACCTTCTCTTTAAAACAAAAAAGAAAAATAACCACCCCAATATGGATAACAAATCCAACAGACATGTTTCTATGCTCAGAATAGAAGCCAAAGAATCCTTTTATTTATAAGCAGCTCTGAAATGGATATTTGGTGAATTAGCATTGTAACAAAACAATTAGAGACAACTTCCATTAAATCCCTTTTAAATGATACTCTTAAATTATCACGTTAACCAGTCATTTAATAAATTGTTGGGAGATCTCTGCGATATAATGAAAGGGAAACTGACATTTATTTCTGAAATGCAAGAGGAAGTCAATTTACATAGAGACTATTCATAAACGGAATTGGCACCACGTAATCAAATTCTGCACAATGTTTCTTGTTTCAGACTCATAAGACTTTAGGACATGAAGGTAATAGCACCCCTATTGCAAGGCTGAGCAAACCAGAAATTTGTTCTGCTAGAAGATACAAGACTTCCAATTTTCAAGTATACCCCCTTGAGGGGATCCTAGGATTATTATTTTGTTGCCTAGTGAGGTAGGACAATCATTCAACAGATGATTGGTTACTATTTCCTAATTCTATTAGGTTATAGTTAGATATGTTACATTTGAATCCTTTCAAGAGTTATGTCCAGCACAGCTAACTTTCCACCCACACCTATTTTATTCTCACAACTACCATCTTAGCCTTAAAAACTCAAAATAAGAATGAAGACCTGGACCTATGTTTTCACAGTCATTGTCCAAGACCCTCAAGATGGTACAAGACTTTTATTCTTCCCAAGTATGAAGTGACAAAATATGAAGGGCAGATTTAGAGAATAAGCAGTGCTTTATTGGTAGGTCAAAGCAATGAAGGCTTTTCTAACATTGGCAATAAATGCAGAGAAATTGTTGGTTTCTCTCACTTTCCGCTGTAGTTCTTCTGTGCAGTCCAAGGGAGGAGAACAAGAGACCACTAGGAAAAAGCAGTGAATTATATTCTTCAAAAAAAATTGAAAATAAGACATCCTGACACAGTATATTACATCTGGACATGTAAAAGTCAGAAAGGGACATAGAAAAGAATATCCTGCCTTCACTTCTCACAATTTTCTATCTCAACATCAGACCAAGAAACACATGTGGGAAGTTGAATGCTGGCTTCATATTATCAGCTGTCTCTTATACTGTAAGCAATTGTGAAGGTTTTAAATCTTCCTGAGGGCTTTTATTAAAATATATTATTCTATTTTGGTTTGTTTTACTCTAAACTGTTTGGGAATTTTTCATACACTAGTCAATACATTCTAAGAAAACTGGGCTATCTCTTACCATTACTTTTCACAGCTGCTAGATCAGGGGTGTCAAACTGGATTTCTTTGAGGGCATTGTAGTTGTCTTCCATGGGCTGGCAGGACGGGATGGATGCCTCCTTCAGCACCCTGATGGCCAAAACAGAGCACCGGGGGCGTGTGTCCGCGTGTGGCCCCCTTGCAGCTAGTTTTTACCCTCCATGCCTCCTGCCGGCCATTTTGGGCTGTTTTTTTGGGCCTTTTTCAGCCCATTTTTGGGCCGTTCTCAGGGCTGTTCTCGGCCTGTTTTCCAACCTGTTTTGGGGCCCATTTTTGACCGGCAGAGTGCTGCAGGAGGCCATGGAGGGTGAAAATGAAGTGCGGGGTGGAGGGCGCATGCAGCCCGTTTTAGTCGCTACTGGCACCGTGGGCTGGTCCTTTGATATTTCCAGGCCGACCCCGTGGTCTGGATTTAAGCACCCCGCAGGTCAGATGTGCGTTTGACACCCCTGTGCTAGACAAGTGGCCACTAATACTTCGCAAAGCAGAAATAAAGAGAATGGATAGCTACAAGAATGACCATGCAAATCATTCAGAGGAAGTCTCGGAGGTTGACTGTCCTGCGGAAGAGGACCTTGTTTCTATTCACGCCTCCGGAGGGGCCCTTGAAGTAGCCACCCTAGAAGATCCTAACAATGCCATCACCTTGATGCTTTGCTGGCAGCATTGCCCCAATTGGCATACCCTTTCCCATGATTCGCATTAATCCCAGTGCCTCTGCACTATATATGGGTAAGTCCTCGGCTTGCAAACCGTTCGCTCAGTTGACCGGTTGAAATAACAGCCACTGGTGCCCAAAGTTATGGCTGTTGCAGTGCCTCCAGTCATGTGACTGCAATCTGGACTCTTTGGCAACCCGTTGAGACTTACGACAGATTGCCAAGCCCTCCAACGATCCCGTGATCGCCATTTGCAACCTTCCCTGCCAGCTTCTTCAGAAAGTCCACAAGGAATGTTGTAGGCCACTTCATTTCTCTACACAATGGGCTGCCTTCCTTCCCTGCCCCACGCTGGAGGGAAGGCTTTCTCTCTTTCTCAGGGAAGGCAGGGCAGGAATGTGCTGCTGTGCAGAGGCCGGAACAAAGCTGCAACAGCTTTGCTCCTTTGCACAGCGCATTGCTACCCACTCCCCATCCTCAGCCAGAGAGGGAGACTTTCTTTGTCTCTAATGGCATGGCGAGGAGGGGAGCCAGCATGCTGGGCTAGAGAAAGGAAGCTCAGATCATTTGGGATCCGGGCCCTTTTTTTTCTCCCGCTTAGCAACCGTTTCTATGCAACCGAGGGGATCTGCCTGTCCTCTTTTGGCAGGCCTCTCTTTTGTTCCATTTGTTTAATGACCCATAACAGTGATGGCTAACCTTTTCGGCACCGAGTGCCCAAAGCATGCACACACACACACACACCCAAAATGCAATGCACATGCATCCCCACGCATGTGCCCCGCTCCCCACGCATGTGTGCACGTCCCTTGCACATGCACCCTACTCTCCCCCCCCATGCACCCCGCCTCCACACATGCATGGCAGAGGCCTGAAGACCAGCTGGCCGGCATGAGGCGCATGCACAGCTAAGCTGGGGCAACAGCTCGTGTGCCCAGAGAGGGCTCTGCATGCCACCTCTGGCATGCATGCCATAGATTTGCCATCACAGACCTATAACAACCAGACCTGGGAGGGCAGGGACAGTGGTCACTGAGCAAGGTGATCTATGGGTGCCTCACTTAACGACTGCAATGACTTATGTCTGTAATGGGCAGGATCCATTACGGTCGTTTCTCCAGGACTACCTGTAAAACCCAGCTTCAGTTGGTAAAAAAAAAAAAGAGAGAGAGATCTTCAAAGCCCCCCAGGTCTTTTTCAAGCAGGAATGAAATAAGAAATCAGGACAGATCTCACAAAAAGCTGCCAAAACAAAAGCCTTAAATGTTTGAAGCCCAGCCTTGTTGGAGAGAAGGCAGGGAAGTTTTGGAACACAGGACATAATATCACCTGACGCACAGACTAGTAAATTGTTCAAGCCCTTAGGGGGTAAAAAAAAAAGCATGGAAAAACCAGAAGTTGCCAAGAGAAATGCATAAAAATTGATGGAAAAACTGAACTACAATCTTAAAATAATCATTTCAATACTGACGGCTACTAAAAATAGTAGAATGAAAAAGTGATGAGAACGAATAGGTGTGAGCTTATTTTGATATAAAGGAAATAGGAAAATAAGACATGGTTGGAAGTTCCATACATACCTTCATAAGCTCCCTCTTCGTTTATGGAAAGAGTAAGTATGTATGGCTTTTGGAAATCTTTATGATCAATGCAGCGGAATACAAATTGCAAATGCTTATCTGGATGCAAAAATAAAGAGGCATTACATTTCAGGTATGCCAGTTAAAATTGTATATATATTTCAGATGTACTGCCATTTTATAAAGTCTGAAACGGTTCCTCCTTTATTCTCACATCTTAAGAAATTATTAGTAATGAATGTCTAAGCCAGGGCTCTTCAAACTTGACAGCTTTAAGACTTGTGGACTTCAACTCCCAGAATTCCTCCTCCAGTCATGTTAGCTCAGGAATTCTGGGAGTTGAAGTCCACAAGTCTTAAACTTGCCAACTTTGAAAAGCCTTGGTCTAACTAGTGTAGGAAACGGTGTGGGAAATGGCAAACTGTTTCCCCGGGAAGCTTTGACCAATCACAACTCCGGGTTTATTTGCACAGAGACTTATTTCTACTTTGAGAAAAGCTCCCCTGGATCCAAAGGATTAATGGGAATACACATAATGCCTGATTGGGCTATTGTGCACTGAAGTTCCCCCACCCCACCCTAACCCTGAATAATCTTGGGACCAAGAGTAAGACTTTAACTGCAGTTTCAGAAATTCCCTTTAAAGAAGAACAGATTTTTTTTTGACATGTTTGTTCTTTTCTCTGTGTGCACAAACAGAAATAAATGGATGCGAACTGACTGCCTTTAATGAAGGACAGGCAACTCAAAGCCCACATATGGCCACTATCCCTTTGGAGCCTTTCTAAAGGCCATTTTCGAAGATTTTAAGGATGGAAATGTGAACTGCTTGCCTTCCGCAGGATTTCTGGCTCCCGTGTCTATTCTTCAGAGCAAGGGAGAGAAAAAGCCATTTGAAGAGATCAAGAAAAGGGAAGCTGCAATACACACTCCCGTGTGCTTTCCAGTCCTTTTGGAGGACGGGCAGAAGATGAGCATCCCATTCTAAGAAGTCTCTTGATAATACCGTTGAAGGCTTTTATCAGCAATAAAAGCCCATCCCTGTTTGCAGGTGTTAAGTTCGGCAGGTCGGGCTCATAGAGACGAGAGACTCAGGTTAAGTGAACAACAGCTCTTTATTTTACAGGCTAGTCCCGAGTAAAAACAGCACTCACGGCGGCTCTTCTTATAGAGCTAGCCGCGGCTAGGCGGCCAATGACATCGCTTTGAGTTTCCTGCGATTGGTTTCATCCAATCGCGGTAGACTCCTAGCGAACCAATCACAGCCGTCCTGACTGTCCAATCACGTAGCTGTCTTTGTGGACCAATAGGAATGCAGGGTTTCAAGCCTGCTAATATGGAACAGCAGGGTTGGCTGAAAACTTGAGGGCAAAACTAGGATGCGTAACTGTCACAAAAAAAAACTAATGTATGTGTGACTGGATTCGCTAGCGCAGTTCTAATCAGTGGAACAACTGGCCTCCAGAAGTTGTGAATGCTCCAATGCTGGAAGTTTTCAAAAAGATGTTGGATAACCATTTGTCTGAAGTGGTGTAGGGTTTCCTGCCTAAAAAGGGGGTTGGGCTAGAAGACCTCCAAGGTCCCTTCCAACTCTGTTATTCTATTCTATTCTATTCTATTCTATTCTATTCTATTCTATTCTATTCTATTCTAATACTGAAAACCATTATTTTCATCAAGGGTATGCTCAGAAATATTTTATCCCCTATGAAAACATGTGAAGGCTGAATTTTTTAAGACTCCATGGTTCTGATCGTTATAATGGTAAATAGCACTTTTAAAAACTTAAGAAGCTAAGAAGATTCTTATTGAAGTTCAGACAGATCAGAGCTCAGTATGGCACTGAATATTTTATTTGTTCACAGGCTTGCAAAAACAAAAAGCTTACATTGCACAAAACCCTTGTGAGGAAAAATAACCCAGACCACTTGGCACGCAGAAAGGTTCTACTCACTCGTGAAAAGCATTATCCTTAGGGATATTGTAGGAAAGAGAGCCGTGTTAAGTCTGCGAGGCAAAAATGTAAGAAATCTGGTAGCAGCTTTTTCAGCTACCAGCTTTTTCAGGAGCCGTGGTGGTGCAGCGGTTAGAATGCAATATTGCAGGTCATTCTGCTGACAGCCAACTGCCGGCAGTTCGAATCCCACCAGGCTGAAGGTTGACTCAGCCTTCCATCCTTCCGAGGTGGGTAAAATGAGGAGCCAGATTGTTAGGGGAAATATGCTGATTCTGTAAACCGCTTAGTGAGGACTGTAAAAGCACTGTGAAGCGGCATATGAGTCTAAGTGCTATTGCTATTGGTACCCAATTTTATGGAAAGGTAAATTTTCAAGATATGCAATGTATTGTTTTGAAGATGAAGCATTCCCTTTTCTGCCGAACTATGCTCATCTCTTAGAGATCCCTCCATTTTTCCATAAATCAGAACTGGTGTTTCTGACAGTCACAGAAATTCACTGTTTTCAATGTTCAGTGTTGCTTAGAGCCTTCCATCCCCCAAATGGTGCCATCTGCACAGCGTGAATTATCATAATTATCATTAATTGGAAACCACATGCTAAATTGGATTGAAGCAAGCAATGAGTGGGGCAAAACCTGAAGTGGACAATGACCCCCTACTCTACAACTTGTCCCCCATTTTTGATCGACCTCTTCCTCTTTCATTCATTGCCTGAAATTGTCAAGCAAGAAGATGAAGACAAGGGTTAGCTGAACTGGTCTCTTACAGAGAGCTTTTAAAATGAGGCTGAGCTGGCAATGATGCCCTGCACAGACAAGAAATGGTTGAATGTGAGAATATTTTCCCCTGCAGAAACCTTTGGCAACATTGCAAATCTGCATGGAAAAAAATATTACTTTTAAGCTTATATAGCATAGCAGTGATAATCATCAGCTTTGTAAACAAATTGATTTTGCTATAAAATGTTAACCTCAGTCATTCTGAAGTAGAAATGCAAGTGTCAATCTTACCACATGTTTTTCGTATTTCTAACCCAAGCCTCTCTTTGAATAATTTTTCAGCTTTCTGAAGTCTTCCCTCCGTTTCTTCTGTTTTATGCTTTGCTGGAATTTAAAAAGAAACAAAGCCTCAAAATCTCTGCTGAGCTTATGCCTGGGTCCATTTTTTTAGTAAGTTGATAAGTTTATGAAATCAAGCATCTGTTTTTTTCAGCATTAGTACCTGACGTTTTACAACAAAAGAACCATTTATTTTAAAATATCACCCAATTTATCATTTGCAGTTTCTTTAGTGGGCTATCTAGGTTAGACTGCCTTTCTGTGAACTCCCTGTAATCTGGGATCGTGTAATGCTCTTTAGTTTCTGAGTTTTGGGGGAAGGAAACATCACAATAGACACTCAGTTCATTGCTGGAGAACAATTCCAATTGAGCATGGATAATAGCCTTTATTGGGATTTATTTGCTAGTGGTAAGAGCAACAAAGCAGACTCACTACTCTGCTCTTATTGCATCTGCAAATAGAAACTGGTAGCCCTGTTTCAGGCAACCAGATCCCTCCTCAGGGAGGGGATGGAGAAGCCCTTGCAGGGTTACTGAGAAAGGGTAGTTTGTGGGACGAAGTTGCTCAGATCTATTGTACTTCATTTAGCTGGACAGGTCCTATGAAAGGGATGAGTTTGGGATGAATTTCAGAGCCAGTTAGCTCTGAGGAACTGGACAGGGTCTTCGGAGCTATGAGCTCTACTACCTGTGTATCAGACCTGTTTCCCTCCTAGTTGGTCAAGGTCAGCTAGATGACACGTCGTTGGGTCCAAGTGGTGGTGAATGCTTTATAGGATAGGGTTTTTTTTGAAGGTGACAGTGGTCAGTTCCCTCTGTTTAAGACTCTGTCCTTGGACCCAACAGTACTGGGCGATTTTCATCTAGTTTCCAACCTTCCCTTTTTAAGGGACAATTGTGGAATAAATGGTAGGTGCATAACTTCTGTAGACTCTGGAAGAGGCAAATTATCTAGACCTTTCCAATCAGGAGTCAGACAGGTTACACTATTGAGAAAGCATTGGTTGTGCTCATGAATAACCTCTGACAGGCTTGATGTATCTGTCCTGGTCCTTCTAGATCTTTTGATAGTTTTCAGTACCATTGACCATCGTATCCTTCTGGACCAGCTTCAGCGGCTGGGATGAAGGCCCTGTTCTGTAGTAACGCTTTCCTTTCTCCAGTGTTAGTTTCAGCCAGCATTGGTGGGGGAAAAGATCTAGCTCTTATGTGGGATGCCTCAGAACTCATCTCTCTTCTCACTCCTACATCTGGGTGAGGTCATCTGTTGGCACAGAGTGAAATACCATTAATATGCTGATACCCAGCTGTAAGAGTCCGGATGAGAGAGACCAGGTTACAGCACAACCCCAGCAAGACTAAGAGGCTTGAAGTATATGAGCTGCTGGATATGATGGTTCTTCATCAAGTATCATTGAACATATATGCTTACTTCTAACCGTACAGACTCAGCTTGGAAAGCCCATTAAGATTAAGGCATCTTCATCTAAGAGACGTGGCAGCACAGTGGTTAGAATATAAGCATTGCAGGCTAATTCACTGCTCACTGCCAAGAGTTTGACCCTGACCAGCTCAAGGTTGACTCAGCCTTCCATCCTTCTGAGGTCGGTAAAATGAAGACCCAGATGGTTGAGGGGGGCAACAGGCTGACTCTGTAAACCGCTTAGAGAGGGCTGGAAAGCACTGTGAAGGGGTATATAAGCCTAAGTGCTGCTATTGCTATCTAAAATCAAATATTTCACTTTCAATTTAAAACTGCAGGCAATTTTGCAAGGAAGCACTAAAAGCGAGACATTAATATAAAATACATACAAGGAAGAGAAATGAAATTGTTTTCTCTGTGCTTTTTTCCTATTTGACTGTGCTCTTTGGAGCCATTTAATAGGGCTAAGTAAAGCATTCAAGAAGCACCAAATTAGCATACGGAGCAAGATTTTTTTTAAAAAACCCCCACAACTGAATTAACTTGTATTATTTCTTTCATTACGGGGAGAAAAATTTTCATGTGGGTAACCTAACATGGTGGTTCCAAATTGACTTGGTTGAAATGGAATGGCCAGCTCCAACATCTCCCGAGTCATTATCAAAATAGCCAGTATGATGTAATAATTAATGTGTTCATTCGAGACCTGGGTATCCCACGTTCCATAACACCCTCAGTTATGAAAGCTCAGGAGCCAGCCATTCTCTCTCATTCCAACCCAACCAGATGCTATTTGGGGGGGAAAGTGGAACACAAAGTATTACATAGGATACTTTCAGGAGGAAAGGCAGGATACAAATCTAAACTATTCATGTTCCATTTTCCCAGTGCAACTTACATTTACTATTTCGGATTAATTCTTCCTTTAACTCTTGAATGCTCTTCATCAAGTCTGTCTTCTCCTTCTCCTCATCCGTAATATTAGAAAGAACTTCTGAGATTTTAGCTTGCTTTTCTTCAATTGATTTGTTCAACTCACAGACTTCTGTACGAAAGAGAGAAAACAAGGTGCGTCTTTTTTTAAAACGCAAAAGCTATTTACTTAGGTTTACCCCTCAGTAGTTTGGGTAATATAGTTTACTGAATAAAACTTTTAAAAAGTTGAACAAAATATGTTGGAAAGATGCTGTGACATACACTGCATAAACATGACAAAATAAATATTTCTATCTTATTTGAGAACATTTTGTTTATATATTACATGTGTTAGATATTAACCACTATCCTTACCACTAAATATCAACATATAAAACATTAAATGCAACACCCACATAAAATATAAAGAAAAACAAAACTCTGTTTTAGTAAACTACATAGCACCTGGATGACACCACAGCCTCCACATCTTCGGATGTTGTTAAAATGAGGACCCAGATTGTTGGGGGCAATATGCTGACTCTAAACCGCTTAGAGAGGGCTGTAAAGCACCGTGAAGCGGTATATAAGTCTAAGTGCTAGTGCTATATTTACAGTACAACACATTCTCATTAGTACTTGGATGATAAACCATCAGGCAGAGGCAGGACTAAAGACTAGGTTGGGATGAAAAAGAAAATCCAGAAGAAAGCCACGGAAAGCAATTTCATACTGTTATTGAGAAAACTACATATCCCTGTAGGCCCCAAAAGCCAAACCCAGCTCCTGGAAGGTTTTACATTTAGTCCCAATCCAACAGAAATACATTTTCCCATAAAACTGGCACCTTCATCATCTTAATATTATACAATGGACATTATCCATACAGTTTGATTCATGGACATTTGAGAGGAAAGGAACAGAAGAAGCATTACTGACAATGCAAAGATTATCTGAAGTTCATAACTATACTTCTTTACAATTAAATACATGTTGTTATTATATAACACAACTGGAAGTTAGATCAAGGTTTGGCTCATCCGCACTGCATTCAGCAGTTTACATTTGCTTTTATAGAAAAGGTGGTCCAGACATTATTTTTCAGGATAGACATCGATACTGAGTTTAAAAAAAATTTTTTTTTCAGGCATTCTACTTGGTTTATTAGCTTCTGTAAAATGATTAAGAAAAATGAGAAACGATTCATACTGTACCATTGGTATACTCATGAAATTTGTTGATAATTTCATCCCCTTCTTTCAGTCTTTTAGACCATTTATCTATAATGTAAAAAAACAAAATCAAAACTCAGCCAGAAATTATTGTTTTTATTTTATTTTATATTTTTTATTTGTTTTACAGGTAATCCTTGAGTTAAGACCAACAATTGAGCCCAACATTTCCATTGCTAAGCAAGCCAGTTAAGTGAATTTTGTCCCATTTTATGACCTTTTTTGCTGCAGTTGTTAAATGAATCACTACAGTTGTTAAGTTAGTAATATGTTTATTAAGTGAATGTGGCTTCCCGATTGACTCTGCTTGTCAGAAGGTGATCACATAACCCTGGGACACTGCAACTGTCATAAATATATGTGAGTTACCAAGTGTCCAAATTCCAAACCCAAATCGTATAAGCTTGGGGATGCTGCAACGGTCATAAGTGTGAAAAATGGTCATAAGTCACTTTTTTCAGTGACGTTGTAATTTTGGATGGTGACTAAATAAATGGTCATAAGTCAAGGACTACCTGTATTATAAGCTACCTAGTCTTGCAAAAGTGAGATGTGCAGCTATATAAGGTAAATAAATATTGATACTAAGTTAAATGAATTTATTATGTATTTATTTATTGGATTTGTATTGCCGCCTATTCGCCCCTGGCAACTCAAGGCAGCTTACAGAATATAAAACCAGATATAAAACCAAATATAAAGCAGTGAAAATATATAAATTCACCTCCCTGAGAAAGGTGGGATATAAATCTAATCAATAACATTGCCCACAAACTTTATATTCAGATGAAACTTTCCACAATATTGTTGCGAGATGAAAAAGGAATATCATACATAGTTCATATCAGGTATTTCCAACCTGTGGCCCTGGACATCTAATAATGTGGCCCCACAAGATTTTATTAAAAATATTTAAAAATAAAGGAAACTTGTTGTTTATATACATGAACTACGTTATATATTTTATATGCAGCCCAAGAAAATTCCGCTTCACTCAGCGTGGCCCAGGCAATCCAAAAGGTTGGAAAAGGTCTTGTTTAGATACTTTAGATATCATTCTTCTTTTCCATGGTCAGCCTACCCCAATCAATTAGAGCTAGAAGGGGGAATGAAGAATATACTGGATATTTCATTTTCTGCTGCAACAAAATAATAAACCAGATGTAATTTTACCTGAAAGATTGTTTATGGATTCATAGAACGAGTCTCTTAGCCCCAATACCTGATCAATAGGCTCAAGGCAACAAATAGTTTTGAACTTGGCCCAAAATTCCTTGATGTCTTTTTCAAGCATTGCCAGCTCATCATTATCATCTTTCATCTCAGCCATCGTTCTGAAAAGATATTGCAAACAGCAAACATGAAATCATTGTTCCAGCTTAAGGACAGTTTTGCAATGGAATTCTGCTGTTACTAGTCCATCAGGCTATTTACATTAAAAAAAAATCCCAGGCATTCAAATCATTTAAGCTAGAGACCCAAGTATTCTGCATAATGTTAAGCTGAACGTCATCAAAAAAGGACAACAAAGAATGTTCTTTCTGCACCAACTCAGAAAGCACAAACTGCCCAAAGGAGCTACTGATACAGTTCTACTATTGAGTCTATCATCTGCACCTCTATAACTATCTGGTTTGGTTCTGTAACCCAACAGGACAGACAGAGACTTCAGAGTAATTCGGATTGCAGAAAAAACAATTACTACCAAGCTGCCTTCCATCGAGGATCTGTATACTGCACAAGTCAAAAAGAAGGCTGTGAAAATATTTACAGACCCCTCACATCCCAGACATAAACTGTTTCAACTCCTTCCCTTAAAACGACGCTATAGAGCACTGCACACCAGAACAACTAGGCACAAGGAGTTTTTTCCCAAATGCCATCACTCTGCTAAATAAATAATTCCCTCAACACTGTTCAACTATTTACAAAGTCTGCACTACTATTACTGTTAATCTTCTCATCACTCCTTATCATCCATCCCCTCCCACTTGGGACTGTAGGACTGTAACTTTGTTGCATGTATCCTTACGATTTATATTGACTGTTTCCTAGTATGATTTGAGTGTTGATTGTACCCTATGACTATCATTAAGTGTTGTACCTTATGATTCTTGATTCTTAACGAATGTATCTTTTCTTTATGTATACTGAGAGCATTTGCACCAAGACAAATTCCTTGTGTATCCAATCTCACTTGGCCAATAAAGTATTCTATTCTAAACACCCTTCAGCTTAAAACCTTGTGAAAGTGTTGATCTTGAACCAGAGAAAGAAACCAAGATGCATGCACACATCAAAGCAGGGGGTCTGAGGATTTTGCTATCCATTAAGAAACACGAATTTTATGAAACGGGACAACCACCCTGCTTCCTTTTCAATAGGTAAACTTCCGTTTGCAAAAGCCCTCGATAAAGCTTAGTAGCAAGGATTTTCCAAAACATGTTTTTTAGCGTTTCTCCTTTTGTCTCCCTAGAATTATCAAGCGAGTTACCAACGTTGGTCTTCGTTTAAAAAAATATATGTTTCTGGACAGAGATAGGCAGGCAGGCAGGCAACACACACAGACACCCCCGCTTCGCCATCGCTTACCTTTCAGACTTTTCTCGACATTCAAAATCGCAACCACTTTCCCGCCCGGCCCTCAAACGATCGTCTTCCCGTATTATTGGCTGAGCGAGGGCGCAAGCCGGGCTCGCCATTGGCTCGCATCGCAGGGGAAGGTCAAACGCTGCGGAATCTTTTTCTTCCCATTGGGCCAAAGAGAGAGATAGAGAGAGACGAGGGAGATTGGGGTATGATGGGAGTTGTAGTTTAAAAGGTTTTTACTTGCGGTAGGGTGGGGGGTGGGGGTTCGGAAACTTGATGCTCGCTGGAACCATGGAAACGAGCAGGGGCGAAAGTGAAAGTGACCGCTTTGGGCAGAAATCCTCTGCCTGTGGCCGTGTATCAAGGGTTGCTTCCTCCCACCGATCCCTCCCCCCCCCCGCATCCCCTTTCTTTTCCTCTAAAACAGGGCTCTTCAAACTTGACAGCTTTAAGACTTGTGGACTTCAACTCCCAGAATTCCTCCTCCAGTCATGTTAGCTCAGGAATTCTGGGAGCTGAAGTCCACAAGTCTTAAAGCTGTCAAGTCTGAAGATCCTTGCTCTAGGTCTAGGACATAGGAAGAAATCCCAAAGGTGCTCCCCCCGCCCCCCAAGAGGCAACTGGACTTTCTGGTTTTTCTTTGAAGACGTTTTGCTTCTCACGCAAGAAGCTTCTCCAGTTCTGAAGTCCGGTTACCTCTTGAAAAAGCACCTCTGGGACAACCATAACCTGGATGATAGAGAATCTCCATAGACACATAGGAGGAATGTGGACTGCAGTGCCTGGGTAGAAAAGAACTGGAAACACCTAGAGAAAAGACGAAGAGGAGGTCTCCTTTAACCACATTAAGACCTTTGACTATGTAATTTAAGCCAAAATATTGCTGAGGAGATGTTGAGAAGGAAGGCATTTGTCCAAGTTGTCACCAGAAATCAAACCCAGTTTGATGACATCTAATTAAACTGTACCAAATCTTCACAATCTGGTATCTGTCAAATGCTTTGGATTTCAACTTTCATCCATTCATTGCCAAGAGTCAAAGACAAAGGACTACAAGGGATGCAGTCCAAGACATCCGGAGGTAACCAAAATCAGAGAAAGGGATACTATTTGCCTCTGTCTGTTTATGTTGTTTTTATTTTATTTTATTTATTTTTTATTTTACTATTTTATTTTTATTTTTCAGCTAACAAGGCCACCTTAGTAGCTTTGATTGTATCATTGGAGGAAAGGGCTGCATGGACTAAAGTCATTAAGATCACCTAGTTAAAAACATCTGTCCTTGCTGTTCTCAGCCTCAGTCTGATGCAAACACTTTTATTCCTGAAGAATGACTTCAGCTAACACAAAATAAATTTTGCATTTTTGGGCTGCCTGATAGACCTTAGTTTATCCCCAATCATATGTATGCCCTCAGTTTCTGACCATGATGAACTTTGTCAGGACCTAAAATTCTGCCAAAGAGAGAAGAGAATCTGGAAAATGATTATATCTGCAGAGAATAAATGCATAAATTAAGAGCCGTGATGGCACAGTGGTTAGAATGCAGTACTGCAGGCTACTTGTGCTGACTGCCAGCTGCCAGCAGTTAGGCAGTTCATTTCTCACTGGCTCAAGGTTGACTCAGCCTTCCATCCTTCAGAGGTTGGTAAAATGAGGGCCCAGATTGTTGGGGGCAATAGGCTGACTCTGTAAACCGCTTAGAGAGGGCTGTAAAAAGCACTGTGAAGCGATATATAAGTCTAAGTGCTACTGCTATTTTAGGGGGTGTGATGTCTCAGTGATTAAAGATGCTGGGCTTGTCAGCTGAAAAGCTGATAGCCCGGGTTTGAGACCCAATGCCGCATGACAGGGTTAGCTCCTGTTACTTGCCTCTGCTCCTATCCACCTACCAGCTTGAAAGCATGCAAATGCCTGTAGATACATAGGTACCACTTTGGAGGGAAGGTAACAGCATTTGGTGCACCTTGGATCGTTCAAAGAAGTGTCTTTGGAAAAGAAACTATACATTGGTGATGGCAACCACTTATAAAAAGCTTGTATAACATGTTTAAGGCACATACCACCAGCAAGACTAGCCAAAATGTTTAAAAATATGTCCACCAAATGCTGGAAATGTAATCAGAAACCAGGCACATATTATCACTTCTGGTGGACATGACCAAAAGCAAAAAAAAAAAAAAAACTGGGTGAAAATGCACATGTGGCTAGAAAAAAATGTTAAGACAGCATATAGATTTTAAGCCAGAACTATTTTCGTTAGGCCTAATACCAGAAAAATATGATAAAGGGAATGTAAATTTGATGTTATATGTTTTAACAGTAGCAAGAACTGTATTTGCACAACTTTGGGAAAATGAGGAAACACCTATAGAAGAAGATATAATTAAAAAAATATTTGACTGTGCAGAGATGGACAGACTAACACTGAAGTTAAAAGAAAAAGAAGACACAGAATATTTTCGAACTTGGGACTTGTTTTATCAATGATTGGATAACGGGTAGAAATTAGGAACTTAAGAAGTATTATTATGTAAACAAATGGACTCGGTATGCTGTTCATTAAGCACTTATTGAATATGTGTGTGTGTGTGTGTGTCTTTGGACAACGCTGGCTTCCTTGGCTAAGAAACAGAGAAGAGCACCGCCGTCTAGAATCGGACATGACTTGACAATTTACCTTGAAATACATTTTAAACGTCGACTAGATTTATTGAATGTGTTTTCCAATTATAAAATGGAGCTTATAACTGTTATTTTGGCATGCCGGATTAGGTAAAGTTGGGAGAGGGACTCACCTTTTGATCCAACCTCTTAACCAAGGTGGCAAATCTATTATGCTAAATCCAAGGGCTACCCCTGAGGAAGGCATTCTAGTCTGCATGGAGATTTTCTAAGTTTTATAGAAAGTGAGGACTGAACTGCATTCTCTGACAGAACGTCCCTCCTACAGAGCCAGGAAAGAAGAACAGCATCCTCGTTATTGAGATTAACATTTATTAACAAAGCTTGTGAAAAGCTGGCGTGGGCGTTTGGAGATTGTGGTGACTGTTAAATTTGTACCTAAAATGGCTGCGGGTGCTGCTTATTGTGTTCCTATAATTATTATGGGGTTTTATGGACATATTTTATATACTGTATGTTGTTGATAATTATGGGTTTTATTGTGGATTTAGTTATTGTAAGCCCCCAAGTTTCATTTTTTAAACAGAAATGGCAGAAAAACTTCAATCTCAAACTGTCTACCATGGACTTCACCCCATTCCTAAGAGGTTCGTAAAGGGGGCGTGCATAAGCGCACCAGCGTGCCTACCGTCCCTCTCTTACTGTCCCCATTTATCTGTATTTACTTCCTTTGTTCATGTTTATGTTCATACCTATACTTATTATCTTGTACATACATGTTTGACAAACAAATACAATCAATCAATCAATCAATCAATCAATCACTGAGGCTCTATTTTCATCCGTGACGGATTCCTGCAGCCCTCTGCCAGCGAAAACAGAACTCGGGAAGGCTGCACATGGCACCCCCAAATTCCATTTTTGCTGGCAGAGGCACTTCGGGACAGTCCTTTGCTGTTTCCAGGGTGGGCCAGTCCAGGAGTCTGGGGAGGACTCAGACGAGGAGCCTCCAGGATCTGACATCAGCGAGGCAGAGGAACAAGGGGAGCCTGTTCCCAGTGCACATGTGCGCAGAGCTGCCAGAAGACAAGAACAGCTAAGACAAAAGGAACGACTCAGGAGTAAGGCTTGGAGGTTGTTGACCCTCCCATAAGACATAAAGGAGGAGCAAAGGGACATGAACCTTTGCAGGAAGCAACTTTGTTCATACTGGTCGGTTTGAAACCTGAAGCTCTGTGTCGAATTTGTGCTCCGTTTGGCCTTGTATAACTAATTGGAGATTTAGTCGTTGGCAGAATTTCAAGGAAGATAAAGGTGCGTGCTTATCAGACTTATCCTGAAGGGCAACTTCCATAAGACTCTTTGCAAACTGTTTGAGACTCATTACAGGCTGTGAATGAATAAAATTCAGACCTGTTGGAAATAAAGAAAAAAGGGTTTTGGAACGAATGTGTGTTCGTGTCTCAATGAGCCTTGATCAGAACAGGTGTCAAACTCAAGTCCTGCAGGCTGGATCTGGCCCGCAGGATGCTTAGATGAGCAGACCCACCTTGGAAACAGCAAAGGACTGTCCCAAAGTGCCTCTGCCAGAGAAAATGGAATTTGGGAGTGCCATGTGCAGCCTTCCCGAGTTCCGTTTTCGCTGGCAGAGGGCTGCAGGAATCCATCACGGATGAAAATAGAGTGTCAGTGAGTGATGTTGAGCTGGTCATGCCCCCTGGCCACACACACACACACACACACCCTCCCCCTGAGGTCAAACACAACCCTGATGCAGCCCTCAATGAAATCGAGTTTGACACCCCTGATTTAGAACTAGTACCTTCATTTCCAGGCTTGCTTGCCATTGTAAGTGTGCTGTATTAGCATACTCCAAACCCTCGCAAACTGATTGGTCCAGACGGACAGCGACCTGATTGGTCGAAGCCCCGGCCATGATTGGAGCGCTAAGAATCTACCGCGATTGGCTGTGCCGATCCCGGGAGATTCAAAGCGCTGCCATTGGCCGCCGAGCCGCGAGCCAGCCCTATATGAAGGGCTGCCGCGGCTTGTATTCTTCAGACTGTTCCTATTCTAAATAAAGAGCTGAACTCACTAGAATGGTCTCGCGTCTCCTTCGAACCGATCCACTTCAGATCTAACAGTAAGGATTTCAAAGGAATTCCATTAATTGCCCCCATCATTGATCACTGTGGGGATTGACTTTAACCCTGAGCAGCCATTTTGGACTTAAATCAACTCTCCCCTTGTGGGTGGGAGGCAATTAAAAAATGTCAGCATGCTAGGCACAAGCCCTGCTTCTTCAATGTCCATAGTGAATGGTGTTGTGTGCTACAGCCATACAATCGTGCCAGGTGTCTGTACATTTTTAAAGATACTCCAAAACACCTCTGCTTTACCCCACTAGATGCAGAGCACAGAGCAAAAATAAATATTAAAATGTTTATATCCGCAGAACAAGGTTTTAAAGCTTATGTTGTCATCTTCCGTAGTATTGCACCTTAATTTTGAGCTCTTACAGATTGCAGAAAATGGTTTTCTTCGGGTCTAAACTCTGTCTAAACATAAACGGGTTTCAGGCTTGGTGGTAAGAATCTTATTTTGTAACCGTCAAATGTTAAAAGCCAGAATAAGATGTTGAACAAGCAGGGTTCGGGAGCTCTAACTGAGTTGCAATAATAAATAGCAAACTGCCTGATGAATGGTTACGTGCTCTGCAGTATGTTCTCCATTGCTGTGAGACTGAATATTACTGTTGTGTCATTCATCCTGGAAACAGATTTCTGTACTTTTTACTTTTTTCAGGAGCAGATTGCTGTTTCTTAATGAAAGTTGGATATGCTCCCTAGACTGAATCCTTTCATTTGGCTGCTTGCAAAAATTGTTCTTTACAGCACTCTCTGGTCATTGGTATCATTCTTATTCTTATTTTTAACTTTTCAGCTCATGCATTGTGAATTGTTCTCTTTTAATCTGTCAAGTGGCTTCCATGTCTTGTTCTAAGTCTCTGTTTTCTGCCTGTGCAGGTGGTCGTTAGAGATCACATTTGCTTCCCTGCTGCTGTCTTATTTCCCTGTTGACCAAAATTTTTTTTTTATCCCAGTATATATCAGAAAGAAACTGAGGCTGCTTGGAAAACATCTGTGAGTGATTCTGAGTTATTTTATTAGGATTCCTGGTCTTTAGTTTCAAAGACCATCTGTTGTGTGTGACAGTGATAGAGGATTATTTCTTGTCTCCCAGAAAACTAACAACAACTTGCCAAAGCTATTCATTAAAAAGTGATAATAAAACTCTAGCTTTGTAAAATAAATCAATTCCTGTTCTTCTGGGTAGGCTCCACAGCTATAATCCACCCCCTCCAATTGCTGGGTAAAAAGAAAATATGCCAGGAAAAACAACTGGAAAGAGATATCACTATTATAGCCCAGTGTATATTATTACTAAGTCGCAGTAGAAATAAAACTCTGCATTTGCCTAAATCAAATCTTTTGATCTTTGATTGACATCCCAGAACCACATGCACAGAATAAGTGATTATTTGCAAGGATTTAATCATTTTCTTTTGCTTTATTAAACTTAAAATCAGGTGGAAATTTCTGGGAAACCTCTAGTGGTCTCATCTAAAGCCTTTGGTGAGAAATGCAGTCTTAGGATGAGTGCTTGGACACTCGGGATCACAACCTAGAAATGCCAGCAGGGTCCACAGCAAACCACAAGGATGTGTCCTAGATATAGCAATACCACTTAAGACTTAAATACCACTTCACAGGGCTTTACAGCCCTCTCTGGGCGGTTTACAGAGTCAGCATATGCAGTGGTGGGATTCAAAAGTTCCCACCACCAGATCTGTGGGCATGGCTTGATAGGCGTGGCTGCAGCAGCGGGTCACGTGTCTCGTGTGCACATGCGCTTTGTGCACATGCGCTTTGTGCACATGTTAAAACAGCAAAAACTAAGCTACTGCACCTCTCAGCTGTTTAGCACAGCAATCCGCTCTGGCACGCCAAACAGCTGAGAGGTGAAAAAGGACCTAGGAGCAGGGGCGGGTGGGTGGGCCCAACAGCAGAGCGTCAGGCGTTCTCTGCCAGCTGATCTTTGGCGCTACGAGTAGGCCAGAACTGGGCCGAACTGGTAGAATACCACCTGTGAGCATATGGCCCCCAACAGTCTGGGTCCTCATTTTACCCCCCTGGGAAGGATGGAAGTCTGAGTCAACCTTGAGCTTGGTGAAATTTGAACTTCAGAACTTCTGGCAGCCGGCAGTCAGCAGAAGTAGCCTGTAGTACTGCACACTAACCACTGCGCCACCCCAGCTCAGGTATGCAAGTATGTGAGCCATGACATTTGCCTGATGTGGTCATCGCACGCGTGTCATCATACACGTGTCATCATGTACCTCCTGCACTCTGGAGATGTTCACAGATAGTGCATTTTAAGAGGCATCGTAAGCTGCCCTATTACCTGTGCTATTGTGCCAAGCATCCATCCGGCTCTTAAATGTCAATCGTTTTTAAAATGTTTCAAGACCTTACCTTAGAAAACCTCCACTATATTAATGAGGCAGTACTTTGTCGTCCAATGAAAGAACGGCTAGGGCTAGAATTCACAAACCGATGTTTTATTGTTATTTTTACAGTTCAGAAGGTGGGATTGTGAAAGCCAGGAAGCACTTTGGTCTCTATAGCCTCTGTGTCTCTTCTCTGCTTTATGTGTATTTTCATTTTCAACAGTATCAGAGCGGGGACATGCTTGGGAAGCTATTATACCCACCTCAAACGGCAGGCACGGCATTGATCAGGCCAGGAAGCTGGCGCTATGTTTGCTCATGGCACATTTACTTTGTGCTTTCCGCAGAGAGGGCTCTTCTAGTCAGCGGCTTACAGAAGATCAGTTTAAAACAACAGCAGGCAGAGACGTCCCTAACTTCCAGGCTTGCAATCCAAAAATCCACCCATGAAAGGGAGACATGACAGGGCAAGGAAAAGGCACCTGTACGGAAGTTGAAGGAGGAAGATGCCCAGCCAGGATCTGCCATTCTTTTTCTTACCACAACAAACACAGGAAGTAAAAAAAGACGAACATCCAGTTGGTTTTTCACAAGACATTGCAAGTTATATCTTTTCATCAGCCTTACTCCATGCATTGCACAGCTCAAACCTTTGTTAGCATCTGTTCCAGTTCCCTGTCACACTTCCAACATTTAATTGGTCTGCACTTTGCTACCCTGGCACCATCAAAAGCTCTCAGTCCACCACTGAGATCATATTATGTTTGTTACCACAACAGAGAAGTTAAAAAGAAAGACAAAGCCAAGAGCCAGCTAGATACCTGCTGCAAGTTACGCTAGGAGTTGACTAGGGGTGTCAAACTCAATTTCATTGAGGGCCGCATCAGGGTTGTGTTTGACTTCAGGGAGGGCCGGAGGGAGGGCCGCTTGACGTCACTCGTGTCAGGGGCACCTATGGTGGCCAATGAAAACAGAGCTTGGATGGGCCGCAGCTCCGTTTTCGCTGGCAGAGACACCACGGGCTGGTCCTTCGCTGTTTCCAGGGTGGCCCCATGGGCCATATCTAAGCACCCCGCTGGCCAGATCCAGCCCGTGGGCCTTGTGTCATGAATGTCAGCCTTCCAGCAAACCTCCATTCCAATCAGTAACTCCTAGACAACCGTCATCTCAAAAGTACCTTTATTAGAATAGCACCTGGCACATCTGTGGAATCTCGGAACTAAATTCCCTGGAACTTTCCACAATGTCCCAACCTACAACCCACCCCCCTTTCCCCCATCATCACATCACATGAACCAATCCCAAAGTAAGATCCTTTTTGTTCCTGCGCCACACTTCATGACCTTGAACTAACAAAAGAATTCTATTTTGTCTACTTAGAGCTACTCAATTGAAATCAGCCCCCCTCCCACTTTCTCAAGCTATGTGGCAGCTTTGAATAAGGTTTCCAAAGCTGACACCTTGAGTTTGACGTCCCTGGAGTAGACAGTCACCCTACCTGCACACACTGCCAGCCCCTCTCCTGCCACTCATCTCCTCATTCAGTGCTACTCCCAAGTAAAACAATCCTACAATGCACTACAATACAACGTCTAATACAGGTAGTCCTCGACTTAAGACCGCAATTGAGTCCAAAATTTATGTTACTAAGTGAGACATTTGTTAAGTGAGTTTTGGCCCATTTGATGATTTTTCTTGCCACCGTTGTTAAGTGAATCAGTGCAGTTGTGAAGTTAGTAACACAATTGTTAGGTGAATCCGGCTTCCCCGTTGATTTTGCTTGTCCGAAGATCCCAAAAGTTGATCACATGACCCAGAGACACTGAAATGAACCAGTTGCCAAGCATCTCAATTTTGATAGGCTTAGAATAACTGTATTGTCACTTTGAATGTATGCTAATCGGCATACATTAAAAGGAAATTTCATTGCATACCGCTCTCCAAGGGTCACAACCTTCAATATACGCTACATATCCATGACAAAATAAATAAAGATCAATAAATAAATACAAAATCATGCATATACCCGCATATATTATATGACGCAGAGAAAGCACACAGTCTAGTTCGAATGTATACATGTACATGGCGAGAAACACTCATCTTTTTTGTATATGTTTTATTTGCAGTTTTTCTTTCAACAACCAACATAGTTTGTGGACAGTGTAATGACTGGGTAAAACACATATCTTGTGAGTTTACCAGACGGATGGCACAGGGAACAAAGCTATTACAAAATCCGGTAGTCCTGCTAGAAATACTTTGAAACTCTTCCCAGAAGGGAGCAACAGAAACAGACCATGAAGTGAGTGTGTGGGGTCTTTAACGATGCTTTGAGTTCAAACAATGCTTTGATCACATGACTGTGGGGATGCTACAATGGTCGTAAGTGTAAAAAATAGTCTCATGTCACTTTTTTTAGTGCTGTTGCAACTTTGAACGGTCACTAAATGAACTGTTGCAAGTCAAGGACCACCTGCAGTGGTAGGATTCAAATTTTTTCATTGTGGGTGTGGCTTGGTGGGCGTGGCATGGCTTGGTGTCTTGGTGGCAGAGGTGGTATTCAGCAGGTTCTGACCAGTTCTGGAGAACCGGTAGCGGAAATTTTGAGTAGTTTGGAGTACCGGCAAATACCACCTCTGACTGGAGAGTTTACAGTATCCTTCCCCTGCCACGCCCACCAAGCCACACCTACAGAACCAGTAGTAAAAATTTTTGAATCCCACCACTCCTGGTGGGTGTGGCAGGGGAAGGATACTTGACGTCAACCACCTCTGATCACCTATAAAGTCTCCATTCCACCCCACTGCTGGGGGAAGGTTACCACCGGTTCTCCGAACTACTCATAATTTCCGTTACCTTCTGAATACCACCTCCGATCACCTGTATAAGGAAAGTGGCTGCTGAGAGAACCTTTGGGGGGGCGCCAGATGAAGCATCCTGCGGTGGCAAAAAGCATTTCGGCAATTGCAAATGCTAGGGGTTTTCGGTTAATATGCAGCTTGCATAGTACTAATGGCAAGATCACATATAAACCAGTTCCGGATTTTCTGTAAATTGATTTCTTAAGTGAATGCAAACCCACATTAGCTCTATAGGCACGCCTGGAGTTTTGCAGTCCTATTTTATCCTTCCCTAATAACACTCAAACATAGCTCTTTAAGCTGTTATGGGAGGTCTCGGAGGCTAACTAAATATTGATTTGTTCATAGGGAAATAGGATTCTTGGAGTTCAAATTTATGAAGCCGCTAAAACTCCTTTCATTGCACAACTTTCACCTCTCTGCATAATGTTTAGTCTAAACCAGTGGTGACTAACCGTTTCGGGCTTGTGCTGTCCAGACAGTTTAGAGTTAATGGGATTTGGGATAGTTAGTTAGGATTTGAGAGTTGTGCCCTTAAGGGAATGCATCATGGTAAATGTAGTTCAGGCATCTTGGGAAGTGTAGTCCATGTCATGTGGTCACAGCTGTAATCCGGATTGGTCACTAAATTGACCCTTGTTGGGTTGGGGGAGGCTCCCTCACTCATTAGATGCATCTCAACAATACTGTGAGTCACCTTGAGGATACCTAATATAATCCAATAAAAAGAAACTTTGTATGGAAGAATTTGTAGAGTTATTCTATCTGTCTTTATATTCAGCAAGTGAATCATAAGGCAGAATAGGGCTCCTGTGTCGAAAATTGCACGTGCGCTCATGTGCATGCGCTCGCATGCCAGCACCCAGAAGGCAATGCACATGCCCCCCACGCCCCCTGCGTATGCGCGTGCAACCCCCATGCACCATGCATCTCTGTGCATGCACGCAAGACCCCCGTGCACCATGCCTCTCTGTGCATGCACGCAAGACCCCCATGCACCATGCACCTCTGTGCATGCACGCAAGACCCCCATGCACCATGCATCTCTGTGCATGCACGCAAGACCCCCGTGCACCATGCATCTCTGTGCATGCACGCAAGACCCCGTGCACCATGCCTCTCTGTGCATGCACGCAAGACCCCCATGCACCATGCACCTCTGTGCATGCATGCAAGGCCCATGCACCATGCACCTCTGTGCATGCACGCAAGACCCCATGCGCCATGCACCTCTGTGCATGCACACAAGACCCCATGCACCATGCACCTCTGTGCATGCACACAAGACCCCCATGCGCCATGCACCTCTGTGCATGCATGCAAGACCCCCGTGCACCATGCATCTCTGTGCATGCACGCAAGACCCCCGTGCACCATGTGCCTCTGCGCGTGCATGTGCATCTCCCGCACCCCCCTACGCATGCGCCCCAGATACCTGACAATCAGCTGGCGGGCAGGCGGTGCTCCTGCATGCTCAGTAGACCTGCTCTGGGCAAGGGCTCGCATGCCAGCAGTAATGGCTCTGGGTGCTACTTCCGGCCTGCGTGCCATAGGTTCGCCATCACGAGTGTAAACTGTTTTAAATGACAAGTAGTCCTCAACTTACAACATTCCATTGAATGACCGTTCAAAGTGACACCAGCGCTGAAAGAGTGTCTTAGGACTGTTTTTCACATCTGCAACCGTTAGTCCCCATCCTCATGTGATCAAAATTCGAATGCTTGGCAACCGTTTTCATTATTTATGACTGTCGCAGTGTCCCGGGATCATGTGGTCCCCTTTTTTGAGAGTTTCTGACAAGCAAACTCAATGGGGAAGCCGGATTCCCTTAACAACCGTGTTACTAACTTAACAATTCTACTGATTCACTTAACAACGGTGGCAAGAAAACTCGGAAGAAGGGGCAAAAAAAAAAATCACTTAACAAACGTTTCACCTAGCAACAAAAAAAAAAAGTTGGGCTCAACTGGGGCTGCCTGGATAAACGTTGTATTCTTTGACTATAAAGGCTTCCACGTTCACATCCAATTTTTATGCCATGCCATAGCAAGTCTTATTAAATAGTTAATGGGAAAAAAGTGCAAATGTTTTTAAATTCCTGATAAAACAGGAGTTCTTTCATGCCCCCAAGGGTCACTTGTATTTACCAACACACTAACAATTTTCTATAAAATGAAAAGGTGGAGCTCTCACCTCCTTCGAGCCTAGGTAGAGACAGATATTTCTCTCTCTGGTCAAACTGACAATATATCTGCTGAAATAAAACTCCGCATTGGCGACAGGAAAGGCATCCGGCCATTAAAACAATGCACCACTCAGTTGCCTAGATTCCTCCTCGCAAGGGATTATGGGTCATTAAAATAGGATGAGGGCTAACAATGTTCTTTAATGCTAACCAATTGTTCAAGCCCACATTCATTTCCCCCCATTGGGTACAATAAAGGCACGTTCACATTTGTGCATTTGTGCTTCGTGGCATGACAGCAACTAAAAATGCAGCAGATTTTAATACAAGCAGGTAGAAACTCATTTGGCTTGCCTGGAAATTTGGAGTGCAACCCTCCACCTTGCACAATAGATTTGCTGCAGAAAAGGCATTTTCTCAAATGGAGTGAATTTGAGAAAATGCCCTTTCGGCAGCAAATCTATTGTGTAAATGGAGGGTTGCACCCTCAATTTCCTTGCAGGCCAACCCTACTGGTCGAAAGAAACCAACACTCTGCAATTGTTTGCTTAACTAGAAAAAGATGGATAGAAAAGGCCAAAGAGCTAAATTAGTTATCCTTAGCCCTAAGGGGAAAGTCATCTACCAGTTTAAGGCAAGACCTTTATTAGATCACCTCAAGTCTCAAAAAAAAAAGAAAAACAGAAAAGAAAGAAAGAAAGGAGGGAAGGAAGGAAGGAAGGAAGGAAGGAAGGAAGGAAGGAAGGAAGGAAGGAAGGAAGGAAGGAAGGAAGGAAGAAAGAAAGAAAGAAAGAAAGAAAGAAAGAAAGAAAGAAAGAAAGAAAGAAAGAAAGAAGGAAGGAAGGAAGGAAGGAAGGAAGGAAGGAAGAAGAAGAAGAAGAAAAAAGAAAGAAGAAAGAAAGAAAGAAAGAAAGAAAGAAAGAAAGAAAGAAAGAAAGAGAAGGAAGGAAGGAAGGAAGGAAAGAAAGAAAGAAAGAAAGAAAGAAAGAAAGAAAGAAAGAAAGAAAGAAAGAAAGAAAGAAAGAAAGAAAGAAAGAAAGAAAGAAAGAAAGAAAACCTTGATAAGTTTTCAGGCTAAAAATACTTACATTAGGCCAAAGCTGTAATTGCCTGCTGCTAAGTTAGGAAGGCTTGCAAGTATATAATGGTTCTGATGTCTTTGTCTCTTCTAGGCAACTCCTTAAACAGAGCTTTTTAATTCAGTTTATGAAAAACTGATATTTTAAATCAAATATTTACAAATACAGTGGTAAAGCCTGTATTCTGTAATAAGATTATCTATTGCCATATTTTAGTTTAGTGTGTGTTACGTGAACACAGTTGCAATGTACAACAACAAAAAAGGAACGCGGGGAGCAAAGCTACTTGTTCAAATCATGAATTTCTATTTAGGTACAACTCATTAGAATGGGAGAATGCAATCATAAAAACTAGATGATATCAGATCCCAAAATGATTCAGGGTGCATCAATCCTGTCCTGAGGCTACTTGGACAGAGAAGTTAAAAATATATCTCTCTCCCTCCCTCCCTCCCTCTCTCTCTCTCACATACAACAGTGGAAAATGTAAATTTAGCTGTTATTCTGAATCCATTTCCAATATTTGGGTAAAACATGCAAGCTTCCTGATAAAAGGAAAGCAGAAAGAAAATAGTTTGTTTGCTTGGTTTATACAAAAAAGATCTTGGGGGAAAACAACCTGCCCATTCAGATAGCTTCCAAAATGAATTAATCTCAGCTTTAGATGGTATGACATCCTATTTCTCTACTGCAGAATCTTGCTGATTGGATGTTTTCCAAAACCATGCAAAAACCTCATAGGTAGCCATGTTATCTTATGTCAGGGCTGTCAAACTCCCGGCCTGCGGGCCGGATGCATCATGCGCTGGCCACACCCATGCCCGGTTTAGCGAAGGGGAAAAAGATCCTGATACATCATGTGACAACGCCGTGATGACGTGAGTTTGACACCCCTGTCTTAGGTGAATGCAGAAAGTAGGCGATTTCTGAACATAGAAATGGAGAAGTTAGTTATTTATTGGTCCAGTTCCAGTACCTTTAATTCACCTTGATAAACAGAAGCTTCCTTTGTTCACATTCTGTAAGCATCGTTGCTGTTAAAGTCATCGGAGAAGGAATAGGTGTAAAGATAAAATCAGGTGGAGCCTAATGCTACCAGTGTTGTATGGGAAGCTTGCAAGGAACTCTGTTTTCAAATAGGTAATGTTAAGTTTGGAGAATAATGGAGACCAGACATCTGACCAGTGACTTCAACTCTTTAATAACAGTAAATAGAACAGAACAGAGCAAGGCTATGGGGCAGCAGTAACCCTTTTATAGGGTTGGCTGCTACCTTATTAACCAATAATATGTGCAACAAGTTCAACTAATACCCAATAAGAAGTGTCCTAATATTGGCCAATCAGGGACTTGTTATGGACCAATCCTTATTCATTGTTTAAGGACCAATCAGGTGTGCAGGCTTTCAAAACCTGCTTTGCATTTAGGCTAGTTACTTTTTATTGATTCACAACACCCCTCCCCCTTGGGTTCCGTTTGAGGGGAGCTGTAACAAAATCCTCAAGGTAGACAGGCCGTTTGGTCTGTCTGGATGATTTCCGTGGTTCCACCAGGTTAGGCCTAAAGTCCGGTTCCGGTGGAGCGTTTGGATGATCTCTGTTAAGCTCCGTTTCGCTGCACGGAATTTCCGTGTTGCTTTCGTTTTGGTTGTCCCCACCAATCAGTGTTTCTTCGGGGTTTCGCAGTTCGGTTTCCCCCGTGTTCACATCCCATGGGAAAGTCAACTCCCTCCCTGCTTCGATTCCTGGTACTTCGCTAGGCCGTAGGGTTTCCGTTGGCCTGCTATCTGTCATATCGAAGTCAATTTCCTCGATATTTCCTCCCCCCTCAGTTGGTGAACCCGGGGAGCCATGGGCGCTGGGTGGTAATCTCGAACGGAGTTGGTCTATATGGCGTTTCCACACCCTCCCATCGTCTGTTAGCAGGCGGTAAGATCTAGGCCCTGTGAGGTGGGTGACGGTTGCGGGTATCCATAAAGGGTCGCTGGAGAAGTTTTTGGCAAAGATTAAATCGCCTACCTTAAATTCCTGTCATTTGCTGCTGGAACCGAAAGGCTTTTCGGGTGCATATGCGGGGTGGAGCCGGTCAAGGTGCGATCGTAGTTTCCGCCCCATGAGAAGTTCAGCGGGCGTTTTGTTGGTAACGCTGTGGGGCGTGATGTGCTGCAACAATAAAATTCGATTGATTTTTTCATCGATGTTTCCGAAGTCCATTTTGTGGAGGGTCTTTTTTACAAACTGTACCATGCGCTCTGCACGTCCGTTCGCCGCAGGGTGCGCGGGCGAGGTTAGCGCATGGCGGATGCCCCGGTCAGCAAGATATTGTTCAAATGGTAATGCTGTGAACTGTGGGCCGTTATCCGAGACCAGAACGTCCGGAAAACCATGTGTGGCAAATAGCCTGTTTAATTTGTTGATAACTGAGTCCGTTGTCATTGTGTTCATTCGATGGATCTCGAGCCAATTTGAATAGGCGTCGACAGTAATAAGGAAAGTGTGCCCTTTTGTAGGCCCCGCAAAGTCAATATGAATACGGGACCATGGTCCCCTCGGAGTTTCCCATTCGGATGGGCTTGCTTTAGGTGGTGCGTTGCTGACGTTCTGGCAATGTTGACAAGTAGCGACCCAGGCCTCGATTCTTTTGTCGATTCCCGGCCACCAGGCGTAGCTCCGTGCGAGTGCTTTCATCCGCACGATGCCCGGATGTCCGTCGTGCAATACCGCTAAAACAGTTTGTTGCAGTTTGCCCGGGATTACGACTCTATCGCCCCACAAGATGCAGCCCTTTTGGGAAAACAGTTCGGTTTGGTGGGCTTTGAAAGGCGCCCATTCAGGTGATAGTTGTTCTGTTGGCCAACCACGTTCAACCCAGCGTAGGATGTGTTGCAGGACCGGATCTCGTTTTGTTTCGAGTGCAATGTCTCTCGCTGTCAGTGGCGGCACGTGTAGAGCCTCAATTTGCAGCGTTGTGATGGTTGGGGCTGGATCTTCAACCGATTCTGGGAGCGGCGTTCTGCTCAATGCATCAGCGTGGAGAATTGATTTCCCCGGGCGGTGTTGCAAGGTGTAGTTGTACGCCGCCAAGAATTCAGACCAGCGGGTCATTCTGGGGGACAATATATACGGGGTTGGTTTATTACCCGCAATAATCCCCAGTAGTGGTTTATGATCAGTAATTATTGTAAACGCACGCCCATACACATATTCATGAAATCGTTTAACTGCAGCCACAATAGCTAAAGCTTCTTTATCCAGCTGACTATAATTTCTTTCAGCTTTAGCTAAAGTTCGTGAAAAAAACGCGATGGGAGCTTCTGCTCCGTTCGGTAATACGTGGGCCAGGATTGCTCCAACCCCAAAAGGTGAGGCGTCACAAGTAATAGTTAGCGGCAGAGTCTCGTTGTACTGCATAAGTACAGAATCAGAAGTTAGCAATTTTTTTATTTGTTGGAAAGCGTATTGTTCACGTTGTCCCCAAACCCACGTTGCTTTTTTGTCTAAGAGTCTATGTAATGGTTCAGCTACCGTTGCTTTATTGGGTAAAAAGACGTTATAAAAATTGATAAGTCCAAGGAACGCCTGTAGATCTGCCCTGTTCCTTGGAGTGGGGGCCTTCTTAATTGCCTTTAATTTGTCCTCAGTGGGATGGATTCCTTGACTGTCCAGGAGGTATCCCAAAAACTCCACCCTTTCGGTACATAACTGGCATTTATTTTTTTTAACTTTGAGGCCTGCGTCTTGGAACCTTTGTAAGACCTCTCGGAGTCGTTTTTCTAGAATGTCTCTGTTAGGGGCGGCGATGAGTACATCATCGAAATACGGTGCGACCCCTCTTATTCCTTGTAACAGCCTTTCCATTAAGCTCTGAAAAATTCCTGGTGCAACGCTTACCCCGAACTGGAGCCGGTTGCATTTAAATGCGCCCCTATGCGTGACGATAGTTTGCGCCTCCGCGGTGGCCGGATCTACAGGCAATTGTTGATACGCCTGCGCTAGGTCTAATTTAGCAAAAACTTTCCCGCCGCCCAGGGAATGGAGCAGGTGTTGCACTACCGGCACTGGATATGCACTTTGCTGAAGTGCGTGGTTTAGGGTGGCCCGGTAGTCTCCGCAAATTCTCAGTGACCCATCAGGCTTGATGGTCGTCACTATTGGGGTTTCCCACCGGGCGTGGTCGGTGGGTTCCAGCACGCCCTGTGCTATTAGCTTATCGAGTTGTTCATCGATTTTAGGTTTCAGGGCGAACGGCACCCGACGCGGCTTAAGGCGGATGGGTGCTACCTCAGGGTTCAAGTTAAATGAGATCGGGGTCCCCTTGTACTTGCCTAGTCCATTCGCAAAACGTCTTGGAATTCTTGCACGAGGGCTTCCTCCCAATCGTTGCTCTCGGCACGGTGGACTCCGGCTACAGTGATTCCGAGCGGTCTGAACCATTGCAGGCCTAAAAGACTAGGCCGGTCACGGTCCACGACAGTCAGTGGCAGTGCGACGGTGCGGTCCTTGAAAGAGACCTGGAATCGGCGGGATCCGACGACGGGAATTCGGTTACCCTGGTAATCTTTGAGTATAACCCTTTGAGGGTTGAGGTCTTGGCGGCGAATCGTCGGAATGAGCTGTTGGAGCGTCTTCCAGGACACCATTGAGAGGGATGATCCTGAGTCCACCTCCATTACACAAGGTTTGTTTTCGATAGCGACCTTCACTCTGATTTTCCCGGCATCAAGGGATGTAGCGTGGCCTATGGTAATTGTCTGGTGGGTCTCTTCCCGCCTGGTTTCTTCCCGCCTGGTGGAAGTGGTGGACGGTTTGTTTCTGTAGGAGTGGCTTCCCCATTGGTGATTCAGTTTGTCTCGGGGTGTACCGAAGAATCCTGAAGACTGGCATTCGGCCTGTCGGGGTTTGGAGCTGGAGTTTTGTTTGCTTCTGCAAACCTTTGCGATGTGACCTCTTTTCCCGCAAACGCGGCAGAGTGCGTCGAGGAATTTGCAGCTGGATCGTGGGTGATTAGCTCCACATCCTGCACAAGGTCAAAATGGGCGTTGTGTGGACTAGTCTCGTTCCATTCGGAGTCGGTTGACCTCTTCCTCATCGCTTTCTGATGGGGATTCTAGGTCTTCATGGTGAGTCGATACCGGGTGTCTCTCTGAGCGAGGCGAGGTATCGTTGGCGAGTTGACGTAGCGGTGCGCTGGTGCGACGCATTCGGGCTGCCGACTTTTTGGTTGCCTCCGCTGCAGTGGCTTCTTTAAGGGCATCGGTGAGGCTGATGTCCCCCTTAGCCATGATTTTACTCTGGATCATGCAGTCTTCTAGGCCCAGAACTAGGCGGTCTCGGAGGGCTTCTTCTAAGTCAGAGAATCCGCAGAGGCCTCCAAGGTTACGGAGGTCTGCGACGTAATTGGCAAGGCTTTCGCCTTTCCGCTGGTCCCTCTGGTAATATTCGTGTCTTCTGACAAAGGTTGGCACGGTGGGCGCGTAGTGGGCCCGTAGCAAAGGCTTGAGGACGTCCCAGTCCATCGCTTTTACTTCGGCTGGCTTGGCAAGTGATTTTGCCATTTTAAACACGGTAGGCCCGCAGTGGGTTAGAAATATAGCTCTTTTTTTGCTGGTTGTTGCATCTTTCAAGTTGTTGGTCTCCAGAAACATTTGGAACCTATCCATATACGACTCCCAGTCCTCGGTTTCTGGGTCGAATGGAGCGGGTGGTACGGCACCGCTGGCCATGTTGCCGTTGATAGTGCGTGTTCGACCACGTGCTCTGTTGGTTGCTCTGTAGATCAGTCAGCTCTTCGGTCTCCGTATCCCATCCTCGTCGCCAGTGTTAAGTTTGGTGAATAATGGAGACCAGACATCTGACCAGTGACTTCAACTCTTTAATAACAGTAAATAGAACAGAACAGAGCAAGGCTATGGGGCAGCAGTAACCCTTTTATAGGGTTGGCTGCTACCTTATTAACCAATAATATGTGCAACAAGTTCAACTAATACCCAATAAGAAGTGTCCTAATATTGGCCAATCAGGGACTTGTTATGGACCAATCCTTATTCGTTGTTTAAGGACCAATCAGGTGTGCAGGCTTTCAAAACCTGCTTTGCATTTAGGCTAGTTACTTTTTATTGATTCACAACAGGTAACATGGCCTTTGGAATTCTGCCTCTATTTTGGAACAATTGTGTAGCAGTACCAAGCTCTTGACAAAACCTGTACAGTTTTCTTAACCACGGTTTGCTGAACAAATTATTGGTTTTGTTCTTACAAAGCCAAGAATATGGTTTATCAAGGCTGGGTTTACCTAATGTACTAACAAGCAACTGTGGGATGACATGACAATGTAAATTGTGTATAAAATATTGGCATGAAGACTAAAAACTAAAACTAAAAAACCAAACCTTTGGACGCAGAGGTCATGGCCCTCATAGATTTCCAGGGCTGTGTTACATCAAATCTTAACACTTTCCTGTGCAATAACTTTAGACCTACGTACATTTTGTAACAAAATTCAGTGAGTTTAGCATCTATAATGATTTAAAAAAAAAATCAGCAGCTGTTGAAAATGCCCTTAAGCTCCTGAGTGATTCTACTGATTGTAGTTCAAGAATTACTCCCTAGAGAAAGGAAGGGAAATCTAGCAGCTGCAAAATTGTGCTGTCATGTTATTCAGTGTGCCTGATGGGCTGACACAAAGACACACCATAACTATCATTAATTGAAATTCAGGCTAAGGCTGCTATAGAAGGCTTTTCCTTCTCTTCATAAACACCTGCCCTCCACAATACCTGTCCTCTGAATATCAGAACTGGAACGGACCTTGGAGGTCTTCTAGTCCAACCCCCTCCTCAGGCAGGAAGCCCTATACTATTTCAGACAAATGTGGTCCAATCTCTTCTTAAAAACCTCCAGTGTTGGAGCATTCACAGCTTCTGGAGGCAAATAGTTCTACTGATTAATTGTTCTACCTGTCAGGAAATTCTTCCTTAGTTCTAGGTTGGTTCTCTCCTTGATTAGTTTCCACCCATTGCTTCTTGTCCTGCCCTCAGGTGCTTTGGAAAAATAGGTTGATTCCCTCTTCTTTGTGGTAGCCCCTGAGATGCTGGAACGTGGCTATCATGTTACCCCTAGACCTTCTTTTCATTGAATTAAACACACCCAGTTCCTGCAACCGTTCTTCATAAGTTTTAGCCTCCAGTCCCCTAATCATCTTTGTTGTTCTTTTCTGCACTCTTTCTAGGGTCTCAACATCGTTTTTATATCATGGTGATATTCCCTGTGTGGTCTTACCAAGACAATTATAAAGGGGTGTTCACATTTTACGTGAGCTTGATTCCACCCCTCTATTAATGCAGCCAGGGGTGTGTAGTTTGAAATTTAAGTTTCCTATAATCACATGCATGTTCTCTTTTGCTTTCAATAACTGAATTATGGGCAACCCTGGGGTGTTACAGCTGGAGCATCTGGGATCCTCGGTGTAAGGTCATAATGAGAGGTGAGTTGAGCAGAGGGGGTATTCAACAGGTTCTGACCAGTTCTGGAGAACCGGTAGTGGAAATTTTGAATAGTTCGGAGAACTGGCAAATGCCACCTCTGACTGGCTCTGCCTCCTTCTATTCTCTGCCTCCCGAGTCCCTGATTGGCTGGGTCTTCTTTTGTTGCCCTGCACAGGAGAACGGAGCTGGAAAGCAGGTTAGTGGGGTGGGGAGGGAATGGGGATTTTACAGTAACCTTTCCCCAGGAGTGGGAAGGGAATGGAGATTTTGCAACATCCTTCCCCTGCCATGCCCACCAAGCCATGCCCACCAAGCCATGCCACGCCCACAAAGCCACGCCACACCTACTAAGCCACGCCCACAGAACCGGTAGTAAAAAATGTTGAATCCCACCACTGGAGTTGACCCATCCTCACCCCTCATGAATGGCACAAAACAAGGTTTCAGGCTTGTGCGTGAATTTTAGCTATATTCATCTATCTTGCATAAAATATATACTGTACTGATAAATATCTTCGATACAAAAAGTGTCAGCTCAGTTGAGTCTTACTTAGGGCTCAGATAGGCTGTGAGGCAATCACTTCACAAGCTTTCACAAAGAAATTACTTAGCTATTCCATGCTGTGTGAATGTTGCATTGTGCTGAATTACCCTTCTAATGTTTTTTCCCCCTAAATTTTCCTGTTTTAATATGTAACGGCTTTTTGCTTGAGTTAAGTGAAGCCCTTTCCCACACACCTCCTCAGGGAATGATTTAAAGATAAGCGCTGCGCATTTAAGATCCTGCAGAGATACATGTCCTCAAAGAAATGTGATGGCATTGTACATTATGACAGTGCCAAATGTGTCCAGGAACTCTTGAGCTAAGTAAAATAGAGACTAACAAGGGATTCTTTGAATGTGGAGTAATTGCTCACAGTTGGTGCCCAGCTTTTGGATCGATGATCTCTGAACTGATCTTTCATTTTAACATCACATTGTTGCCCTCTCCACATGAATCCCTGAATTGTGACATGCTTCCATTTAAATGGGAGGGCAGCCTTAGAGTGGTTTGAAATCCTGCTAGGAGGCTTGGGTGGAGAAAAAAAAAAAGTCAATTTGACACTCTAAATCTGCAGGCTTCACACTGCTGAACTGACTTAGGCTGAGCGTGGGAAGAGGACATGTTTTACATAGGTGAGCTTATTTTTTTACTGGTGCTGCACAAACTGTTTTAAATTTTCCTACTTGGCTTTGGCATATAGAGCGAATGTCCATTTAAGCTGGATGCCCACACCCTCAATTATTGGTATAATTTGAGTCACAGCAATCAGGCTCAAACCATGCCCTCCAATTTTTTGAACCCTGGTTCCAAGCTGGAGATGAAGTGACAATCAATGGCCAGAAACAGAAGAATTTCCACTTTTTCTTCTAACTGACCCGGAGACGAATCTTCAACAATGGACATTCTGTGTGTGTGTCTGTGGGGGGTTTCTTCTCGAATGTGTAAGTTTCATATAAAGGCTTTAATAAAATAAGTTACCACTTAATTTTTATAATCTTAGGCTTTTATTAATTAGCACAGCAGAACGTGTGGACAATTTTAATATACTGAGAATGACTCACTACATTCACTTTTTTAAAAATCAGATTGCCAGATGCCTACTATATTTTCTTGGTTTTTAAAATTAGAAATCAGGACAATCGTCTCGCACATACCAGGAGAAACTGCATGTGTTCAGAAACCAATGATTTTTAAAGAAATGTAATTTTTGTTTGGTTTCCAAATTTTGTATACATTTTTTTCCCACAGTATGCGACTTTGCTAAATTTTTTTGTATCAGAATTTGACTACAAAAAAGTGCCTTGCATATCCAATGGTCAGCTGATGTTTACAAAAATTTTTTTTTGCATTCATGTTAGAGGCATGGAGGCACTTCCAGGTTGAAAGGATTAGCCAGTGACATCAACATTGTCCAGGGGACACCCAGTTGAGGGCTCCTTTTATGTCCCTGGCAGGAGCTGGAGTGAAGGACGGGACCCTGCCCAACACCAGCCCTCGGGTCTTAAACACAAGCTTGCTGCTTGTCAAGCCAGTGTCCCAACCACACAACTCGCCACGCTCCTGTTTTAATAATTAAAAGGAATATACAAATAATAAACAAACCCGCATAATTTTCCTATACTGAATTTACAAAGAAGGCTTATTAAAACTTTGAACAATTTTGTGGGAACAGACAAGACAAAAATGAATGAAAAACAACAGCAAATTGTAGGACATTGTATGAAGGGACTAATGATGTAGATTGTGAAAAGTAAAGGGAAAGAACATGAAATTGGTTTATTTTACCAATGTTAAAACAGATATGTCGTTTCCCTTATAGATTTTTGATGATCAGGACTGAAATGATAGAGATCTAAGACTTTTGTTTTATCGATGAGAGATTGGATATGGGAAAACCCGATAATTTATGATATTTTAAGAGATGATAATCTACTAAAATTGTTTATACTTTCAATGAAGAGGAAGTATTTTCTTTTTCTTTACTAGCTCTTTATTTTTTGTTTGTTTCAATTTTCTTTTCTGCACCTTCTATTTTTTATATTCTTTTATTTTCTAAGTTTCTATTATCATGGTAATGGTAATTTTTAATAAAATTACTATTAAACACCCCCCCAAAAAAAAAACTGCTTTGGAGAAAACAGGAGCAGAAACACAACATCTGTTTGAGGGCCCTATTCCTGAGGAAAGATGTGGCTGCTTTAAAGAGTGTAGGCAGGTGTTATTTGCATGCCTGCATGTGCCAAAACCTCCTTGTGGAATCAAATCCCAAATGTCATTTACTTCTCTTAACAACTTAACTGACCAGCACAAATGACAACATGTTATAGTCTTAAGTATCAGAAGCCTAATTGATGAGTTGATTCTAGCTATAACACCAAATGCTTTTCCTTCAATCAGAAACAGTGGCAACATTTCAAGATGCTTCTGTTTGAGTCCCATAAAGCAGGATTTATCAAACTTAATAGTAAGTATCTTTCAATCCTTAAGGTTTTACCAAACCAGACAATAAAACATCTCTGAAACTGAAAAGAGGACTGTGTTTAATTGATTTTGGTGGATCTTGCAAACAGTGAAACTCTTGGTACGAAATCTGAATTGGTAGTACCTTACCAACTGCAAAAAGTTATTGATGCTTTAAAAAGTATATGTAATGAGTTCGGCAATTAGCAATTGATATTTTATATAAAAGGAAAAGATTCATCATCAGCTTTTCACGTTTCCTTCAATGTAGAAAAGACCAGTAATCAACTGAACTTTTTAATAAAAATTAAAACCTATTATAGACATACGACTATGGAAAATGTGTTTATTGACACAATTTTTTGTTTTTTGTTTTTAAATCAGATATTCAGGAAGAGGAAACTTATTGTTTTCAACAAGCCATCTAATGGATGATATTGCTTCTGATTTAGAGCCAAAGCAAAAAGAAACAGAAAGCAAATGCTTTTACATCAAATAATCACTGCGGAAGAAACCAATGTTTTATTGATGAGCATTATCTCTGCAATTTTGTTTCTTTGTTTCTCAGTTTTCTAGCAGAATCTTGTGTATTTTCAGCACCTTCCTTTCCTCCTCCTCCTCCTCATCTTTCTTTTATCTCCCTGTAATCGTAGGTACTCATAGAGACCTAACAGTCAGGAATTCATTCCATGCATTTGACAAGGTGGAGACATTCACCAGTCTTTAGTCTTTAAAGGTCAATGAAACTTTTGGACTTTTTTTTTCGTCACCAAGGCTGAAGTTAGTTTTAGTTACTTTATTGTCATTGCACCTTGTACAACGAAATCAAACACCATCTTTAGGGCACATCAAGACCATGAAAATAAGCACAAACACACATCCTTCACCCTCCACACATTGAACCAAAAACCCCTGACACAGCACCAACACTGCACTACACAGCAGAATTCAAAAGAGCTACTGCCCTGGGATAGAAGCTGTTTTTCAGCCTATTTGTCCTTGTTTTTATTATTCTGTACCGTCTGCCAATAGTTCAAAAAAAGGGTTCTCAGGATGAGATGGAACTTTGAGAATGTTTTGAACTTTCTTAAGGCAGCAGGAGCTATAAAGCTCTTCCAAAGAGGGGAGAGGGCAACCAGTGATCTTCTGGGCAAAGACATTAACCCTCTGGAGTGCTTTCCTATCTGCTATTGTGCAATTGGCAAACCATACAGAGGTGCAGTATGTTAAAATGCTCTCTATGGTGCAGCGGTAGAAGGTCACCAGCAGTTTCTCATTCAGTTGTTGTTTTCTGGGAAGCCTCAGGTGGTATAATTTCTGCTGGGCCCTTTTGACCAGGGCTGCAATGTGGGCACCCCAGTTCCTCTTTTAAGGTAAAGTTGGGAAGAAGCAGCTTGGGAGATGGGGTACTTGGCACCAATTCAAGATATTTTGGTAACCAAGTCTACCATAAATAGATGGTAAAAATCAAGACATACGAGAACCAACCAAATCACGCTGGCATGTAAATCACACGTATGCTTCTCCCCTTTTTAGCAGACAAAATAAAAATGGATAAAATAATGATTTGTTGTCCTTTCATTCCCAAACTGGTTTCTCTCAGCCCCGTTAGGTAAACCAGACCGGAAAATCAACTTGACAAGAAAGCTAAAAATGAGAGTGGCTGTAGTAACAGAATCTTGCAAACTGGATTCTGCTGTACTTCCCCCCGCCTGCTTGGCATAGGGAGGAATCTGTCTGAGCTACAGCATTTCTAAATGTTACTTTGACATTTTAGACTTAAAACATTTTTCAGTCCTTTTCATGTTTTTGATCTCCATTCAAGATCATCTTCCTTATTTGCTACACAAGATTGTCACAGCCACGATCTACTTTGCTAAGAGCCAGCTCATTCTTTGGGGCAGCGGTCCCCAACCTGTTTGGCACCAGGGACCGGTTTCATGGAAGATAATTTTTCCACCGACTGCGGGGTGGGGTGGGGATCAGAGGTGGTATTCAGCAGATTCTGACCAGTTTAGTTTTAGGTAGCTGAAATTTTGAGTAGTTCGGAGAACCGGCAAATTCCACCTCTGACTGGAGATTTTACAGTATCCTTTCCCTGCCATGCCCACCAAGCCACGCCTACAGGACTGGTAGGAAAAAAAATTTAATCCCACCCCTGGGGGGATGGTTTCTCTTTTGCTCGCTCGCCTACTGCTCAGCTCTGGATGCGTGGCCCAGTTCCTAACAGGTCACGGACCAGTACTGGTCTGTGACCCACGGGTTGGGGACCTCTGTGTTAGGCTGTTTTCAAACATACATCATGATGCATTTTCAGGGGATTGATGTCTGAAAAAATACAAAATTTGATTCAAGCTGCCATTTTTCTACTCTCTCTAAAAAAATAAGATTGCAAGATGGGGTTTTTTTTCTTTTGCATTTGCTGAAGAAGTAGCTCATTAGCAATGACCTGGTAATGCAATTAGGATATTGATGTTTCTCATGTTGATCCGTAAGGATTTAATAGTATCCCATCTCATCCCATCCCATGCAGAGTAACTAAAGGAGACAACTGTAGTACAACTCTTAAATTCAACAGCGAAGTGGCAAAAGCTATATTTGGACAAAGTTCGATAGTGCAAGTCTAGAGGAAATGATTAAAGTGAGTGAGGGGACCCCTCCCCAATAAATGTACAACATACTTGAAGGGTAAAATTCACTACTTGCAAATGCAAATGAATATGCCGCAGAGGGGAAGAAAATGTAGAGCAATGCATATGCTTGGTTTAATTAGTTTTAAATTAGCCATATTCATGCAGGGACCAGATCTAAGGCACATTATGGACAACTCCAGGAGCTGCTGTGCTCAGAGTGCAGCTGTGACCCAAATCCAGATTTAAGTGGTTTAAATAAGAAATCAGCAGAGAAAAGCAAAAATGCCACTTTGGCTTAAAGTTCAGTGGAGTATGCCTTCTTCCATTTTTCCTCTCCAACCATTACACATTTACAAATGCGCAACGGAATGAGTCAGGAGCACTGCTGGGATATTTAATTTATCCAAGCGGGGCAGCCTGCAACCCTTTATGGGAAATCATTAATGAGCTCATTGAAAATGGTGTATGTATCTCTCTGAGTGCAACACAACCTACATGATCACTGAGGGCATTTCCATACAGGTAGGAGCTGCTGACTAGCAAGTCAGAAAGATACCTGGCAGCAGAAGGCTGGGTGGGCAATACTGAACATCCGAAAGGGATTCTCTTAGGTCAGAAACAGAAGTCTACATTTTTTTCAGCCTGCACTCCCAAGTTAGGTCTATTTTGCTTTTGCACTGCTTGTGTGAGGGCTACAGCTGGCAAGAGGGGAACCAACGTTGTTTAGACTGGCCACAGCACTGTGTAAATATGGTGCCAGTGCACTTGAGGTTGGGACAAGAACACCAAAGGCCATGGAGTTGAAACGATGGGAGGAAAAGTCTTGATTTAAATCTTGGGGCTAATGCGTTCATTGCAAGAGATGACCAGGCTGAGCCTGAGGGAGGGGTCAAACATGTCATCAGTCTTGAATCCCTTTATGTTCACAAGAGATCTAAGTCCAGCCCACCTTGAGTTCCATTGACTCCTTTCTACCACTGATTTGTCTTGACTGTTAGTAGTTCAAATTCTTGTAGAGGGCTTAACCTTGCAATAAGCCTTTATATTCATTTGAACTGGCTGAATTTCCTGATTTCCTTGGCCCTTGACATTCATGCCACAGGGGGCTTGATTTCTGGGTTCTGCAAGTGGAGGACCTGCAAAAACGTGGGTTTGATTTGCCTGCAAACAACTACCCAGCATTTATTTGTTTTTTGTTTTTTTACTTACTTGCACTCTATCTTTATTATTTTTACAGATAACTCTTAAACACATCAACACACTTCCCTCCTTCTATTTTCTCCACAGCAGCAACAACCACATGGGTTGAAAAACCCCTTTGAGGTTTTTGCTGTTCCTACAAGGTGAGTTAACATTAAACCGATAGGAATAACGGGGATTTAATGGGCGCTGAAAGCTGAAGATGGAATGCTGATGTGAGTTTGTCAAGGTGATCTACCCAATACCTGTTCTGCCTAGTGGGCACCCTGTCTGAATGCACTCAAGGCAAGATCCCAGATCCATGTGGTCTCAAAGAGAGAATCAGCTCCGATTCTGCCTATCTTTTTGGGGATCAATCAAGGTTGATGCATGCTGCCATCTGGTGGAATTTTTAAAATCAATATATAATATATCAATATATCAATATATATACATATGCATATTCATACATACATACATATATACATACATATATGATTTTTTTAAAAAAAATCAGCAAATATATAATCCCTTTTAAGGGTTTTGAAAGTGGAATGAAAACCTAGCAAGTACAATAGTAAATACTTTAAGTAGGACAGTAACTGGTTTCCTTAAAAGCATTCTACCCCCAGTTATATTAAACGGCCTACACTTAAGAAAATGTTATCCAACTAGTTTTAGTTGCTTTTCAAACAATTGGTGAATCTTCCAGGTCCTTTATTTCCTGAATGAATAAACAAAAATCAATCCTGCTTCACAAAACAGGATAGTTAATAGAAATAACCAATGAACAGGAAACCTAGAGGAGCTTGGAAGAGACAACTGTAGTAACTGGGACATTCTAAGTTAGTTAACAGAAACCCTTTTTAGACCCTGAACTCTACAAATGTTATACAGGCTAAAGCTGAATGTGCAAAACCTTCAACCCATTTATCTCTTTAAAAGCAGAGAAGCAATAAAGGAGGTCCTTTCGTTATTTATTAAAAGCTTGCTGTACATAGCTTTCTATGCTTCTATTAAATAATTATCTGTATAGCAGAAGCACTTAGACTTATATACCGCTTTATAGTGTTTTACAGCCCTCTCTAAGCAGTTTACAGAGTCAGCCTATTGCCCCCAACAATCTGGGTCCTCATTTTACCCACCTCGGAAGGATGGAAGGCTGAGTCAACCTTGAGCCTGGTGGGATTCGATCTGCCAAATTGCAGTAGGAGTAGCTTGCAGTACTGCACTCTAATCACTGCGCCACCGAGGCTCTGTTACCATCAACCACTTTTCAACTCCACCGTCACCCATATTATAAATATTTCTCCCCTATTGCATTGTCAAACGCAATTTCAGAGCAATGTGCATTCGTAGTTAAAGAAACAAAACAATAAAAGTTAAATAGGGGAACAAACAGAAAGCAAGCATTAAAAAGAAAAAGAAAATAAACAGATGTATGGTAAATTAAACTTCATTTCAACAAGTCAAAACTCGCCCCAATGGACCTAGGATAATAGAGGTAGATGTAATTGGCTCTGAAAAAGCGAATTAATGCCAATAGAAGGACATTCTGAATTCAGAGCACAATGGAGGACTAGCATCTTAATTACAGCTTCATGAAGACTGTTTTTTAAAATGACTGTTCCAATATTTGAGGAGCTGCCACAAAGAAGATGGGGTCAGCCTATTTTCCAAAGCCCCTGTGGGTAGGACAAGAAGCAATGGGTGGAAACTAATCAAGGAGAGAAGTGGCTTAGAATTAAGAAGAAATGTCCTAACAATGAGAACAATCAACCAGTGGAACAGCTTGTCTTCAGAAGTTATGGTCCTTCATCACTGGAGGCTTTTAAGGACAACCCACTTGTCTGAAATGGTATAGGCTGTCTTGTCTGTGGAGATTCTCAAGCATCCAAGTCATGATGTGTCCCAAAGGTGCTTTTTCAAGAGGCAACTGGACTTTGGGGGTTTTCTTTGAAGATGTTTTGCTTCTCATCCAAGAAGTTTCTTCAACTCTGAAGGGTCTCTTGCTTGAGCAAGAGGTTGGACTAGATAGAAGACCTCCACGGTCCCTTCTAGCTCTTTTCTGTATGACCTTGTATGAACAAGCCTTGGTCAGAAGAAGCATACAGTGTATTCAGGCTGTTCTAGTTATCCTCTCATACTGAACAAATGGGTCTCCAAGAGGAAGCCTTTTGCAGTAGTATCTCCTCAGCTTTGGGATGTCCTCCTCAAGAAGGTATGCTTGGTGCCCTTCTCATTATCTTCTTAGCAGTAAGCAAAGACACACACACACCCAGCTTTTGACTAATAGGTTGATAAACGTTGTGTTTATTAGTTCATTCAATTTATATAGTTCCCATCTCATATATATGATTCTGGGTGACTCACACACTGATGAACAGATGCTATTGCTACTTTTACATTATCGCTGACTCTTTCTATTTTAATCATCTTATTTTTCCCCAGTATTTTAACCTAACGTTTTCATTATTTGAATTTTTTATTTGGAAACTTCAACTTTTTTTAGTGGGAAGCAGCAAATAACTAAACGCCTGGATGTGTTGGCGAGAACTCACTGGTGTGTTATGTGACAGACGAATGCCAATCCGTCTTAAATCTAAGATTTACAAGACAACCATCCTCCATGTTGTACTGTATGGCACTGAATGCTGGGCAGCAACAACAGGGACTGAAAGCTATCTCCATGCCATGGTAACGCAAATGCTCCGTTGGATATCGGGCATCTCCCTTCTTGATCACATCACAAATGACGTCATTCGACAACATTTTGGTATAGCACCAATTACAGTAGAACCTCTGGTCACAACTATAATTTGTTCCATAACTTTGGCAATTTCTTCGTCTTCTAATGTTTCATCTTCAGGAATTTCAGAGGTCAGGGGTCATGTTTGATCGCCACCCGAGTATGTGTTCATGACCAGATTCAAAAATTTTGTGATTTTTTTGGTCGGAACCCAATTTGGTCGTGGTCAGAAGCAGTTATGACCAGAGGTTCTACTGTATAGAGAAGATGAGAGAAGGCCCGCTCCGCTGGTATGGACTTGTCCTGAAAGCAGCACCTTCCACCATTGCCAAGACTGCCTACCAACTAGAAGTCAGTAGCCGGCGAACTCACGAGTGCCCAAACACCATCAACAAAGGTATGCAAGCCACGGTGCTCAATGATCCAAAAAGCAGACCCTAGGAAGACACTAGGAAGGAAGAGGAGGAGGAGGAGGAGGAGGAGGAGGAGGAGGAGGAGGAGGAGGAGGAGGAGGAGGAGGAGGAGGAGGAGAAGAAGAAGAAGAAGAAGAAGAAGAAGAAGAAGAAGAAGAAGAAGAAGAAGAAGAAGAAGAAGAAGAAGAAGAAGAAGAAGAAGAAGAAGAAGAAGAAGAAGAAGAAGAAGAAGAAGAAAAAAATGTTTTAAATAATGTCTTGTGCGAAGCAAATAATGTTTGGGAACAACCAGCTTCAAACCTCTTCTTTACTTCTTATACTTTCTTATTGTTGGTCCTCACACTTTAAAGGCATTGCCGAACGAAGTGATGCATGTGGTCATATTGGCAATTTTTAATTTGGAATAAAAATGCAAAGCTTTAATTACTTCTGCTGGGAGCAATTATTAATGTATTTCTCCCAGCCTGTATAGCAGCAGGTGAACTTAATTAGAAGAGTGCAGATTAGAATTAATTAATTAGAAGTGTTAGATTTTGAGTGAAAATTGGGTTGCAAATATCTGTCTGCAAAGCTCTAAGTGAGCAGTAGATAGCAGCAAAGAAAGGCAATAAGTCTTAACATTTGCCTCTCATCTAGTGACATCACCAATCAACAAGAAAATGCACTCTTATTCTTAAACTTAAAAGTCCTTTGCAATGAATCTACCACCAAGGATATAAATGCAAAACATATTACTTCAAAACGTCTACAACAGGCTTTGAGTTCTACTAATTAAGTAGAGCAAAAGAAATTGAACTTATCTGAGGTACTCAATCTTAGTAGTTTTTAACTATTTTCAGGTGGTTTTGTGTTGGCTATGGAGTGGTCATAATTCAGAATTTACAGAAAGTTTGCAGACTTTACAAGACCTGTCTGCAATTATTATCAGGTATTAGAAGATTTGGATTAACTGTTTCAGATTTCCTCCCTGATCCCATCTTAAGTGACTGGGACAAAAATGTTGTGGATGACAATTATCAGTAAATGCATCTTTTATTTAAATACTAAGGCAAATATTTTAATATTTGGAAACTTCGTATAATACAGAATGGAGCTGTGCTAAGTTCAGCTCTTTTAGAATATTGTTGGTTTCTTTTTTTAAAATGCAATTTGTTTAACTAAAATATGATTGTCATTGAAGTGGAATTAATCAAAATGGCATATAGCAGGCACTTTATGACTGCTGAAAAATGTTTTCTTTTCTGGAGGATTTTGTTTGGGCATCATCTATATTGGTAGGAAAACAAAGTATGGTTTATCCTAACTGAGACTGTAAACATAGTCTTCAGATTTTTTAGTACTATGTGAAGCAAAAGAAATTGCTTCTTTAAGAATTGCACTCCCTGAATTTTCAGGCCTATACTAGTGGCCCATATTTTGCAGCCATTTGTTCTTTCTCTGAAAATCCTACTTGTATTTCAGTGTTCTCCCCTGGCTTCTTGCAACTGTACAACGGAAAATAGAAATGGAATTTATATATTAAACATCTGTTAAATAGCCTCACATCCTGAACGCCATAGTTTAGCAATGTTCAACTCCTGAATGCAGCTGAATCAATATTAAATGAATACATAGACCAAACGCCCCAAACAATGGTTACGCATACAATCTTTCTGGATTTAATTCATCGGCAAGAAGGCTTGTTGGGATAGCTGACATCATCAGTCTACCCTTTTAAACAGGATAGCTAGGGGATGCAGACCCTTCAATGTATGAGAGACAAAACCAGGCCCTGCTATTTTGCTGCTTGAAGCAAAGGAGGAAACAACCCACTCTACAATTGGCAGAATGTCACCTTGTGAACCTAATTTGCAATGCATGGAGAGTTCTAGCTTGGAGTAAAGGATTTAGGAACTACGGTTGAATCGTGTACGTTGCAATCCCAATTATTTTTCACCCCATTAATGGCTAATAGCCACCCAAGGGGATTCTAGTTTTTAATTTAATCTTCCCTCTTTTTTTGGCTACACAAATGTTTCCCAGTGAGGTGGAAAAGTGTTCCCGCAGGTATTAAGATTTGGGAATCGCCAAGTAATATTTAAAGGGGTACATAAGGAGATGTTCCAGTTGATGACAATCCCTATAATTGATGTTTGTTTCAAACCCTTTCACTTAAGGCAGCATCCAGCGAAGCTTCTACTGTGATTTGTCCCCCTCTAGACTATCAAATGTGTTCAATTGTCTGAGCTTTTAAGGTGTAAGGCCCACTCAAGGTCAGGACCATTGCCTTGCTTAGATTTGAGGTAGCTGTCATGCCCCTGTTGGAGACTGACTCCGAGGGAGAGGAGGAACAGCTGACAGGGAGTGGATGTGTGGCTCCAGAGGTTGTGGAGGAGGCTGGAGAAGGGCAGAGGCCAGCTGGGCAGTCAGAGGAGGACCCAGGCCCATCCCCTCTATATCCTAGGGCACGCAGGGAGGAGAGGATAAGGGAGAGACGTGATCTACTGGGGAGGAGAGGGCCTTGATCCTCTTCATGGGCTGCAGCTGTGAAAACTGGATAAGAGGACGGACATGCGTATGGGCCAGTGCTGGAAACAAAGTGTGGAAATATCTCTAGTCTGTCATTCCTTTCTGAGTTTGGCATGCTTCCCGGTGTGTGTTCCAATATCTGTGGACATCTTCAAGCCCTTATCTTGCCTGGTTCCCTTAATTGCTTCAGTGTGGCTTGTGTTGTTTTTACTCTTTATAATTTATAGGAATTTTTAGTTTAAACGGCATTTCCTCCTTTTCATAACTGCTTGTGGGGGAGTTTTTTGTCTCCAGTCAAAGATATTTGGAGCTTTGAAGCAAAGTAAAGGAATAAAAGGGGCTTCACCTGTTTTTGTGACTGTGTTTATTTTGTATCCCATCCTGGATCATCACAGTAGCCTTCAGAAACTTTGTGGGGGGGAAACTGGAGAAACTTGGTTTTGCTCTGCCTAAGGAATGGCCTTAGTCACCAAAACACAAACAAATTCACACAACTTAAAAGTTGCCAAGGTTGAAAAATGCTGCTCTAGAGCAGGGGTGTCAAACTTGCAACCCGCGGGCCGGATTCATCACGCTTAGGCCACGTCCACCACAGCTCTGCGAATGGGAAAAATGTCACGAAACAACACATGATGCCAACGTGACGTGGTGAGTTTGACACCCCTGCTCTAGAGCAATGAGGTGGTCATGAATAGAAATGGCACAAAAATTATTCAGAATGGTCCAAATCAACGGGACCATGAACAGCTCCAAAGGAAATGAATGAGCAATAAAGGAATGTGCCCCGGAATACCGTGATGCAGATTATAGCAGAATATCCCTCATCGTTGAGTAGGGTGTGGCTATCCAGGAAAAGTAGGCCTTATCATCAAGGGTTAATATAACTTGATGGTCCAGCTATTTCTGGAAAACAACAGCATACACAGAAGGCAGAATAAGAGAATCAAAATGATAAAATGTTGAATTACTCACCCATATGCCGAAAGGCTCATAAGTGGATAATGAGCTGATAAAGTTATTAATGATCTGAAGAAAATAACTTTCACCATATTTTGCACCACTTTGCAAAAGAGTCAATCAAACAACTTGGTTTCATCATTAATTTATAGAACCCAAGATATGGTCATTTGGCTTATGGTCATTTGGCTTTAACAAAGGAATTGTTATGATAAAAGCAACAGGTATTAGATTTGATAGTAAACTGAACCACTAGATTCAGAGGCAATGTACCTTTATAGGGGAGCTAGTTTGGTGTAAGACACCAGGCCACAAACTGGGAGACCATGAGTTCCAGTCCTGCCTTAGACATGAAACCATCTGGGTGATCTTGAGCCAGTCTCTCTCTCTCTCTCTCTCTACCCTAGGAAGGAGGCAATGACAAACAACTTCTGAAACCTTGCCAAGAAAACTGCAGAGACTTGTCCAGGCAGATGCCAGCAATTAACACTAACATGAAAACACACATCAAACAAATCTATACACTTTATACACTGGCTACCAGGGAAATAAAGTTCCATCAAACAATTTGATAAGCACTGTCTGACATTTTGCTATAAGATCTAGTCGTTTGATCATATAGCAAAAGGAGAAAGAGGAAGAGATGGGGACAAAAATATCTATATGGCAGCTCTACATGGAAGAATCAAAACACAAAACAACAGCATTTGGTGCTAAAAGGCTCATAGCTGGACAAAGATAAAAAGGTAGGAACTGTAACTGCTTAAATAAAAACTGAAATTAGTATTTATGGAGCCAGTTAGATAAATGGTCAACTGAAAAGCATCAGCGTAACTTGATGGTCCAATCTTGATCTTGGCAGTGTCTTTGCTTCTCTGTCCTCATAATACAGCTCCTGAGTGTTACATTTTCACAACTCGACCTGCTGCTTGTTTTATTGTTTTAGATACTCTATGAACAAGCCACCTTCCCCTCCAAGGGGTATTTGCCTTTATCAGTCCTTTCAATCCCCTTTATTCACAAGACTCCAGTTTCTGCAGCACTGACAGAAACAAGCCAGTTTTCCTCTGGTTTATGGCTCTACACGGGTACAGGCTTTAGCATGGAGCACGGCTTTGTGATGGGTTTAGGACAATTTGCTGCAGCCAAATCACTGTGGCCAATTTGCCACAGGACAACTCACCACGGCCAGCTCGCTGCAGAACAACTGGCCAGGGAACAAGATTTACACTAATATTGAAGGAACAGTGGAACCGAATCATTAAAGAACGGGTTGGAAAAGGAGGGACAAAATGAAATGGGAATGACAAAAACTAAAGTTTTTAAATTATTTTAAATAATTAAATTGTTAAATTGTCCCACAGCGAGTTGGCCACTTGGCAAGTTGGCCATGGTGAATTGTCTTATCCCCTTTTGAGATAAGGGGACTTTGACAAAGAAGCTTCATCCACTACAGAATGAGCTCCAGCAGTAGAATGCAGGTTCTTGTGTGTAAATGCTTCTGGACTGGTTCATAAGGATCTCCTGTTGAAGGATATTAGACAGCAAGACTGCGAAGGGCCCCTTAGGAATCCACTGACAAAGTAGATTCAGCTGCTTTGGATAAAGGGATTCAATAAAGTACAACTGCTTGATTTAATAACAGTCTTTACCACCTGCTTACACTATTTCTCAAGCATGATTTAATCTCCCGCTGTATTTCTCTGTGCACATTAAATGTGGCTGGGCTGCATTGCTGTTTAATTCTCTGAGTTTTTATTCTTTTCCTGCTATTGTTCTGTCCTATACACAGAGATCAGGCTTTCTCTATCAAATGTCCTTTAATGAGACACTCATCTGTGAGCGAGATGCATTCAATCTATTTACTGTAGGTTCTAGGTTAGTGGACGGTCATATACATTAATAAATGTATTGTTTTGTAAAGAGCTCGGGTTTTTTTTTCCTGCAAAAGAAATGACGACCCTTTGGGAAATTGCAATGGCTAATTGTCTCGCTGGCAATGAATAGAATAATTGTAATTTTTTAATCTGGCCAGAGTGCTTTTAACACTATGCAGAGAACCATTACACACAGAAGACATTATATACCTAAGAGAGTCTCTAGAGATATGCAGAGTCAGGTTTCAATATTGCCCTTTTATGGATGTAAGAATCTGTGCCTGATATTTCCCCATCATAATGGTGAAGATGTCCTTCCCTGTTGCACCACTGGCCCTCTGGAGCGAGGGTCCCCCAAGATGTAGATGTCCCCCCCTACTTTACTCTTGTTTAAAAGCTGGGAGGACCAGGGTCTTCACCCAGGTCTTTGGTAAGGGAGAGAGACATACCTACTTCATCGCTCTTGCCGTCTTTTATCTTAATTTTTGTCATTTTTATTGATTTCATTGTCATTTCTTTGATTGTTGTGAACCACCCAGAATCATTGAGAGTGAGGTGATGATGATGATGATGGAGTAGTAGGAAATACAGCTCAATGCCACCATTTGCATTGAATGCTGAACAGAGCCTCCCTCTGGATCCACAATGAAGTTCATTAGGTTTTTTTTCATATTGCAAATTCAGAAGCAATGGAAATTAGGTATAAAAAAAAAAACTATGGACACTTCATTATTGAAAAGGTCCCTGAGCCCTCTTCCTGTATAATCTCACTTCTCCAGGAGATGGCTGCCATTTTCTTCCCAACAGTTGCAGTGGTTTGAGGGAACAGCTCAGTCAAAAGCTGGCCTCCAGGGCTTCATTTTCTCAAAGTGGTTTTGCCAACATAGGTGCATCGTTCTATATCACAGCACAGTCATCTTTTGCTGGTTGATATGTTCGTAATGGTTTTAGCACGTCCCTTAAGAACAGTGGTCCCCAACCACCAGGCCCCGGACCGGTACCGGTCCGTGGATCATTTTGTACCGGGCCGTCTATTTTGCTTGGGCGCCGCCATCTTGTTTCGACGGCGCTTGAGAAAGTGCTTCTGGGTGAGCTTGTCAGTCGTCGGTTGGAAAGCGGCGTTTGGGTGCTGAAGGAATCCTCGCGCCTTAGTTTCGTCGAAGGGGGGGCGGCTTCGAACGAAGAGCCGTCCCGATGGCGGTGGAGTCTCGCGTTACTCAGGAGGAGATTAAGAAAGAGCCCGAAAAGCCCATCGACCGCGAGAAGGTACAAAGGAGGAGTTGAAGGTGGCGGGGAGAAGCAGGGGACGGCTGGCTGGCCGGTCACTCGGCTCGCCTTGCCTTGGTCATGCGTGCTGATGCTGGTACCGGTCCGTGGATCATTTTGTGATGCCGGTACCGGTCCGTGGTACAAAAAAGGTTGGGGGCCACTGCCTTAAGAAAATGAACACAACCCACACAGGGACTGCAGAAGCTCAGCTAATGGGTGCCCCCGTGCTGACCAGTTTATAGTATGCCCTTTCCTGGGCCATCAGTTCTTCATGAGTGCCCTTCTCAATGATGACTCCCTGAGACATGACAGCGATGATGTCCGAATTCTGAATGGTGGACAAGCGGTGTGCAATGACAATGCAGGTCCTGCCTTCTCGAGCTTTGTCCAGGGCAGCCTGCACAGTCTGAAGGGAGAAGAGGAAAAGAGAAAGAGAAGGAGTCTTTACATGGTCATCATGACAGGTTACATTCACACAAACACAGCCAATTTGGCCTCTCTAGGTCACTTTGTTTTGGGAAAGGCATTGATCAACTCAATTTAGTTGTGTTGAAAACCCTCCTCAAATATTCAGTGAATTAGAAGAGGAGGAGGAGAGAAGAAGTCCTACTGTCCACAACTCCAGTTTCCATGGGTCATGTGGAAGGTACCTACAGTGGAACCTTGGGTCACGAACCAAATCGGGTTCCAACCCAAAAATTCACCCAATTTTTGAATTGGGTCACAGTGGCGAACCAACCCAGCAGCAGCAGATTCCCTTGCCGCAGCGATTTCCCCTTCCGCGCATGCACATTCCGCCCATTTGCAGTCGGTTGCGCTTTCAGTCATGACCAAATCGGGTTGTGATCATAGTCCTGGAATGGATTATGGTCGCGACCCGAGGTTCCACTGTATTTGGGCTCTGTGGGGTTATACAGTAACTTGCAAGCATGGCAAATCTGCTTCCACTTCCAGTGTTGCCAGGGACAGGTATCAATAAACTCTGTTCCTCAGAGATGTCATTCTCTCAGCAGTCCAGAAAAGTTGGGAAAAAAAGGACACAGAGCAGTCATCTGCTGTCCTATCATTTCTCAAATCTTCCCTGGATCTCAACATTCCCCTTAGCTTCTTGGTGGACCAAAAGGCATTCAGAGGCCATCAATTGTGGAATATTGGTAACAGCAATACTTAAGCATCACCAGGTGGATCAAAATATGGCTAAGACGGAGCAACCTGGCAGGGACGCAACAAACTCCAATATATTCCAATGGCAAATCCATCAATAAGATCTTCATCCAGCCAGGGCGAAGCTGGCTCTGATGGATTTAGAAGAAGCCACCTACATGCTGCTGTGTTGGTTCCATACAGTGAATTCTCACTACGCGCTAATTACGTGAGCTAGGTATATGGTGGCTAAAGTGATTGGGCTATTCAATGCGTCGTATGAATGCAGCCTAAGTTTGCAGTTTGGGGGAGTTTCTTGGATTCAACGCTATCTGTAACAGCAGTGGGCCAGGTTGGTAAGTGTGCCTTTTTGAATTGCTTCCAGTACAGTACCTTCCCAGCTGTGACTCTGTACAATGAGTGTATTGTACTATACTTTACCTATTGTGCATGTGCATTCAGATTCAGTTACAATTTACAGCCCTTTTTAATTTTCATACCCCAAAATAGCCTCCAAATAACAATGAAGTGAGGACATCCTTCCCTTTCCTCCTTTTCAGACTGAGATTTTATCTCCACTTATTTGAGACTAAGTTGCTTTTGAACTCAACAGCAAGGGATTGAATTAATATATATTCTCAATGCTCCATGGAATATATTTTCTCTTAATTATCTGATACCTGAAAGCATAAAATTATTTTAGAGCCCGTTTGGTATAGTAGTGAATAGAAGTGCTGACCTAGAAACCGTGAGGCCGTGAGTTCTAATCCCACCTTAGGCATGAAAGCCAGATATTGGGCCAGTCCTTCTCAGCCCGCCTGCCTCCCAGAGGAGGAAGGAGTAGACTATATATGTTCTCCAGTTTGAGTTACTTATAAAGGTGGGATTTTAAAAAAAACTAATATATAAATGAATAAAATAATAAAAGGGAAATGTTTTTGGTTCTTGATATTCAGCATTTCTTTATCAATATTAATATCTTAGACTTATATACCGCTTTATAGTGCTTTACAGCCCTCTCTAAGAGGTTTACAGAGTCAGCCTATTGCCCCCAACAATCTGCATCCTCATTTTACCAACCTTGGAAGGATGGAAAGCTGAGTCAAACTTGAGCTCCATCAGGATCAAACTGCCAAACTGCCGGCAGTCAGCAGAAGTAGCCTGCAGTACTGCATTCTAACCACTGCGCCACCACGGCTCTAGATCCATTGCTGTTTACCTGTTCACTTTCTGTATCCAGTGCGGAAGTTGCTTCATCCAGTAATAAGATCTTAGGGTCTCGAACGATGGCTCTTGCGATGGCAATGCGCTGCTTTTGCCCTCGAGACAGTAGAGACCCCTGAGCCCCAACATTGGTTTCATATTCCTGCAAAAACAAAAAAAAACCACAATATTTATTGGCTCACTGACTTTGTTTACCCCAAGAACAAAAATACAATTAGAGTGGTGAGAAAATGAAGCTACTTCATCGCTTTTATTCTCACATTCTTTTATTTTATGGGCGGAAGAACCTTCAATTAAGAAGCAAGCTGGAAAAAGTTATTATTTGTGTTGTTGTGTTGTTGTGTTATCATTACCATTAAGTGTGCGTTAATTTTTGTATTGAAACTGAGTATTTTTATTGGAATGCTTTATAGGTAAGCCTTGGAAAGTTACCAAGTGTTGTTTTTTTTAAAGAAAATGAATGGACTTATATTATTAGATAGAATGAGCTTTAGTTTAACCAGGGTAAAAGTTGTCCGAAAGATTCTACAGTCACAGAGATTCTATAGTCACAGCAAGTGACAGCAGCTAGCTGATCTTGGAAACGGTGAAGCAAATCAGGTCTGGTTACTGCTTGGATGGGAGACCACCAAGTGACCCCAGGGCTGGAGGATAGACTGTGCAGTTCACAACTTGGCTTTGACTGAGGACAAAAGCTAAGCAGAGTTTGTCCTGATTAATACTTCAATGGGAAACTATTAGAAAGGCACATAGCTGTAGTCTCTGGTCATCTAAAGCGTTCCTTCCTTTGTTTTATAAACAAGACATTTTTATCCTACCAATCACAACAGGCAGGAGACAGGATTTCGGTTCCTATCTTATCCTCATGACAACCCCATGAGAGATTAAGTGAAGAGTGTGGCTTCCCACTCTTCATGAACACACTTCAAAAGACTTGATGATTAAGGCGTGCGGTTGGAATGTAACAACTCTTTCATAGTTCTGAGAAGCCATTTTTGGAACGTGTGATTCGGCGGCTGGGTTTTTCTTTTTTAGTCATCTTTCCAGTGATGGGTCAATTAGGAAACAAGCAAGAGACCATGCAGATATTTTCAAGGGGATTCCTGGATTCTAAAGAAGTGAGCAAACCTAACTGGGACAGTAAATTAGGCCAGCGGTCCCCAATCTTTTTGGGCACCAGGGACCAGTTCCGTGGAGAGAGGTATTTCAGCGGACCGGAGGAGGCGTGGTTTCATCTGCTGCTTGTATCCCGCAGATGGGGCTTCGCTTGGTTGTGTGGCCCGGTTTCTGACATGCCTCAGCCCAGTACCGGTCCATAGACCAGGGGGTTGGGGATTCCTGAATTAGGTTATCATAAATATAGATCTATAGGTGAGAAAGCCAAACAATTCACAATAGAAGGAATGAAAGCCAAAACATTATTGTGAGGCAGAAATATTGACTCAAAACATTATTGTGAGGCAGAAATATGGAGAATATGTTAAATCAACAGTGAAGAAAACGTTTAGGCCAGTTCTTCTTTCTATAACAGGGGTCCCCAAACTTGGCAACTTTGAGGCTTGTGAACTTCAACTCCATGAGTTGAAATCCACAAGCCTTAAAGTTGCCAAGTTTGGAGACCCCTGTTCTATAACATAGAACATTTTAAAAATAGTACTCACTTGAGGGAGTGACATCACAAATTCATGCAATTGGGCTTTCTTGGCAGCGGTTATCACTTCATCCATAGATATTTCTCTACTGTTATCCCCGTATTTAATGTTGTCGACAATGCTACAGTCAAACAGCACTGGTTCTTGAGAAACTATCCCTATTTTAGATCTAAGAAAGTGGATGTTTACTTGCCGAGTGTCGCGGCCGTCTATCAGCTGTACATCAAAAACACAAAACCACATACAAAATGTCTTTGTTAAACAATTGGCAAATCAAATAAATAAATAAATAAAATAAAATAAATAAATAAAACTAAGATTTCTTTTTCAAACCTTGGCTTGTATTTGCTGACACATGTGCAATTTGAGCACCACAATCTGGGTGGAGAATTGCATGGTTGTTCATCAGTTAAAAAGAATACATTTGCAAGCTAAGAGTTCTGCAGAATCTCAGGGCTTTTATCAGAACGATATGATGAGTGACATGGCCGAAGCATGCATGCATACACACCAGAGGTGGTATTCAGCAGGTTCTGACCAGTTCTGGAGAACCAGTAGCGGAAATTTTGAGTAGTTCGGAGAACCGGCAAATACCCCCTCTGACTGGCCCCGTCCCCATCTCTTCTCTGCCTCCCGAGTCCCAGCTGCACAGGAGAATGGAGCTGGAAAGCAGGTTAGAAGGTGGGGAGGGAATGGGGATTTTGCAGTATCCTTCCTCTGCCACGCCCACCAAGCCACACCCACAGAACCGTTCGTAAAAAAATTTGAATCCCACCACTGATACCCATGACACATGTTTTAGCATTGGCCCTCTGCAACAAAATATTGACATGTGAAATCAATTCTATGAGGTCTAGTGGTGGGATTCAATTATTTTACTATCAGTGGGCATGGTAGGGGAAGGATACTGTAAAATCTCCAGTCAGAGGTGGTATTTGCTGGTTCTCTGAACTACTCAAAATTTCCGCTACTGGAAATCTCCAGAAATGGTCAGAACCTGCTGAATACCACCTCTGATACGATCCATCTTCCCACACCAACCCTTGGCCAGCCTGCCTGATCTTGTCTAACTTCAAAGAGTTAAACTAGATTAGATCTACTTAGTACTTAGGATGGAAAGTCATCGGGAAATATCAGGATTGTACAATGAGAAGTTTTTAAAAATCAAAGCAAAAAACAAACAAACCCAAAAGGACTGGTTACTTATAAGACCATCTCTCCCCAACTGTTTCCACCCAATGTGGCGTGAGAGGCATGCTCTGGGTACCATGAGCTAGGGAGAGTTGGCGGGCAGGATCCAGAAAGAAATAGATTAGATTAGTTTTATCCCTACTGTTTTTTTGTAAGGCCTTGAAAATGTGGCTTTGTGCCCGAGTCTGGGGCCCTGGGAGTGACATAGATTTCTTGGTTGTGTGGGTGATTGGTTCTGTTTTTTGGTTGATTTGATTTTTATCACACCTTTATTATTTTACTAGTGCAATACCCATGCTTCGCTACGAAACTATGTGGTCGGGCTTAGTTTTGGGGGTGGAAAATAAGGGAGGGGGGATTTTGCCTCTGCTTACCAGCATCTATCAGTATTCACCTGGCTAGCAGGAGTCCTGTCAGTGTGTGAGAGAGTTGTTTGGAAACTGAAACAGTATTTGCTGTGTGAGCAAAAAGGAGACAGCAAGGAGTCTGGGAGTGGCTTAGCTCAACTGTTCTGTATTAAAGCTGCTTGCTGCTGTGAAACTGAAACTCCTCTCCTCTGCTTGTGTTTTGCATTTGGAATATACTGTATTTCTTTTCAGGTGGAGAGGGGGAGTAGAACTCCTTAGCATCAGAGCATGTTAATAATAATATGCAAAATACCAATGCTCCGATGGCCATTTCGAAAAATCCTTTCTAGAAACCAAGAGGAACATACATGCCAAATTTCAGGTTTGTAGGCTTTACGGTTCTGGAGATTTTGTGATGATGCGTGAGTGGTATTTCGCTTTTATATATATATAGATAAGTAACATTATAATGGAGTGAACATACATAATACTCATTTCTTCACTTATTTTTATACCTGGTTACTACATGTTTTATTTTTATTTGCTTTTTTAATACTGTGTATTTTATGTATTTTATTTGTTTTACTGTAAACTGCCCAGACTCACTAAAAATGAAACGGGCATCTATATGAAACGGATAATGTATTTATTTATCTATAAATTTATTTGCACATCTTTATTACTGCAAAAGAAACTGCACTGAGAAATTGATGAAAAATTGAATTAAAAGGATTTTACAAGGATTTCAAAGAGGCCTTTTTTTAAAAAGGGGGATGTTAAATCTGAAAAGCGGTGTTTCTCAACCTTGGCAATGTTTAAGATATGTGGACTACAACTTCCAGAATTCCCAAGCTGGCTGGGGAATTCTGGGAGCTGAAGTCCACATGTCTTTTTTTTTTTTAAACAAGTTTTATTTTTCAAGACAAACAATACATAAATACACATAAACACAAAACATAAAAGTATAAAAAATCTCTTTTCTGAAAGTTGCTTAGTCCCGGGTTAAAACTCTTGGTACAGACACAAGTTCAATTTCATATTCATTTTACATACCATTTCATATCTTCTTAACATTTTCAATTTTCTATATAACTTCTCCTCTCCTTTAAATTTTCTCAATTTTATTTCATTTTTATTTTTTTTATCTCCTCTCAATTCATATCGTAATATTTATTATTCTTTGTCTGTTCTATTCCAGCCAATCATTTATTTTTCTTCTTTAAAAAAAAAAGAAGAAGTACTTCTCCTGTACACTATATGGAGTATGATGCCTTTGTCTTTTTCCTCTATATTTATAGTACTTAATATAAAATACATAACCTACATTGGTATTCTGTCTGGTACATTCTAAAATTATACTATATTATCAAAAATAATACAAATTTATTCATTAATATTGATATTCATTCATATCTTAGATATTTAACTCATTACTTTTCAATTAAATCACATGCTTTTATGAGAGCCCTATTTTTCAAAATTATTCCCCCCCCCCCACATCACATATTATAGCTCAATATTTCATTGAAGTCCACATGTCTTAAAGTTGCTAAGGTAGAAAAATACTGGTCTAGGTCATAGAACATACAGCTGATGTATGAAGACTGAATTGCAGATCCAGTCATTAGTACTTTTATGCCATCAAAGCAACAAAGGCTATTTACCACTTTTCCTTCATCAGGATCATAAAACCTTTCCAGAAGTTGAACACAGGTGCTTTTCCCACATCCACTGCTGCCAACGAATGCAAGGGTCTGCCCAGATTTCACAGAGACAGAGAGGCCATTTAGCACTTGAGTATCAGAACGAGATGGATACGTGAACTTGCAGTTGAGAAATTCAATTCTTCCATGGAAATTATCCTGATTATAACAACAGCAAAAAGAAAATCCTGCTTCAGAATTTGCAAAAGGTACTTAGGAAGCTAATGATTATTATTTCTGTAGATTCCAAAGCTGTAAGAGGTCACTCTTTAAAGCAATCAATTGGAAGTAGATAAAACTGAAATCCATTTGCATTCAGCACAGTGCAAAGATTTCCTATTCCATTTTCATTTGTAAAAAGTTAATGTTTTGTGAAAGGAGAACAAGAAAAAAAGAACAATAATATTTAATCTGATTTGTACATTGCTGTATACTAACAAATCTTCAAGGAAAGTTGAACATTGAACAACTTCAATTAAAGGACAGAGATTAGCAGATTCAGTGCCTATCCGTGCACTGTATGAAATTTAAATATATATATATATATTGTCACCATTTGCCACTGACTCTTTCCTTTTACAGATGACACTAAAACCAGAGAATCACTAATTAGTATTGAAAGTATCTAAATGAATCTTAAATCTTAAATGAATGCTTTTTTTACAACTGTCTAACAACTTCAAGAGTTGAACGAACCCACAGTGCAGTATTAGGACTTGCACTAGAGTTTTGAAGTTTATGGTTTTGCCTCAGGTCAAAACATGTCAAACAAATCCTACTGGCCAATGTCTCTAAACAGAGGATTCTCCAGTGTACTATATATTTTACTGCATGTCTGGAATGGAATGGAAGAGAAGGGAAGGGTAGGGTAGGGTAGGGTAGGGAAGGGAAGGGAAGGAAAGGGAATAGAATAGAATAGAATAGAATAGAATAGAATAGAATAGAATAGAATAGAATAGAATAGAATAGAATAGGTAACTTTAATGTCACTTTAAATGTACACTAATCAGCATACATTAAAATGAAATTTCATTGCATACAACTCTTTAAGGGTCACACCTCCAATACATAACCTACACTACATAACCATGACAAAATAAATGAAACCAAATACATACATACATACAAAATTATTCATATACCCACATAAATTATACGACACAGAGAAACGACCCAGTCTAGTTCGGATGTATACTTGTACATGGCGAGAGAAACAAATCTTGTGAGTTTACCAGACTGATGGCAATAGGGAACAAAGCCATTACAGAATCTGGAAGTCCTGCTAGAAATACTTTGAAACCTCCTTCCAGAGGGGAGGCACATATCACAGTTTGGGAAACCCTAACCCTTACAGCAACCGTTACTGCTGGTGTTCATTATAATGTGTATAATAGAAAAGGCTGCCATGAAAGTGGTCTATGGAGGATGGTAAGCACTGGTTCAGTTAAAGTGTGTGCATGCGTGTGCGCGCATGTTGAGAAGTATCCTGCTACGAAATAGACCACAAACTGCTTGTAACCGACTGAAGTGCTGAAGCCCAGGGCATTCAAAACAACATAACAAGGAAAAGCACACTTTCCGGAAAAAAACTCCCATCCCCTGAGACTGTTGTAAGGGGGATTAATAAAGGGAAATAGTTGTTTCTGCCCTCTAGATACTGATCTCTCCCCATTTTGCTGATGGGGCAACTGAGCTGGGTGGCTAACTCTGCCAGGACTCCCAAGCAAAAGTACAATGAAACGTTGCTCCTGGCAGATTTATCAGATCACAAGGGTGGGGGGGGGGGGAAACACAGCTACCGCTTCTTTCTGCCCTGATGCAGAGTCACTGAAAGGAAATCTATAATCCTGACCTAGAAAAAACAAAGAAAGTTGTACAGGACGTATTTAGGTTTATTTGCTATGTTCGGTACAAGTCATTCTCACTTAACGACTGCTAATTGGGGCGAGCAACTCCATCACCAAGACAATTCAATCCTGAAGGGAAAACATCAAGCGACCCTGCCCAATTTACAACATCAGTCCTGCTGCAGTGGTTAAGTGAATCCTTTCACATCGTGCGACCACCACTTGCGGCTTCCTGCCTGACTTCCGCAATGACTTGGTTTGTCATGAGACAGCTATGAGGGTGGCAAATGGTGATGATGTAACCACAGGATGCCGTGACCATCACAAATGTGAAGCGCCTGAATTTTGGTCACATGACATAAGGGTGCTGCAACAATCTTAAGTTCAAGGACTGGTCATACAGCTACTGTTTCAGCATGGTCATTAAGTTTGAATGGTCACTAAATGGAGCAGTTGTTAACCGAGGACTACCTGTACCTCAGTTCTGATTGTATTTCCTGTGCACAACATTGGTTTACTTGTTGACTGTAATTGTTGCATGAATTCATCTGGTGTTTTCAGGACAATTCCGTCTGAAAGTGACTTAAGAAGTTCTCCAACTGGAGGAATAGAATAAAATTGGGGACTGGTTGGCAGATTTTGATAAGGGACCAGACAGGCATTGGGAAGCAAAAGTTATCCAGAACTTGAAAAGAGAACTGTTGAGGTAATTCCCCATTAGGAGAATGAGTGCATACAGGGAGACGTAGTAAGAGTGGTGAAGAATAACACACAACCAGCACACAGATACACTGTATAGTAAAATGTAGGTTTTACTTCCAGTAAAATGGTTAAGCAAAGTTCAACGAACAGTCCAAGTCATTCACGGTTAAAGCAGTCAGTTTTCAGTTCAGGGATAATCCAAAAACAAAGTCCAGTATCATAAATAGTTCAGTAAAAGACTCACATCAAATCCAAGAATAACGATGATCAGTAAAACTCAATAGGGAAATGCAGGAACGGCAACACTCTCGGAAACAACAGAACAGAACAACCCAGGTTTGTGGCTCCATCTTATGGCCATTTGAGGAACCACACCCAATTACAATTTTAGCATTCCCTTAAAGTAACAGTATTAAAATGTCTATCCTGGTTTATATATTTTCTTTTTTAAAAAAAATTTTTTTTATTGATTTTACAATTAAAAACAGATCTACAACACATACACAAAAAACAAGGCCTTGACAAAGGCCAAGAAGAGAAAGAAAGAGAGAGGTGTAAAAAGAAAGAAAAAGGGAAGAAAAAAGAAAAAGAAATGAAAAAGAAACATTTAAAAAAAACAATATCCTTTTTGACAGTCTGTAAGATCTATTCTTCTTAAGTTGTATCATATACGCACATCTTATCGGTATCTATACTTAAATTACCCTCAACTAGGTTTCTCTTATAAACGGTCTATCTTTGAATTAACCAGTCATACCAGGAATTCCAGTTATTGTAATATATTGAGGACTCTTTGTTTTTTAAGGCTAGAGTTAATTTATCCATTTCTGCGCACTCTAATATTTTCTGAATAACCATCTGTTCTGTGGGAGTGTAAGGTAATTTCCAGCACTGAGCGAACGCTAACCTGGCTGCAGTTAGAATGTGAATTGTTATATACTTCGTCTTTTTTGATAATTGTTTGTCAAAAATCCCTAATAGGAAGGACTCTGGTTTGTATTCAATTTGTTCTTTGGTTATCTCCTCCAACCATTTTCTAATTTTTTGCCAGTATTTCTGGGATTCCTTGCATGACCACCACATGTGGAAAAAGGTTCCATCTATGCTTTTGCATTTCCAGCATTTTGGACTCGTGTGGGGGTGCATTTTCGCCAGCCTCGAAGGGGGTAGGTGCCATCTGTAGAACATTTTGTATGTATTTTCTTTATAAGCTGCCGATTTTGTGATCTTAATATTTCTATTCCAAATCCTTCCCCATTCTGGTAGTGTAATACTTCGTCCCACATTCCTGCTCCAACCTATCATATTTCCTTTGACTATCTCTTGTTCTAGTTCTACTTCCAGTAAGTATTTGTAAAATTTAGATATATTCTTTTTATTTGGTCCTAATAAAATTTTGTCTAAGTACTGCGGTTTATTATAAATTCCAAAATCTTTGATGTCTTGTTTATATCTACTGTGGATTTGAATATATAACCACTGATCAATTTTAAATCCTCGCTCTTGTAGTTCTTGTCGTGTTTTCAGTTTTCCTTGTGGGTCTAATAAATCTTTGTATTTAATCATTTTTGTTATGTCCAGGTTATTAGGGTGTACCATTGCCTAATCAGTATTTTTAGATAGTGTTTTTTGCGTACTTTTTTCCAATTAGTTAATAGTGAGTCCCTAATAAGATGTCTATGAAAGTATGACTGCTTAGATTTCCCCACTTCCCATAAAAAGGTGTACCACCCTCTCTGGAGATCGTGCCCTTCTAATAATAGAGTTCTTTTATTAAGTAGGTTCACCCAGTCTTTTAGCCATAGTAAGGTGGCTGCCGTGTAATATGATTCCCAATTTGGAAGAGCTAGTCCCCCTCTACTCTTCAAATCTTGTAATGCCTTTACATTAATCCTAGCTTTCTTTCCCTGCCAAATAAATTTGAGTGTTATCTTATTTAGTTCTTCAAAGAATTTTTTACATAATTTGATTGGGATTGTCTGAAATAGGTATAGAAATTTTGGTAGTATGTTCATTTTAATCGAAGCAATCCTGCCCAATAAAGAAAGCTGCAACTTGCTCCAGGTTTCTAAATCTTTCTTTACTTGTTGGAGTAATTTATCATAATTATTGTCTTTAAGTGATTTACCTTGTGGTGTTAACCATATTCCTAGGTATTTGACTCTTTTGGTTACCTGTATCCCCATCGTTACCTCTAATTCTTTCTTCTGATTTTCTGTTAAGTTTTTGGTCATTAATTTTGTCTTTTTTCTATTAATTTTTAGTCCTGCAACTGCACCAAATCGTTCTAATTCTTCTATTAGGTTGTATCCTTTCTCTATAGGTTCCTCCAAAAAGAAGACCATGTCATCAGCAAATGCTTGTAATTTATATTCTTCTGATTTGATCCTCAATCCTTTAATTTCGGAATTTTGCCTAATGCGTGTTAGAAGTGTTTCTAGGGCGAATATGAAGAGAAGAGGTGAGAGAGGGCAGCCCTGTCTAACACCTTTTTCTATATTTATTGGACCTGTTTGTTCTCCATTTATTAATATATTGGCCTGTTGCATGTCGTAAATTGTTGTTATAATATTTTCAAATTTAGTGCCAAGACTCATATTATAATTTTTTTGAATTAGAAAATGCCAATTTAGATAATGCTTTTTCTGCGTCTAAGAACATAAATGCGAATTGTTTCTCCGGATGGGCTTCATAGAATTCTAAGACATCAATAACTGTTCTTTATTTGTCGAGACGGGAGGAATCCATTTTGGTCTTCGTGAATGTGTAGGTTTAAAACTTGTTTTAATCTGTTGGCTATAATGGAGGTGAATAATTTGTTATCAGTGTTTAGAAGAGAGATTGGTCTGTAATTATTAATATATCTGTGGTCTACTTCCTCCTTCGGGATTAGTGAAATCAATGCTCCCCTCCACGAGACTGGCATTTTAGCTGCTAGAAGTACCTCATTGAACACTTCCAACATCAGTGGTCCAACTAATTCCATTGTTGCTTTGTATAATTCTGCCGGAATCCCATCTGGTCCTGGAGATTTGTTATTACTTTGATTCTCTATTGCTGACTTCAATTCGGACCATGTAATATCTTTATTTAGTAATTCTATCCATTCCTCTCCAATTACTTTGTCGTTCGTTTCCTCTAGATAGTTCCTTATTTTATCTTCGTTGACTTCTTCCTTTTTATATAATCTTTGGAAATAATTGTGAGTGGTATCTTTTTTCCTCTCTATCTCGTGTTGTAAATCGCCCTTCTCATCCATTAGTTGATGTATCAATCTCTTTTCTTTCCCTTTTTTAAGTTTGTGGGATAACCATCTTCCTGGTTTATTTGCATACTCAAAATAAGTTTGTTTGGTCATTTTCAAATTTATTTCCATTTTTTCTTGTTCGAGTAGGTTCAATTTATGTTTAGTTGTTATTAACTGATTTTGTATTCTTTGGTTTTTGGGAGTTTTTTGTAATTGAATTTCTAATTCCTTAATTTGTTGTAATTTGTTTTGTTGGGCATGTTTTCTTTTATTTCTCATGGCATTATAAGAGATTGTTATTCCTCTTATGATTGCCTTCATTGTATCCCAGATATTTTGTTTCGAGGTTGCTTCATTGTTATTTTCTTTTAGGAAATAATTTAATTCCTCTTTCAGCTTATTAATGTACTCTTCTTCACTTATTAAATGAGTATTTAGTGTCCATCTTTTCTTTGTTTTTCTCCTGCCTCTCCAAATTATTTGAATTGGGTTGTGGTCGGCCCATTCATTTGGTAAAATTTTGATTTCTTTTATTTCATTTGCCAATTCCCCATTCATCCAGGCCATATCTATTCTTGTCCATATTTTATGCGGATTAGAATAATATGTAAATTGTTTATCTTCTGGGTTTAATTTCCTCCATAAATCTACTAAATTTAGTTCTTTCATCATATCCTTACAAGATTTAGAGAATTCTCTTTTCCCTTTTTTGTTCTTACTCGCATTACTGTGGTCTTTTTGATGGTCAGCAATAGAGTTAAAGTCGCCTATCATGCAAATGTTCCTTTTTTCAAAACAAAAATTTCCTTGTTCTTCATTTGGAGCATAAATTGTTACCAATAAAAATGTAATAAAATTAATCAAGATTTGTACAACCAGAGTTCTTCCTTCCAGGTCTGACCAAATTAGATCTGCTTTTAAATCATCTTTCACATATATTGCAATTCCTTTCTTTTTATGTTTATCTGCTGGAGCTGTGAATAGCTTCCCAAGTTTCGGGCAAATTAAATATCTTTCATCATTTTTCCTGATATGTGTTTCTTGTAGGCATATTATGTTGGCGTTTTGTCTAGTTAGTTTGGTTAATATCCTTTTCCTTTTAGATGTTAGGTTTAAACCATTTATATTAATGGAAAGGAGTTTATTTCTGTTTTGTTGTCTGTTTAGCTTTTTGTCTTGTGATAATTCGGCTCTCTTCTTGCGGTTGTTGTGGGATTGGTTCTTCTCTCTGGTTGTGGGTTATCATTCCCTTGGTATTGGAGGGGTCCTTCTTTTTTATTTCTATAGCGGTTACGGTCTTCCTGCAGGTTCCTTTTGGTTTCCTCCTTAGTGTATTGATGGTCCGTGGCTGTTAACTGTTCATGGAAATCTTGTGCCTGTTCTATAGAGTCTATTTTAATTTTCCTTTCTTTCCATGTTATTAGCATCCCTTCCGGGATTAGCCATTTAAATGGAATTCCTTTTTTATTTAAATAATTAGCTAGAAATTTGTAATCTTGTCTTATGACCCTCACTTTTCTTGGGATTTGCTTAAGGATCATGATCTCTTTGCCCTTATATGTTATTGTTGCATCTCTAGACAGTCTGAGTATTAAATCTCTCACACATCTTCTTGTGAAACGGATACAAATCTCTCTCGGACAATTGTGGCGTCTTGCGTAGCTGGTGCTGACCCTATACACCTCATCGAATTCCTTAAGTAGATCATCTTTTTCTTTCTCCAACAGTTTGGCCAATAATCCTGCCATTAACTGCTCTAATTCTTCATTCTTCGATTCCTCCACGTTCTGAAATCTCAAATATGCCGCTGCTTTATCCATTTCTAGATGGACCAGGGAGTCTTCCATTTCTCTGGTTACGTTTTTGAATTCTTCGTCTGCCCTTTCTAATTTCTTCTCCATTCGTTCTGTCCTTATCTCTATTTCTTTTATCTTTATTTCATTTTTTTCCATAGCCTGTTGCAATGTCCCTATCTTATTCTCCACCTTAAGTATATCTGCTTTCATTTCCGCTTTGAGCTTACCCATCTCTTCTTTTAATTCGCTAATGTCCGCTCTAGTTTCATTATGGTTCTTAATCATTATTTCTTGCATTTTGGACATTGATTCTTGCAAAGATAGTAGGGTAGCTTGTACGTTGGCATTAGAAATGTTAGGTTGTTTTTCTCCTGTTAGAGATTCTTCAATAGTTTTTTGGATTGTTGGGGAGGCTGATGTCAAGGTGGTCGTTAGGATCGGGGTAGTCTTCCTTCCTGTTTTCAGGGCCGTAGTTGTCGTGGAGGTCATCTCTTTTAAAATTTGTTTTTGCTGTTGGACTATGCTAATTATATTGTCCCAGATCACCATTCAGTGTTATTACTCCTGAATTAAGGATTCTGTTCTATTACTTCAGTCGGGTATGTAGTTGGGCAGTCTATATTCCCGTATTATAGAGCGCTATCTGATACTATATAATATTCTTTAAGGTAAATTTATATGCCAAATATAAATATTTATAACAAATAATATATCAAATCAAACCCAGTTACCACTTTAAAACATTTCTAAGATTTCTAAATCCCTATAAACCTTTATCTTATGCTATAGATTAATATTAGATATTCTAAATATTCTAAATCAGTAATATTTTACAATCTTTGTTGTTGTTACTTATTCAAAACAATCAAATCAATTGGCACTGAGATCTGTAAAATCAGTATACCTTTTCTAAATAAATGAATTTATAAATGTTATTAAAAGAAAAAGAAAGAAAAGAAAAGAAGAGAAAGAGTAGAAAGAAAGAAAAATTTACCTTAACTTCAGAAAGTCAATAAGCAGAAGACAAGAAATTAAGTTTGTAGAAATACTGCAGAAATAATAATATAGAAATAATGCCCAGGAGGGATTCAAGAAGATAAAATAGTGTGGTAAAGAGATAGAATTTTGCGATCAAACTCAAAGCTAAAGATTTGGGGTTTTTGTATTTCTTTTCCGGCACACCGGAAGGAGAATGGTGAGAAGTGCTGACTAATCGCTATCAGCAGTCGATCTTTCCCAGCCTTCAGTTAATCTCTTTCTTCTTCCTCTTTTTTCCTTTTTCCTTTTCCCCACACTTTTAAGTCCAATGTCCAAATCTCCTTTGCTTATTACTTTCACCTCAATCCGATAGTGTTCTCCTCCTAACCGCTTAGCAATCTGTCCTACAAACAGTGTTAAATAGAGTCTGTAATCCTGTTACGCTCAGTTCAAAGAGTCAATGAATCGCTTTCAGCGCCGCGTTTCTTTATCCTCCGTCACCTCTTTCCTCTTCAAATTTTATCAAGAAACTAGTCCCAAATAGCAAACCACTCACAAGTTCAAGTCCTCCGATCCCTTAGTTTTCCAGTATTCTTCTTCTCTCCACAAGTTTCTCCTTTCAGACGCTGTAATCCACACTCTCGCTCTAACGATCAAGCCTTTCCGCCCACACTTGTCACACTTTCACTTTTCAAGCCGCTTTTCTGGCCGCTTTTCTCACCGGCTTCCAAAGAATACTGCTCACATCCAGGAAAAGGAATCTCACGCCAATATCACTCTTCAATACTATAGTCTTTCTGCACCTCTTTCTACTCCGATCTTACAGGCTGTCACTTTCTCGCTTAGTCACGTCAGTGGCAGACCGGACTTTGGAGCTGCCATAGACTGGCAGCTGGCTCTTTTGCGCTGGGCTCAGGGGCTCTTCCGTTCGTTGCCAGGAGGTTGCCTTCCCCCACACTGCAACCCGAGAGTTCCCTACGCTGACACAAACCTCTCTGGGGTTCGTGTATCCTCTGGGGATCGCTCCAGACACAAGAAAAGGTATTCGAAAACCGCAGCTGGTCTTCTCCACCTCTGCACATCCCTGTCCTGCCCTGTTTTATATATTTTCTAACCCAACAGTTAGGTGACGTACATTCCTAACAAGAACATTTCGTTAAAAATCTACCATACGTTTCCAGTGCAAATTGATAGATAGATGTTTTTTAATTTCCCTATCCAGGTTTGAGACACGATGTCTACCCCAGGGTCACACAGCTGGTTACTGTGCCCAAGGGTAGATTAGAATCTGACTCTTCCTGCTCCTAATCTGGCACCTTACCTACTACACTAAGCAGTTCTCCTTGGGTATTATGTCTTCTGGGATCTAAAGGACAAAAAGAGTCAAGCCATAATCACAGTGTCTAAGAGCAAATATTATACCATCCAGCCTTGGCACCAGAGTGCCTCAGTATTGTCCTAAATATGTATTATTTGCTCAACACTGAGCTGACATTTGTGCCCACCAGTTAGATACCAGGACACTTTGCTCTTTTCCCCTTAGTTTCCTGGCACACAGAACACTGTAATCTCGTCTGCTCAAGGGTGGCAGAGGACTGTCTGACCTTTGGATCTTTCCAATCCTACAATTATGTGATTCGAATAACAGCAATTATTTTCTTACCCATTTTTCTCCGACCTCACTGTACGTACTGATTTGGGGAATCCGATCCACCAGCTGAAAAAAACGGGCAGCTGCTATTTTAGCCTTGGCATAATTGGGGGTATAAGAGGATGCTTTTCCCAAAGCCGTTCCACTAGTTACAATGGAAGAAATCACCCTGAAATTGGAAAAAGACATGTCTCAATTTGCAGGACACTTTATACGTATGTATGTATGTATGTATGTATGTATGTATGTATGTATGTATGTATGTATGTATTAAAAAGCCTTGTTGAATCAGGTGAACAGTTTCTGGTTGGGTTTTCATCCAGGATCAGCAAGTTGGGATTGAGAAACTGACAAGTAAACATTAGAGCCCTCCCCACTTTTTTTAGCCTAGTCTCCAGAATTTGATTTGAAATTATATGTTAACACCTTGGTAAGGCCACACTTGGAATGCTGCATCCAGTTTCAGTCTCCACGATGTTAAAAAAGATGTTGACACTCTAGAAAGAGTGCAGATAAGAGCAACAAAGATGATTAGGGGACTGGAGGCTAAAACATATGACAAATGGTTGCAGGACCTGGGCATGGCTAGTCTAATGAAAAGAAGGACCAGGGGTGACATGATAGCAGTATTCCAATATCTTAGGGGTTGCCACAAAGAAGAGGGAGTGAAGCTATTCTCTAAAAGCACCTGAGGGCAGGACAAGAAGCAATGGGTGGAAACTAAATCAAGCAGAGAAGCAACCTAGAACTAAGCAGGAATTTCCTGACAGTTAGAGCAATTGATCAGTGGAACAACTTGCCTCCAGAGGTTGTGGATGCTCCAACACTGGAAGTTTTTAAGAAGAGATTGGATAACCATTTGTCTGAAGTGATGTAGGGTTTCCTGCCTAGGCAGGAGGTTGGACTAGAAGACCTCCAAGGTCCCTTCCAATTCTGTTATTCTATTCTATTTGCCCATTTGCACATCTACCTCCAGTCAGATATTTGTAACAATATGAGAATTCATAGATTCCGTTGTGTTTAAAGAACTGGTACCTACTGAATGTAGGAGGGTTCTTACCTAAATACGTAGCTGTAGTGAAGTCCTTCCTTTTCGACTAAAAATCCTCCGTATCGGTAAGAGACAGAATTGGCTATGAACAAAACACACTGGGCAAAGCCATAACAAACTCCGTAAACGTTTGCTTTTTTAATAGCCGCTCTGTAGGGGACTTCTAGCTTTTTCTCATAAGCATTGATAAAACTTTTCTCCCTTCCAATCCCAGCTATGGTCCTAATATTTGCAAGGGCTTCATTGGAAATCTGATCCCCAAAGAAAAAGAAAAATCGGTTAAGGATTATACAAAGGTTTATCAACAATTGTATATAGGCATTTCACTTTAGAGAACTACAGAATTATGATTTTCACATATGAAAGTGGGGGTGCCATGACTTCCAAAGTAAGAATCGGCAAATCCAAAGCAAGCAAATCATCCACAGCAGGTTCAGGTGGTCTCTATGGAACAGCAAACTAAATACTAATTAATGTATTGTCAAGAATCTGCCTCTTGACAGAAGAATAAGCCCTGATTGTTTAAGATGACCTCCCAGTTATAAGGTAAGCCTGCTAACCTCAAAGGATAATGGAAATAGTCTTTCTTTCTCTTTCTTTCTTTCTTTCTTTCTTTCTTTCTTTCTTTCTTTCTTTCTTTCTTTCTTTCTTTCTTTCTTTCTTTCTCTTTCTTTTCTTTCTCCCTCCTTCCCCCCTCCCTCCCTCCCTCCCTCCCTCCCTTCCTTTGTGAGGATAACTCTAAGAGGTAGATAAGTGTAAGTCAAAGTGGGCAGAGCCAGAAAAGGGGAAAATCCGGTATTTGATTTCAGCTAATTTCATATTTAAATTATATTATACTACTGTTCACGAAAATATTCCCCATATCTTTAAACACGTTTCCCTTCCACCTCATTCTATCACATGTTGGGATTGCAACACTCTTGCCATTTCCTTAAATTGGGGAAACTGTCTTATTGAATAGACATGGGGACCATTTGGTCTGACTTTGCCCTAAATAGCAATAGCAATAGCACTAGACTTATTTACCGCTTTATAGTGCTTTTACAGCCCTCTCTAAGTGGTTTACAGAGTCAGCCTTTTGCCCCCAACAATCTGGGTCCTCATTTTACCCACCTCGGAAGGATGGAAGGCTGAGTCCACCTTTGCTTCTAAAACCTGATTTTTTTTATTCTGATCCTCTATCCTTCATTGGTTGGCCTCCCAAGAAGAGACCAGGCCTACTTTCCAGCTGCAGCCAAAACTGAATTAAGGCTTGACACAATGTTAATCCAAGGACTATAATTATTCTGGAGATGAGTTTTCCTATTTGGGGCAAGACTATTATTGTAATTGGTAGCATGTGGCACGAACTCTTTCATCTGGGTAAGGTTCAGGCCATCCTGCATGACAGGCATACCTTGTTTGTTTGCACGTAACCTTGTCAGACTGTGGTTGACTTGCCCTGCTCATTCTGTTCTCAAGTTGTTAGCATTAGCCAGGAGCGTGCCTGCTCTCTTTCAGGCTCACAAAGGTATTGTTTTCATATCATTTGCATTTTCAGAACAGCTAAACCAAGCCCCAGGCTCATAAAGGTGCTCTCCAAACACCTTTCCCTTCTTTGTATCATTATGCGGAAGTATAATCAACCAAACACAAGTTAGACAGCCATTTCCCAGAAGACTGGCTGGTACCAAATTTGTTTGAGAACAAATATATCCTTCGGAATTCAGGATACAGTGTTTAAACAATTATATCATGTAGCACAGCTAAAAGGAGGAAAGGAGGAAATGAAATTACATTCAGATCTTATGGTAGGCAAGATTTCTTTTTGGCATACTTATTAATATTATTAAGGATGTAATTATTAATTACATTAATTATATATTAATAATTGATTAAGGATGTAAGGATGTAAGGGGGCATGCATAAGAGCACCAATGTGTTTACCGTCCTAACATCCCCTTTTATTGATACCCATTTCATGTACTAATAATCATGTTCCTAAATTATATGTTATCTAAAACATGCTTGACAAAACAAATAAATAAAATAAAAATAAATATTAAGCTAAGCAATGGTTAAAATTTCTTTACAGGTGGTCCTCGACTTACAACCTCAGTTGCGTCCAAAATTTCCATTGCTCAGCAAGGCAGCTGTTAAGTGAGTTTTGCCCCACCTTATGACCCTTTTCCCCACTGTTGTTAAGCGAATCACTGCGGTTGTTAAGGGAATCAAGCAGGCATTAAACAAACCTGGCTTTCCCCCCATTCGCTTGTCGGAAGCCAGCTGGGAAGGTTACAAATTGTGATTTCATGGCACTAAGAAGTTGCCAGGAGGCCTGAATTTTGATCACGTGACAATGAAGATGCTGAACAGACGTAAGTGTGAAAAATGGTCATAAGTCACTCTTTTCAGTGCCCTTGTAACCTTGAAAGCAGGGGTGGGATTCTACCAGTTCGCACCTATTCGCTAGAACCGGTTGTTAACATTCTAAGCAGTTCGGAGAACCAGTTGTTAGAAGAAATTACTGGCCTAATCCTGTAAGGAAGGCAGGAAGGAAACATTCTGGTGTTGCTTACAGAAACTGCCTCTCCGTTAACCCTTATTACATTCTTGGCAGGACTAAACTTCCTGTCTCAGGAACGTCTCTGGAGTTTTTTCCCCCTCCTTTGCTGGTACTTTGCTTGTGTGGAGTGACCATTCAAAGTTACAATGGCACTGAAAAAAGTGACTTATGGCCGTTTTTCATACTTACGACTGTTGCAGCATCCCCACAGTCATGAGAGGCCAAGCGAGGAGATGCGTGCCTCGTTGTGATATTGAGTTGGCCACGCCCAGCCAGTCACATGACCACCAAGCCACGGCCACCCAGTCACATGACCACCAAGCCACACCCACCACCTAAGCCATGCCCACAGAACCGGTTGTTAAAAATTTTGAATCCCACCCCTGCTTGAAAGGTCATTAAACAAGTGTTTGTAAGTGAAGAACTACCTGTAGTTTGAAAATTGTTCTATTTCTGCCAACGGCCATCTTTTCTTAACAGCATGGGATTATTCCTAACTGCTTTTCAGCATGAAGAGTGCATGAATCAAGTTATCCAGTGGCACGATTTGTGACAAAGTCACTCTATTTCCTAGATGGAGACCAGTGGTGGGATTCAATTTTTTTTTATTAGCGGTCCTGTGGGTGTGGCTTGGTGGGCATGGCAAGGGAAGAATATTGTAAAATCTCCAATCAGAGGTGGTATTTGCCGGTTCTCCGAACTACTCAAAATTTCCGCCACCAGTTCTCCAGAAGTGGTCAGAACCTGCTGAATCCCACCTCTGATGGAGACATTGGCAGCAAAGTGTCTCAAACTATTTTGAATTTCAAATCTACATTTTTAATTATTCTTGCCCTGTTTAAAATTGTTACATTCGGTTTTTATGCGTTTTAACATTTGTACACCACCCAGGGCCTCTCTCTCTTAAGGGAGACGGGTGGTTTCTAAATGCGAGAAATAAATAAAATAAAAATTTATAGATTAGGGCTTACATTTCAAAAGTTTTAGAAGCTTTCAGGTTCAGAAAGTTGTTTTAGCTCTCTTGAAAATATTGTACGTCGGTGTGTGGAAATCATCTTTATCAGGAACCCAGTGGGGACAGGTGGGAAATGATATCATTATAAAGCTATTTCATTTAGATATAACATTACAACAAATAACTGTTTTCTCAATAAATGTTAATTGTAATGCTGTTAAAAATGAATGAAAAATAGATGAGCAGAAAGATGGCATTTTGTCCAATTTAATGATTCTCTTTTTTCCTCTGTGTTTTTATTGATCAAATGTTACAGACTTGCTGGAACCAGTCTAATGCAGCATTAGAAGAAAAGAAGCAAAATGCCGGACAGGAAACTTTTAGGCCTTTAGCCTCCTCTAGGAAGAGGTAAAAAAAACAACGTGCATTTTTACAAGAGACTCCTTGACTTGTTTATGGGAGAAGGTGAGAGTCATATGCCATCTACGTAACTTATACTCCCAGAATTGCAAATCTTGGTATTCTTTAATGAATGCACATACTGCCTACACTGGAAATGCTAATGAGGATGGCATCTAGCCAGCAACGAATGATTAAAGTGGGAACATTTAGATTCAAATATCATTTAGATACTGCTTCTTTCACTGGGATCTAGTCATTATCACATCCAAGCAGAATATTGTAGAACTTGAATTTATTTGCGACTATCAGGACCATGATGAAAAATAATTGAAAAAATATTTGAATGAGCAGAAATGAATAGATTGACACTAGAAATTAAACAAAAAGAAGAATCTGAATATTATATGGTATGGGATTTGTTTTACCAATGGATAGAAAATAGAACAAACCAGAGGCGGTATTCAGCAGGTTCTGACCAGTTCTGGAGAACCGGTAGCGGAAATTTTGAGTAGTTCGGAGAACTGACAAATATCACCTCTGATAGGAGATTTTACAGTATCCTTCTCCTGCCATGCCCACCAAGCCATGCCCACAAAATCTGTAGTAAATTTTTTTGAATCCCACCACTGGAACAAACTAAAAGGGATTAGACATACTTATAAAGTACATATAAAATAATAAGAGGAATTAATGTAATAATAGATATATTGGATCTCATTTATACTACTTATATGGGAATGTGATTATGTTGTTAAGATGAATAAGAAGAATATTATTAATAATGGATAAGTAATTTGAAATATGTACCTAATCGACACACTCAATTGAAATGGAATGGATTTTTTGTATATAAAAATATTTTTTTTTAAAAAAAGGACTATGGTGGCGTGGTGGCTCAGTGGTTAAGATGCTGGGCTTGTCGGCTGGCAGCCTGAGTTCAAGACCTGAGTGCCACATGACAGGGTGAGCTCCCGTCTTTGCCCCAGCTCCTGCCAAACAAAGTTTGAAAGCATGTAAATGCAAGTAGATAAATAGGTACCCACTTAGGTGGGAAGGTAACAGTGCTCTGTGTTGTCATGCTGGCCACATGACCATGAAAATGTCTTTGGATAACGCTAGCTCAATGGCCTTGAAACAGGAGATGAGTTGGCAACAACTAGCTAAGTAAAATTTGCAGGGGCTCCTTTATCAGGATTATAAGACTGCAAGGCAAAAAGATGTACTGAAGGGCCCAGGGGCACAAACATGGCACCTCTCTTGCATTTCCTGGAAGCAGCAGCTCCCTGTCTCAAGAAAGGAACAAGAAGTTTGGATGAAGGGAAAATGGGACAATTACATTCAACAGTAGGTTCCACTATTCAGAATAAAAGTACAAATGACAAGATCCTAAGACATGGGTTGGTATCAAAGGCCCCGAGACTTATATAATAAGTGAGGTATTTTTATTTGTTTATGTTAGTCTTTGCCCCCGCTGTGACTAAATAGAGAAGTCTCTTTTGTTTTCTTGGCAATGTTTCAGGTGGTTTACCACAGCTTTCTTCATAAGACTGAGAGAAAGGGACTGGCCCAAGCTTTCAGGTTTAAGGCAAGCATAAACCTCACCATTTCCTGCTTCCTATGCCAGCATCTTAACTATCAGACCAAACTGGTTCTTGGTCAATAATTACATAAATATAAATACAGATGCTCCACAACTTACAACAGTTTTATTAGTGAGTCATCAAAGTTACAACGGCACTGAAAAAAGAAACATATGACCAGTCCTCACACTTATGACCATTGTAGCATACCCCATGGTCACGTGATCAGAATTCAGATGCTTGGAAAACTGTCTCAAATTTATGACGGTCGCAGTGTCCCGAGATCCTATGATCCCCTTTTGCAACCTTCTGACAGGCACAGTCAATGGAGAAACCAGACTTCACAACCGTGTGAGTCACCTAACTTCAGTGATTCACTTAACTACTTTGGCAAGAAAGGTTGTAAAATGGGGCAAAACTCCCTTAACAACTGTCTCGCTTAGCAAAGGACATTTTGGGCTTCATTGTGATCATAAGTCAAGGACCACTTGTACTGCACATCTATACCTTCAGAAATTAAAATCAGTGAACATCCAATATTTCAAGCGGACAAGGACCTCCCATTGGGTCTGGAGAGAGCCCATATTACAAGATTTGAGAGGGTCTGTCCTTGAATCTGGTTTGCCACAGGTGCTTCTCAGCTGCAATTTACAATTTTCCCACTTCATAATAAAAGTGTTTTTTTCAGGTTTAGAAGTGGACACTTTGAAGTCACAGATTCTCTAAGGAGCAAGTCATCTTCCCAACAATAGAAATGGTAACACCTGGGAAGCTTTTGTTCTTAACAAGCTCTCTTTGTGTGTATAGAGCAGGGGTGTCAAACTCAAGGCCAGCGGGCAGGATCTGGCCTGCGGGGTGCTTAGATCTGGCCCATGGGGCCAGCCTTGAAACAGCAAAGGACCGGCCCACAGTGCCTCTGCCAGTGAAAATGGGCTTCCAATCTCCGTTTTAGGCTGGGACAACCTCCTGCAACCCTCTGCCAGTGAAAACAATGTTCGGGAGGGCCGCATGCAGTTAGGGTTAGGGTTGCATGCGGCCCTCCCAAGCTCTGTTTTCACTGGCAGAGGGTTGCAGGAGACTGTCCCAGCCTAAAACGGAGATTTGGAGCTGGTTTTCATTGGCAGAGTACTCAGGCCACCCCAAATGGCCCTAACACAAGTGATGTCAAGCTGGCCACACATCCCCAGACCACACCCATCCCCCCGAGGTCAAACACAACCCTGATGCGGCCCTCAGTGAAATCAAGTTTGATACCCCTGATATATATAGAGAGAGATACAGATATAATTACCTAACAAAGGCAATTGCTCGAGCAGTTATTCATCGTCTCAGTCAGTTTTAAGAGTAAAACAGAAATAAAGCCCATTACCCTTCCAGTAGCTTCCATCGCTTTCTTGTCCTGAGATGCAAAGCCTACCAGCATTCGAGACTGCACCAATCCCGACAAAGCCAAGAAAGGCAAGAAGCAGGTTATGACTAAGCTGAGTTTCCAGCTGAAGTAGAAAGCGATAATAATGGACACTCCGATATTGGTGAGCGAGTTCACAATCATGCCTATCTGTGTGCCAGTTGCCTAGGGAAGGAAGGAGATCAATCAGTCAATCATCCACAGCTTCTCTGACCAAGCTTGGCTCTATAGATACTGTAGAGTTCAGAGAGGCAACACAATATTTCATTGTATATGTCCCACCGTCTGCCTTACTCCATTCTGTTACTCAGTCACTGACATAGAAAATCACTGCATTTGTTTACATGAAAAGGAGTGAGCCATTTTGGCATCGATCTCAGATCTCGGAGTATCTTAGGCTGGCCTTATTCTCTCATGAAAAGCATGAGAAGGGCCATTAGTTTTTAGTTTACTTTATTGTCATTGCACCTCGTACAACGAAATCAAACATCATCTTCAGTGCACATCATGACCATGACCATGAAAATAAACACAAACAAACATCCTTCACCCTCCACACATCGAACCGGAAACCCCCAACACCAGACCAACACTGCACTATACAGCAGAATTCAAAAGAGCTACTGCCCTGGGATAGAAGCTGTTTTTCAACCTATTTGTTCTTGTTTTTATTATCCTGTACCGTCTTCCAGATGGTAATAGTTCAAAAAAAGGGTTCCCAGGATGAGATAGATCTTTGAGAATGTTTTGAACTTTCTTAAGGCAGCAGGAGCTATAAAGCTCTTCCAAAGAGGGGAGAGGGCAACCAGTGATCTTCTGGGCAATGACACTAACCCTCTGGAGTGCTGTCCCATCGGCCACTGTGTAATTGGCAAACCATACAGAGGTGCAGTATGTTAAAATGCTCTCTCTGGTGCAGCGGTAGAAGGTCACCAGCAGTTTCTCATTCAGTTGTTGTTTTCTGGGAAGCCTCAGGTGGTATAATCTCTGCTGGGCCCTTTTGACCAGGGCTGCAATGTGGCCAACCACGTTAGCAGAAAACTCTGGAAGAATGAAAAGGTCATGACTTCCATCTGACCTACTGCCAGCTCTTTTTATTTTTCTCACCTATGTACAGGTAGTCCTCAACTTACGACAGTTTCTTTAGTGACCATTCAAAGTTACAGCGGCACTGAAAATAGTGACTTATGGCCATTTTTCACACTTAGGACCTTTGCAGCATCCTGATGGTCATGCGATTTGCATTCAGATGCTTGACAACGGACTCATATTTATGACGGTTGCAGTGTTCAGGAGTCATTTTGCGACCTTCTGACAAGCAAAGTCAATGGAGAAACCAGATTCACTTAACAACCATGTTACTAATTTAATAACTGCAATGATTCACTTAACACAGGGGTGTCAAACTGGCGGCCCACGGGCCGGATGAATCATGCACAGGCCACGCTCACCCCGGTTCCGCAAAGGCAAAAAATGTTGTGATACATCAAGCGATGTGATTCAGTTTGACACTTGTGACTTAACAAATGTGGCAAGAAAAACCATAAAATGAAACAACTTCACTTCACAAATTTTTCACTTAGCAACATAAATTTTGGGCTCAATTGTGGTCGTAAGCTGAGGATTACATGTATCCCAGACAACCTCTTGTTTTTCTAACTGCAAAACAAGCCCATCGGCTACAACTTCACTGCTATTTATATTCTTTCTCTGCTATATTCACTGCTCTGTTTTATTCTTGGTTTTTCAACTTGTAGTAACCTCACAAGAGGGGTAGCAGAGGCAAAATTGGTGTAAAGTCATCTTTACGATGGTGGAATCGCCAGCTAGAGTAAAAAGATAGTCTAGCTTGGAATGGCTCCATGCACTGGTGGGATTCAATTTTTTTTTTACTACCGGTTCTGTGGGCGTGGCTTGATGGGCGTGGCAGGGGAAGGATACTGTAAAATCTCCAGTCAGAGGCGGTATTTGCCGGTTCTCCAAACTACTCAAAATTTCCACTACCGGTTCTCCAGAACTGGTCAGAACCTTCTGAATCCCACCTCTGGCTCCATGGGGGGAAAGCGGCAGAGGCCAGACTCTTGAAAGCTTTATCTGCCTGTTCCTGAGAGAATAGTCTGGCAAGACTCTTGTAAATAAATAAGCGGTCACCAATAAAGAAACTACTTTGGTCTAATCACAGAATTGTTCTGGTTCCATGTGTCTGACAATTACTGATGTAAACAGAATGTTTTGCTCCCAACTATCAGACCAGAAGTGGAGCTTCAAAGGGGAAAATGTAGTTTTCCCTATGTGTGCTACAGAAGATGACTAAGGAAAGTGTGTGGTTTTTTGTTTTTTGTTTTTTTCTGAATAGGTTGTAATGTTCTCCTGCCAGGGAAGATAAATTTCAGTAGACTTCAATAGAGCTGATGTCCACGCATCTTCAAGTTGCCAGAGTTGAGAAACGCTGCAATAGACAGACCGTTTAGGGAGCCTGGGCATGAATGAATGAGCAAAGGCAAAGGCCTTATATTATAGAAAGTATTGCTCCCAAAATTGCAGCTGATCTTTGCTTCTCGTTCATTTTAACACCCAGTTCTTGAAGACTGCTTTGTGCCCTTGGATGGGAAGATAATAATTTTACCACTGGGTTTTAATGGCTAGCCTTGTCTCCTCTCATTGTTTTACATGATTGTTTTGATGACATCATAATTTTAAATGTTATAAAGTTGCTTTGAGCAGCGGCGTTTGCCGCAGAAAAGCAGGAGAGAAAGGCTTCATAAAATAAGTCGGAATAAATCATGCAAGCCTTCCACTGGCTGATGAAAAGGCTATAATGAAGATACAGATTTACAGCTGCAATGAGAAGTAGGGCCTTTAAATGCTTCAGAGATTTGAATGCCGTGTATTAATAATGCCTTGGAAGCTTCTTGTTTTATCACATTAATAATTATAAATATACTGGATATTGTGTCCGTGGCCAGGGGTGGGCTGCTGCGGGCTCGCAGGGGTTCGGGAGAGCCCCTAGCTAAGATTCTGTGCAGTTTGGAGAACCCCCAAATCCCACTCCTGGCTGGCCCCGCCCACCCTGCCCCTCCCCTTCCATGAGTCCCCACGTGGCCCGTTTTGGATGTAGGTAAGTGCAGGGTGTTGTGAATGAATAAAAACAACTAAGCCTAAATGCAAAGCAGGTTTTGGAAGCCTGCACATTTGATTGGTCCTTAAACAACGAACAAGGATTGGTTCATAACAAGCCCCTGATTGGCCAAACTTAGGGCACTTATTATTGGATAATAGGGTAGCAGCCAACCCTATAAAAGGGTTACTGCTGCCCATAGCCTTGCTCTGTTCTGTACTATTTACTGTTATTAAAGAGTTGAAGTCACTGGTCAGATGTCTGGTCTCCATTATTCCCCAAACTTAACACAGGGCGTGCGTGGAGGCTCAGGAGGGTGAAAAGCCCCCCGCTGTGGTGCAGGAGGCCAACTAGGCCACGCCCACCATGGCCATGTCCACCTAGCAACCAGGGAGAGAACCCCTTGCTAAAATTTTTGAAGCCCACCCCTGCCATCCCAGGAGGGACTCAAATTATATGCTCTTCCTTTATCAGGTTACCAAAACACCCGCTTGCTGGCAGCAATTATTATCTTGCTTCATTCTGAAGCAAATCATACTGGATGGTTTCTGAAACGGCTATTAAATAAAACCTCTTACCCCTTGAACTTGAGAGGCATCCGTTGCTAGTCTCGTCGTCAAGGCCCCTGGGCTGTTTCTATGGTCATCAAACCAACCAATGTCTTGGCCTAACATTGCCTGGAAGCCAATTTTCCTTAAGCGTCGTGTAAGCAATTCTCCGGCCTTTGCAAACGTATAGCCCTGCAAGGGGTTTTTAACAAGTGTAAACCTAAGCATCTGTCCACATGTACAAAAGAAGAAGAACACAAGGGGAGGGGAGAGGGAGAGAGTAGCAAGGGAACGGGGCCCTCATGCCGAGAAGCCTATTTGGTTGTCATCACCTGCAGGAACTGGGTGAAGAACGATACGATTCCAACAACCACAAAGAGCAGGCAGACACCGTTGATCTGAGCTCTTTGCTCTTCTTCATCAGTCACGGAAAAGGTCTTGGGGAAAGAAAAGGAAGTGCTGTAAGATTAAAGGTAAGTTTTTGCACAAGGCAGTTGAAAGCGCACGCTATTGAGTTTTTGTTCAGTATTTGGGCCAAAAGGTACAGTGATGTAGAAAAAAAACCACATGCTTGTGTAGCCTAATGCCTGTTCCTTTCAGCATGGTGTTTGAAATGGTTAATCAACAGGGCTCGCCATATCATTAGGTGTAAAGAATAAATATCAGGCAGCAGAATCTGAGTATTAATGTTTTCCATGCTAGTCACATTGTGCTCGAGGCGTTTCTGGGTTGAAAAGATTAGCTGGGGACCTCACCGTTGCCAGGGGATGCCCAGTTGGAGGCTCCTGCTGTCCCCAGCAGGAACTGGAGCAAAGGATGGGAGCTGTGATGACCCGGAATGTAACACAAACATAACAAAATCCAAAATGTAAATAAATGTCCTTTAATGTCTCCAACTTGGCCCCACTGTTCAATTATTCTCAGTTGGAGATAAAACTTACTCAAAAGTAGTCTTCAAAAGAAAACAACACAGTCCGAACTTAATGAGCAGACAGAGGTCAAATAAAAAACCAAACAAACTACAATGACAAAATTTCCACAACGGACCAGGATAAGTAATTACCAACTTCAAGGAGATAACAAGGCACAGTCTATTGGAAGGACGCCAACCAAGATAACTTCAGCCCAAAATAAAACACGCTTTGCTTCTGGCAACGCTGTGTTGTAATCGTCTCTCTTATATACTAATCTCCCCAGCTGCAACCAATGAGGAGGATCATGGTCGCTTCCTCTCTCGTAAGCCAAGTTGTTTCCTTCTCCGTTCCTCCCTGCGTGTCCTAAGATGAAGAGGGGATGGGCCTGGTTCTTCCTCTGACTGTCCATCCGGCCGCTGCCCTTCCCCAGTTTCCTCCACAACCTCCAGTGCCACACCTCCACTCCCTATTGGCTGTTCCTCCAGTCCCTCAGAGTTCGACTCTACCAAGGGCATGACAGGAGTTCACTCTGTCTCATGGCAGCAGCTGGGTCCCGAACATGGGCATCCTAACCATGTGAACCATCATGCTCCTTCCATGCTAGCAACTATCTTGTTTTCCCCTCTTTCTCCCCTTCCCAGTTTGAGCGCACCTTACTTAATGTGTATTATCCCATCCTAAATATATCCAGTTTTAAAAGTGAAAGTTTGTTCAACCAGTGCTGTAGTTCCAGGAAACCTAACACGGCGCCCTCCCCACCCCCTTATGAAATATATCAGAAGAAATGTACATCTGTTGAGAAGGCAGCAATCTAGGTATTATTAGTAAGTGGAAAGAAAGTAATGCTGGATCAGATAAAGCCATGCAGCTCTGAAGAGGTGTAAGAGAGAGCAATAAAAAGAACAGAGAATCAGAAAGTCACAAACCCTTTAAAAGTCTAACACCTATTAATGGTTCTTCAGAGGAGAACCCAGCAGGATGAGGTCAATTTTTTCTATTTTTCCCCCTTCTTTTCTTTCGCAACTATATGAACGAAATTGTCCCTGAATCCTCATCAAGTTAAGCGGAAACATTTAGCAAAAGTACTAGACTTATATATCATTTTATAGTGCTTTACAGCTCTCTCTGAGTGGTTTACAGAGTGAGCATATTGACCCCACCAATCTGGGTCTTCATTTTACTGACCTCGGAAGGATGGAAGGCTGAGTCAACCTTGAGCCCTGTCAGGATCGAACTCCAGGCTGTGGGCAGAGTCAACCTACAATGCTCCATTCTAACCCCTGCACCACAGGGGCTTCTAATTCGCCATTTACTCCCCACTTGCCCATTTACTCGCTGGGGAAATAATAAATAAAATAAAAATCCATGTCTAATCCCCCCCTTTCGAAAGCTTTAAAGGAAAAAGAAAGTGCTAGGAGCTCTAATCATACAAGTCTTGCCACCTGCGTGTCAATTGGCTCTCCCCCAAACTAGCATCTCTAACATCTTTGTGCACAGAGGTGAAAAAAAGTGCTGAACTGTGTTGAGATCAGAGGCACGATTGTTTCCTCATCTGCTAAAAGCAAAACTGACAGGGAAAACCAGCCTTCAGATAAACAATATGCAACAGGCTTTTCCACAGAATTTTGAATTGCCAGCTACATTCCAGAGACTCATTTTGATCTGGAGCTCATTAATGAAACAGTCATATCTTCTATTCCTTGTTTCCCTAGAATACTGCTGGCAGGATAACAGGGCCTGCTTGGAGAACCAGTCTTAAACTTGTCTTCAGAACATGTCTTTGTTTATACACATGCACAGTGGTTAGATTTCCCTATTGCATCAAGGAACATTTTTTAAACAGTGGCTTCTTAGATAAGCCACATGTTAGGCAAGATTCCAGCTTCACCCTGAGTGGTAGGCCAGAGTTTATAAACTACGGGACGAACCAAAGAAACAGCATTGTAGCTTAAAGTGATGTGTGAATTCATCCAATGATGGCTTGTGAAAATTTTGTGAAATCTTTGAGAGGGGGGAGAGAGGGAGAGAGAGAGAGAGAGAGAGAGAGAGAGAGAGAGAGAGAGAGAGAGAAACTCAAAATAACAGAAAGGAAATTGTTATGTCAACGTTGCACACCACTTCCTATACAACATAGGATGCTCAATATCATTTATTGCAAGGCAAAGAACACTCGTCATTGGACCTACTCCAAGAATTTGACTGAAGAGCAAGGCATAGAGAGGGTTGACTGCCCCATTGACCCCTGCCCCAAGGGATCCAAGCACCATGTAGGGCCATTCGGGAGCATTGTACTTCAAAATCCTGGTCACATTAGCAGGTGAGACTTCTTCCTCATCCTTTTCGTGAATTTGTCCCTTTGGAAAAGGAAAGAGAGAAACATTAGCATTCAAGACTGTTGATACCAGAGGACAACAGCAAATGGCTTTCCATTACCTCCCCTTTGCCCCCCTCCCCCCCCCCCGGCGCCATTTTTCCTCAGGATTAAATCAAAAAGAGAGGGGAAATAAAGGAAAGCAGCTTGCAACATTATGAGGCAAAGTCTTTGCCTCTTTTCTGTATGCTGGGGGAATATCCCACGCACGTACATAAAAAAGGTGAGGATGGGATATAGCAGCCCAATGCTACTTTTATCATTTTTATGAAAGCCTCTGGAGCAGCAGACGTCTCTGCCTCATTATAGATCTTTAGATTCTGAGGGAATCACTTCACAGTATTCCTAACAAAGGTGAGGTTGTCAACACTTCTTTCAGCAGGAGGGACTCCCATTTAAGTGCAGCCACCAGGAAAGCCTTTTCTTTGTCCTTCCCCACCCAGCTTCTGACTCCCCTGGGATACAGGAAAGGGTCTCTCCGTTGGATTTTAGGCCTTGAGCAAGCTGTTTCCTAAATTGATGTGGACCTACATCGAGCGTTGAGGTGGCCTAGAGGTAGAGCTCTCGCCTCACAATCAGGAGGCTGTGAGTTCAATCCCAGGTAGAGGCAGATATTTCTCTCTCTGGGCACAATAATGAGAATATATCTGCTGAATGTAACTCTGCATTGGCGACAGGAAAGGCATCCAGCCAGTAAACACTCAGCTCCATTCAGTTGCCCTGACTCCACCGTGCGAGGGATTATGGTGTCATTAAAAGAAGAAGAAGAAGATGATGATGATGTGGACTTACATTGTGTAGACCTTTAATATCATCACACACTCTTTGTAGTCAAATTAATAGTCAAAATTAATATTTTATTCCAACCCATAACACTCACTAATCTTATCATTGCTACGTTTGAACCAATTATATTTTCCAAAGACTCTTCATTGGATGCCTCCAGGAGAACGGCTTGCAAACATTTGGTCCCAACAAAAGTACCACTGAGGCCAGGTCTAGTATAATGAGATGGGAAGAGACATAAAACAGAAGCTTCTCTTGGTCTTGCAGTGACTCTGACTGACCTTGATAAATGGCCTTTCATCTTCTTCATAGTGAGATATGCTACAGTTGCGCTCTGAATAGGATCCTACAATTGATGCTGGATGGTCAGGGACTATGTTTGACAACTGAGATCTGGAACGCTGTCGAAGAGATGCTCTACGAAAGAGAGAAAAGTCCAATCACACTCTTGTGTTGTCTCAGGAGTTCAGGAAATGATGCATTTGTTATATAATTTTATTATACACTATAAAATGCCACCATGAGCTTTGTTTTGATGCCACTGTTATATTCTTATTGCATCTGATATTTGAGATTATGGTTCAGTTTAAGTCATCAGTTTAAGAGCTGTGGTGGTGCAGCGGTTAGAATGCAGTACTGCAGGCAACCCTGCTGACTGCTGTCTGTCAGCAGTTCGATTCTCTCCGGCTCAAGGTAGACTCAGCCTTCCATCCTTCTGAGGTCAGTGCACTGAGGACCCAGATTGTTGGGGGCAATAGGCTGACTCTGTAAATTGCTCAAAGAGGGCTGTAAAGTACTGTGAAGCAGTATATAAGTCTAAGTGCTCTTGCTATCCAGAGACCCAGAGTATCTCATTTTTCACCCAACTGAGTGACAAAAAATCCTCAAGGCCAGAAAAAAAGGTCAATACACTTGAGGAATCCACTTGGTATGGCAGCAGTCCCTTTTTCCCCCCAGTTTTGCACAGAAAGGAACCTTTTCTTTTTTTAAAAAAAAAAAAAGGGGGGAGGTACTGCATCTATAAACATTCCTCCTTTCAGTATTAAGGCACACAGCCTTAATATTTATGGTCTCAATTCATGATAGTTGGTATAAATGAATTTTTTAGTTCCATGCCCACGTCTCTCACACACCTGCAGCTTAAGAGAGGATTAAAACAATCCCTTTAAAATCCCCATTGTCTATGTCGGCAGAGAAATTGGGAAGATCAGGTTACCGTATCCAGGGGGAGAAGACATCACATCTTTGCCATTTCTTGGGCCAGGGCTCCATTGTCCCAAATTAAAACTTTCAGATCCCCCAAATAAATGAACTTTTTAAAAAATGTACAATTTAGGTGGCTAAAAGTCATATAATTTGAATTATTTGGGTTTTTGAAAGTCTAAAAGGATTTCTGATCTACAATATTTTTTGTTTGCTTTCAAGGCAATGCCTTTAGGTTATATATTGTCATATTTCATCTTTATATGTCCTAGATCTAGTATCTTTCCAATTCCTTTCCTTTCCCCTTTCCTTTCCAATGGTCCAAGAAGAATTCAAAGGAAATGCAGATGTGGTTAGGGGGAAACCAGACACTTTCTTAGGATAACATTTCCTGCAAAATAAGCCTGAACACCATATTTGACATTCCCTTCAACATATCATAAAATGGAAGGGGGGGTCCATTATTACCAATATTATCTTTATTCAGAACCAGAAGCTTCTGATTCTGTACTTGTAAAGAACAAAGAGAATTTCACTACATTATTTATAGACATGGGTATGGATCTACTTCCTTTTCTAACAGATTCTCTTAAGTTTCAAACCTTCACACAGGCAGATGTTATCAAATGTTTTGCCATATGTTCTTGTTTAAATTCTAAGATTATTTTGGATCAATCAGGCTTACCGCAAGCTTGCTTGATAGCTTCCCCTGCTGAAAGACTGCATTTTTTCAAGCCTTGGGTCAGGTACTATAAATACAATAATAGAAGATTTATGGCAACAATCAAAGGTAAGAGAATCCAAGAGAGAGAAAAAAATCTAGTCAAGTAACATTAACTTCAAGCAAATCTGGGATGACCCAGGGTGGGATACAAAACAAACACAGTCACAGAAAACAGGTGAAGCCCCTTTTATTCCTTCAGTTTGCTTCCAAGCTCCAAATATCTTTGATGGAAGATAAAAAAAACTCCTACACAGTTACACAGAGAAGGAAAAAAGCAACACAAACCAGGCAAGATAAAGGCTGGAGGACGTCCACAGATAACACACACTGGGAAGGACGCCAAACTCAGAGAGGAACTATAAACTAGAGATATTTACACGATTTGTTTCCAGCGTTTGCCAGTACGCAGGTCCAAACTCTTATTCAGGTGTCACAGCTGCAGCCCATGAAGAGGATCAAGGCCCTCTCCTCCTGTGGAGACCACATCTCTCCCTTATCCTCTCCTCCCTGCGTGCCCTAGGATGGATAGAGGATGGGCCTGGGTCCTCCTCTGACTGCTCAGCCGGCCTCTGCCCTTCCCCAGCCTCCTCCACAACCTCCGGAGCCACACCTCCACTCCCTGTCAGCTGTTCCTCCTCTCCCTCAGAGTCAGTCTCCACCAGGAGCATGACAAAATCTGTTATAAGACTGAATGTTCCAAAGATGCTTTTTCCAGGAGGCAACTAGACTTTCTGGTGTTTTTTTTTATTTGAAGACATTTCGCTTCTTATCCAAGAAGCTTCTTCAGCTTTGACTACATGTTGGGGAATGGAAGGATTCATATTCATTCCCCACCTTCCACTCAGAGCTGAAGAAGCTTCTTGGATGAGAAGCAAAACATTTCCAAAAGAAGAAACAAGAAAGTCCAGTTCAGAGGTGATATTCAGCAGGTTCTGACCAGTTCTTGAGATCCGGTAGTGGAAATTTTGAGTAGTTTGGAGAACCGGCAAATACCACCTCTGACTGGAGATTTTACAGTATCCTTCCCCTGCCACGCCCAACCAAGCCACGCCCACAGAAAAAGGAATCCCACCACTGGTCCAGTTGCCTCCTGAAAAAGCAGGACAACCATGACCTGGATGACTGAGAATCTCCATAGACTATAAGACTGAACATTTCTGTATGGTACTTAACACTTGCATCTCCAGCCTTGTTTTTTTTTTCCCCCTGATCATTTAAACAGTTGATAAAGCACCTTTTTAGCTCTGCTCACTTGGCAAACAAGCAGTCACCTCTTTTCCATATGGCAATTTTCATAACTTACAGTAACACTGAACTTTCCCACAGAAATGTTAAGAAGACTAATTGTCTTCTGCTCACCAGGAGCAAAGGTGCAGGGAGATGCTGTTCATGGTTGCATCATTTCATGTTGCAAGTAGCCAACTGGGTTTATTTGAGCCCTCCCCTTTACCAAACTATCATTACAAACTCACCACAAGAAAGTCAAGAGGAAAGTTAATGTCATGCCCCTGGTGGAGTCTGATTCTGAGGAAGAGGAGGAACAGCCAACAGGGAGTGGGAGTGTGGCTCCAGAGGTGGTAGAGGAGGCTGGGGAAGGGCAGAGGCCGGCTGAGCAGTCAGAGGAGGATCCAGGCCCACCCCCTATCCATCCTAGGTCACGCAGGGAGGAGAAGACCAGGGAAAAGCGAGGTCTACTCAAGAGGAGATTACCATGATCCTCCTCGTGGCTTGCAGGTGGGAGCTATGTATATAAGTTTTCAACAACGTAGTTAGAATTGCTGGAGTCAATTAGTGTTTACCTTGAAAGAGGCTTATCTTTGCTGGCATCCTTCCTATGGACTTTTCTCGGTAATTTTCCTGGAGTTTATAATTAGTTATCTTGGCTTGCTTCGGAACTCTCATCAATGTGGTTTGTTTTGGATTACTGTTTGCCTCATTATTTACTTTTGTGACTTTAAACTGTGCCTAATAAAACAGTGAAGTTAAGTTGAAGGCTTTACCAGACTTTAATATATGTTTTGGGTTTTGGGTTATTTTGAGAGACTACGGGTCATCACATTTTGACTCCAGCCACCCCTTCAACTTATTTTTGCTTTTTGTGGGGTGACCATGGATCAGCTCAGAGCAGAGATTGCCCAGTTAACCCAGCAAGTGGCTCTTTTGACTGCACAGGTGGCACAAATGCAAGCTGCCCGGCCACACCAAAAATGCCCAGTGGCAGTGCCAAATAAATTTGATGGTTCGCTGGCCCAATTTCCAGCATTTTGGGGGCAGTGCCAGCTTTACATGAGCCTTCGGCCTGAGGACTTTCCCAATGACTGGGATAAGGTGAGGTTTTTGATTAGTTTGTTGTTAGGCTCTGCAGCACGTTGGGTGACACCTCTGCTGACCCAGCACAACCAGATGTTGGACAATTACGCTGAGTTTTGCCGTCAGTTTCAGGCCATGTTTGAGGACCCTGTTCGAAGCCAAACAGCAAACAGACATTTGAGAGAGCTGAAGCAGGGGCGTGCCTCACTCATGGATTATATTGCTAGTTTTTGGGTAGTTGCTCAGGATGTACAATGGAATGAGGCAGCACTATTAGACCAGTTCCAGGAGGGTTTGTTGTCGGAGCTTCTGGATGACTTGGCGCACACTGAATGCCCTCGCCCCCTTCAGGAGATCATGCATTTGTGTCTTCGTATCGATGCTAGACTCCAGCAGTGACGGGTGCGACAACGGACAGAGACCGTATCTGTTTCCAGCAAGATGGCACCCTTGGTGGAACCGAGATGCCGTCCTTTGGAGGAGCCCATGCAGCTGGGGGCTGGCTGCCCTCGCCTGACTCAAGTAGAAAAGAATGGACGTCGTTGTGATGGTTTATGCCTCTATTGTGGCAATTGAGGCCATATTGTGGCCAAGTGTCCTGTTAAGACATCCACAGCAGCGACACCTGAGGTGGCAGGAAATGAGCATCACTCGGCCTACAGGGGTCTGCAGGTTGGGGTGTAAAGTCCATAGGCCCACCATCTTCACCAACCTTGCCACCCTTGCCACCTTTGAATCTTCAACATCTCCACCACAGTCGCTATTGATGAAGCATCTTGTGCTGCCAACAAATGTGTTTGTACCTGGTGTGGGAGCGGTGGAAATCCCAGCTTTGGTCGACTCAGGGGCCACAGCCAATTTCATGGATGCTCATTTTGTCAAGCAGTGGTTCATTCCTCAGCAACAGGTGTCCCCACCAGTCATGGTGGAGACGATTGATGGTCGGCCCCTTCGTTTGGGACCTCTGGTTGCTGCAACCAAACCCCTTTACGTGTGTATTGGGCAGCATGTGGAGGAAACCGTGTTTTACGTTGCAGCAGTGCCTCATTTTCCGGTGGTGCTGGGTTTGGAGTGGTTATAGGCCCACGATCCACAGATTGTCTGGTCATCTGGAGCTGTGCAGTTCCTTGATAGGAAGTGTGCCAACCATTGCTTGCGCTCCTGTGCAGAGAGTGTAGCTATGCCCGTGGACCTGGATCTACCTGCGGAGTTGGTGGACTTTGCTGATGTGTTTGGGGAGAAGGAGGCGGATCAGTTGCCTCCACATCGGGCGCATGACTGTCCAATCAACTTGTTGCCCGATGCAAAATTGCCAGTGGGTCGGATATATTTCCTGTCGGAACCGGAGTTGGCCCTGTTGTGGGATTTTATTGACAAGAACCTAAGGAAAGGGTTTATATGGCCTTCTACCTCCCCATTGGCTGCACCAGTGCTTTTTTTTGAAAAAGAAATCGGGGGAGCTACGTTTGTGTTGTGATTACCGCAAGTTGAATGCAATCACAGTGAGGAATCGGTACCCGCTTCCCCTCATCCCTGAACTGATTGAGCGGCTTCGTCAAGCTAAGATCTTTATGAAGTTGGACTTGCGTGGGGCCTACAATCTGGTTCGCATTCGTGCAGGGGACGAGTGCAAAACAGCTTTCCGGATGAGGTACAGGCATTTTGAGTATACTGTGATGCCTTTTGGATTGACCAATGCCCCAGCTGTGTTCATGCATTTCATGCACGATGTTTTCCGTGATTTGTTGGATCAATTCATGGTCATTTATTTAGATGACATTTTGATTTACTCAGACTCCCTGCAGGAACATTGGCAGCATGTGCGGCTGGTGTTGCAACGTTTGCGTGATAACCACCTGTTTGCTAAACATGAGAAGTGTCAGTTTGCACAAATCACGATTGACTTCTTGGGACATCGTATTTCACCTGCTGGGGTGGAAATGGGCCTGGAAAAAATACAATCATTGCAGGAGTGGGAACCTCTACAGCGGGTTAAGGATGTGCAACGACTGTTGGGGTTTGCGAACTACTACCACACATTTATTCCCCGCTTTGCTGCATTGACTGCTCCCCTTTCTAATCTGCTCAAGAAGGGGGAGAAGTTCCATTGGGGTGGTGAGGAACAGGCAGCTTTCGAGGTGTTGAAAGTCGCCTTCACTTCTGAGCCTATCCTCAAATACCCTGATCCAGGCCAGCCATTTGTGGTGGAAACAGATGCTTCCGATGTGGCTGTTGGTGCGGTGCTCCTCCAGGCCTATGCTCCCGCAGGCACCTTGTTCCTGTGCGCTTATTGTTCCCGGAAGTTGTCAGCTTCAGAGCGCAACTATACAATTTGGGTCAAGGAGCTATTGGTGGTTAAGGTCGCTTTTGAGACATGGCGGTACCACCTGGAGGGGGCTCGTCACCAAATCGAGGTTCAGACAGATCATCGCAATTTGGAACACCTACGTACAGCTCGGACATTGAACCAGTGTCAGGTGAGATGGTCCTTATTCTTTGCTCAATTCGATTTTCGGGTGACCTATGTTCCAAGTGAAGGGAATCAATGCGCCAACACCCTATCTCAGAAGCCCAAGTATACCCAAAGGGAGGATAAAATCTTGCCCCGGACGGTGAGTCCGTTGGATCAGCTTGCGGACACTGAGGAACCTGTCGACCTTCGAGTGAGGATTCAGGAGGCGCAGCGGCAGGACCCATTTGTGGCAGCTCGACGTCGAGAATTGGATGAGAATGGGAGACTCCTTGGACTTATATTGGGGACCTGTTGCAGTTCCGTGATCACATTTATGTGCCTGGAGGTCCTCTTCATGGCCTTATCCTATGTCAATGTCATGATAGTCCGGCGGCAGGACACTTTGGGGTGTTCAAAACACTGCACCTCATCTCTAGACATTTTGGTGGCCGAGACTTAAACATGATGTGTTGGGATATATGGTGTCCTATGGGATCTGTCGCCAAGCTAAGTATGCTCCTGGTGCGCCCCCTGGTCTCTTGCAGCCCTTGCCCATGCCAGAACGACCGTGGGGGGCAGTTTCATTGGATTTCATCGTTGAGTTACCACCATCGAATGGTGCCACAACCATTTTGGTGGTGGTGGATATGTTGACTATGGCCCACTTTATTCTGCGTGCGGGTCTTCCATCGGCCAAGATAATGGCTCAATTGTTTATCTCCCATGTTTTCCAGTTGCATGGGTTACCAGACCACATGGTATCGGATCGGGGGGTACAATTTACGGCACACTTCTGGCAGACCCTACTCGCGAAACTGAAGGTTCAGGCGTCATCTGCTCATCACCCCGAAACTGATGGGGGGACAGAGAGAGTGAATGCTATTTTGGAGCAGTACCTCTGCTGTTTCAGCAATACTCAACAAGACAATTGGGTGGAAGTGCTGCTGGTGGAAAAATTCGCTTATAACAATGCTCAACATGCATCCACCCGTGTGTCCCTTTTCTTTGCTAGCTATGGGTTTCATCCATGACTTTTCCCTTTAGCCCCGTCTGATTCCCCAGTTCCGGCAGTGGATATGTTTTTGCAGGAGTTAAAAGCCGTGTACCACATGGTCCGCGATCAACAAGAGAGAGCCAAGGAAGACTATAAATGGTTTGCAGACTGACATCGTCGCAATGTTCCACCTTTATCGGTCAGCGATCGGGTTTGGCTCTCTACTCAATATTTACCAACGACACGACCATCAAAAAAATTCGATCACCATTACTTGGGACCTTTTCCGTTCGAGGCGGTGATCAATCCTGTGGCTTATCATCTTTCCCTGTCAAGGACCATGCGTATCCATCCTGTTTTTCATCGTTCCCTGTTAGTCCCTGCCTCTCCCAACAGTCCGCATAGACCGGCTCTATCACAGCCGGCCCCAGTAGCCCTTCTGCAAGAGGAGGAGTACAAAGTGGATAGCATCCGAGATTCACGCCAGTTGCGGGGCCGATTTCAGTATTTGGTGGCATGGAGAGGTTATGGACCAGAGGACTTCTCCTGGATCGATGCCACTGATGTTCATGCTCCTCGTTTGGTCCAGGACTTTTACGCTCGGTTTCCTCAACGTCCTCGTCCACCTGGTCCCGGGGGGGGAATAGTGTTATGCCCCTGGTGGAGTCTGAGTCTGAGGAAGAGGAGGAGCAGCCAACAGGGAGTGGGAGTGTGGCTCCAGAGGTGGTGGAGGAGGCTGGGGAAGGGCAGAGGCCGGCTGAGCAGTCAGAGGAGGATCCAGGCCCATCCCCTATCCATCCTAGGTCACGCAGGGAGGAGAGGATCAGGGAAAAGCGAGGTCTACTCAAGAGGAGATTACCATGATTCTCCTCGTGGCTTGCAGGTGGGAGCTATGTATATAAGTTTGCAACTACATAGTTAGAATTGCTGGAGTCAATTAATGTTTACCTTGAAAGAGGCTTATCTTTGCTGGCGTTCTTCCCATGGACTTTTCTTGGTTATTTTCCTGGAGTTTATAATTAGTTATCTTGGCTTGCTTCGGAACTCTCATCAATGTGGTTTGTTTTGGATTTCTGTTTGCCTCATTATTTACTTTTGTGACTTTAAATTGTGCCTAATAAAACAGTGAAGTTAAGTTGAAGGCTTTACCGGGCTTTAATATATGTTTTGGGTTTTGGGTTATTTTGAGAGACTACGGGTCATCACAGTTATACCACTCCATGTTTTATATGGAGAAAACATTTCTTCCCTCATTCTCAAATGGAACAGCCCAGCACAAAGTTTGCCTGTTTTCTTTGATATTGTTAAAATAAAGCCTATTTCCAGTGAGATATTTGATAATAGATTTCAATACACAAGGAAGAACCCTGAACAGGTGGTGCTAAGGTGCTGCTAGTGACGTTAATAAACAGGTAGTTGTTAGGAGCAGAAAGTCTGCCTCGTCGTGAGCTTCTGTACCAATCAGTTCCTGCACTATAAATGTAAATAGTTGGAGATGGGTTATCATTGGAAAAAGGCAGCTGTGGTTAGAATGAATATTGCAGGCTAATTCAGCTCACTATCAGGAGTTCCATCCTGACCAGGCTCAAGGTTGACTCAGCCTTCCATCCTTCCAAGGGCGCTAAAATGAGGACTCAGATTGTTGGGGGCAATAGGCTGACTCTGTAAACCACTTAGAGAGAGCTCTAAGACACTATGAAGCAATATATAAGTCTAAATGCTATTGCTATTGGGAAGGGAAGTGCTTTTCAGAACATTAGGTGAAGACAAAAAAAATGATTTAGAAGAACTGTTGCATCGCAAGTGGATTTGGTTACTGGATATATGCAGAAAATTCTGGCTGAAGGTATCTGTATGTTTCCACTAACCACTCCATCAATTCTTTACAGGGCCTGTGTTACATACATGCTCACAGCTCAAGTTTCAGCCCTAGATACCTTCAATTAAAAGAAACGGGAGGTTTTTAAGGTCCCTTAAGAGAGTTAATACCAGAGTAAATAACATCTGAGCTATGTTTAATACAGTACAAGAAGAAATCGTTTGATCCTAAAGTGGACAGCTTCCTTGGTTATGAAATATGTGAAGTCTAATTCTCTGTGGAACCAAAATAAAATAAAATAAAATAAAACTCAAGCTTCATTAACAGGAAGTTAATGATTTGAGTTAGGCACATTAAAGATACAAAATCAGGTACTTGCTTTGCATTGATGTTTCCATGAGTGCCTTGTCGCCTTGGCTTTGCAACGTTACCAGCGTGAAGTACACTCCTTTCCGTTCTATCAGCTCTTCATGTTTCCCTCTTTCCACAGCTCTTCCATGTTCAAACCCAATGATGATGTCAGCAGATTTCACTGTGGATAAGCGATGAGCTATGGAAATTGCAGTGCGCCCAAAACGAGCCTACGGCAAGAAAAGAAAGATTTTTGGAGGCACCACCGTTCATGAAAGTTCAGTCTGTACTTCTGTCATCCCAGAGGATGGAATGAACCTTAATTGACTGATCTCTCTCTACAAGTATGGATGCTCTATACAAATGTCAAAAGATTCCTTAAAGTGACATGGGAACTGATGCGCCATGGAACTCAAGAACTGGTAATAAAAGCAAAATATCCTTAATAAACCTGTGTGGCCTGAATGCTTGAACTGTGTTATTTTCTGAACCAAAGTCCTAGCATTGATGGAAATTGTTTGTTTGTTTTTATGGCTATGACCGTCATTCTCCAGCAGTGGGATGGGAGGCATTTCCCCTGAAAGAGCAAATCCAAGATGCGGTACTATCCAGAAGCTTCAATTTGTGCAGAATACAATAGCTAATGTACCAGATGACATTTGCCATCACAACCATGTGGCACCCGTGCTCAACCAGAAGATAGTTACAATAGCTAGAATATAATAGCTAGTGTTCAAATCTCCAAGAATTCCAAGAAAGGTGTGAACAAGGACATTCATCCCCACATATACTATGTTGAGGAACCTTGTAATATTCGGTGCTAAGGTGGGTACCTTCCTTGGTTGCTGGGGCACAGTTTTTCATATCATTTAAAGTCTCTGTGATCTGAAGAAGCCATGGTGGTGACACCGCACATATTTTAGCCTAGGAAGGAAGATGACACTGCAAAAAAAAATAAAATGACTTTGACAGTACAATCTTTGGAGGTTGGAGGCTACAGAAGCGGTTATTGCCAAATCTTCCTCTACATCTTCGTTGTAAGAAGATAAAGCAATCACATAGTCTTCCCTTGCTAATTTCAACGTAATGTTCCTCTTTTTTATTTAAGTTTTTATTGCTTTTTAAAAACAAACATAAACAAACAAAACATAAAAACATCAAGCCGTCTTCCATATGTATACATACAGTGTGCCGGTTGGTTTACAAATTGTTTTGTGCTTCCATTTCGTAGTCTTCAATTACAATTACATTGCATATAATCTCGTATTTTCAATCAAAAATTAAATACCTTAGTATCATTATTAATAAATCATTTGACTATACTTTTATTCATTCATGTTTTACAAGATAATCATAATTAGTTTGTTTTATAACAGTTCATATTATCATCCCAAATCTATCCTAAAATCATTTTGTAGATATAATAAGAAAGAAGTACATCTTTATATATTTATTATTTTCTAAAAGTCTACATAATTCATTACTGTATTTTATTGTCTAACCATTGATAGAATAGATCCCAAATTTTATAAAATTGTTTATCCTCTTGTTCTCTAATTTCAAATGTCAATCTACTCATTTCAGCACATTCCAATATTTTCTTAATGATTTCCTCCTGTGATGATGTTTTCTCATTTTTCCAGTTTTTGGCAAATACAATCCTAGCCGCTGTTAATACATTTACAATCAAATATTTCAAGTCTTTACTATATATTTCAGGTAAAATTCCCAATAAAAATATCTCTAGTTTCAAGTCTACATGTTTTTTTGTCATTTTTTCCAACCACATGTGGATGTTAGTCTTCTTCTTCCCCCAAGCAATCATAGTTTCTTTAACTTGTTCTTCTAATTTAATTTCTAATAAATATCAATACAATTTTTTAATCACCTTTTCATCAGTACCTGTCAAAATCTTATCTAAATCAGTCAATTTATCATAGAAACCTTCCATTTTAGAATCTTTATCATACCTTGAATGTATTTGCGCATATGAAAACCAATTCATCTTGATAACTTGCTCCTCTAGTTTTTGTATAGATTTGAGTTCACCCTTTTCATTCAATATTTCACCATATCTAACTGTTTGTTCCTTTTTGTATATTATAGGATAAGAAAATGCTTCAATAGTCAATAGCCAGACTGGAATTTTCAAATAACATTGTATTTTAATCTTCTCCCAGTTTAACCACAGAGACTCCCGTATATAATGTCTTCTAAAATACCCCTGTGTTTTAGTTCCTTTATACCATAAAAAGCATGCCACCCCAACAACAAATCATGTCCTTCTAATGTCAACAATCTAGTATTTCTTAGTGTTATCCATTCCTTAACCCACATCAGATTTGTAGCTTGATAATACAACTCCCAATTAGGCAAACCAAATCCTCCTCTAATTCTAGCATCTTGCAAAAGTTTTAACTTTATTCTCGCTTTCTTACCTTGCCATATATATTTCAACACAATTTTATTTAAATCTTCAAAGTAATCTTTTCCAAGCCTAATTGGAATTGTTTGAAACAAATATAAAATTCTGGGTAATATATTCATCTTGATTGTTGAAATTCTCCCTATTAGCGACAGTTGTAAATTTTCCCATTTCGCCAAATCTAGCGCTATCTGCTGTTTAAGTTTGATATAATTATTCTCTTTTAGTGTACCACATCTTGCTGTCAAATATATCCCCAAGTGCTTGATCTTATTCGTGACCTGAATTTTCAATAGGTCTGCCAGTTCTTCCTTTTGTCTTAATAGCATATTCTTTGTCAAGATCTTTGTCTTATCTTTATTTATTTTCAAACCAGCCACCTTTACATATGTCTCTATCTTTTCTATCAATTTTGGTGCTGTTTCTAGAGGGTCTTCTAAGATGAAAACCAGATCATCTGCAAATGCTTGCAGCTTAAATTCTTCCTTTTTGATTTTCATTCCTTTTATATTCTTTTCATCTCTAATATTTCTGTTTAGCACTTCCAAAGTTAACACAAACAACAAAGGTGATAGTGGGCATCCTTGTCTTGTTCCTTTTCTTATATTGATAGAGTCTGTAAGTTCTCCCTCTATCATGATGTCCTTTTTCTGTGGCTCTTTTTCAAGTCTTTTATACTCATCCTCTAAGGCCTTAGAGGCTAATCTTTTCATAGTATTTCTTTTCCTTGTATAGTCTATTATCAAGCCTCTAACATATGCCTTCACTGTATCCCATACATTCTGAATTGATGTATCTTCTTTTTTGTTTTCTCTGAAGAAAAAAGCCAATTCTTTCTCCATCCACTGTGTGAAGTCTTTTTCCTTTAAAATAGTATTATTTAACGTCCATCTAGACCTTCTTTTTTGTCCTTTCCATTTAATTGTCATTGGATTGTGATCTGCCCAAGTACTTGTTTCAATATTTATTTCTTGAATATTAGTTATTAATTCTGTTGACATCCATATTATCTATTCTGGACCATGATAAGTGTCTATTTGAATAGAAAGTGTATTGTTTAGTTTTAGCATTTCTTTCTCTCCATGTATCTTTTAAGTTTATTTCATCTACCATTTTAAAAAAAGATTTAGGGAGAGTCTTTCTGTTTTGCTTTATTGTTTTCTGTGCTGTATAGTCCAATTTATTGTCTACAATTCCATTAAAATCTCCCATCATAACTATATTAGCATAGTGCGGTTCAATTATTTTCATATGTAATTTTTTGTAGAATTCTTCTTGTTTGTCATTCGGGGCATAGATTGCAATCAGGAGTGTTTTCATATTATTGTCCATTATTTCCACCATTAGTATTCTTCCGTCATCATCGGTATAAATCAATTTTGCTGGGATGGTCTCTTTAATATATAAAACCACTCCTCTTTTCTTACATTGTGTTAAGGAAGTAAATATTTTCCCTAGTTTTGGCGGTATCAACAATTGTTCATATTGTTTTTTAATATGTACTTCTTGTAGACAAATTATATCATATTTTAATTTCTCTAATTTATGAAAGGTTTCCTTCTTTTAACGGCTGAGTTAAATCCATTTATATTAATTGTAATCATTTTTTCTTTCTTCCATGGTTATATTTTGTAGTTAGGTTTAGCAGCTCTCGTAGATCTTGGTTCACGTTGTTCTTTGGCTTCCACCTTTCCACCTACTGCACCTTCTTCTTTTTCAATCGCCATTTGGGAGTCCTCTTGGAATTCAATTAGTGAGATTTCTTTTTCTGCCTCTTCCTCTTTCCCTCCAAAAAATTCTGTATAAAATAATTCCGCTTTCTCAATTGAGTCAATTCTATGTCTCTGTTCTTGCCATGTGAACATTAAACCTTCTGGAATCAGCCATCTATAATTCACCTCTTTTTTAAGTAGCATTTTAGTCAGGAATCGGTATTCTCTTCTCATCTCTCTCACTCTTCTGGGTATTTGTTTCAAGACCACAATCTCCTTGTCTTTATATTTCAATGTTTTCTCTTTTGCCACTTGCAATATTTGCGTTTTAATGGCTTTCTTTGTAAATCTACTGTGAACTTCTCTTGGTAAGCTATTTCTCATTGCATATCTTGTGAAAACTCGATAAACCTCATCTATTCCATCCATCATCTTCTCTTGAGTTATTTCCAAAGGTTCAGCCAGTATTTCTATCATTATCTCAGCTAAGTTTTGTCCTTTTTCTTCCTCTACGTTTTGGAATCTAAGATAGAATTCTGATCTATCCATCTCCCATCTCAACATACCACTTTTATCTTGTTCAACTACTGTTAATCTATTATCAATATCTCCAATCTTCTTGTCTCTTTGTTTATCTTCTTCTTCAATTTTTTGGAATCTCTCATCATACTTCAACATCATTTGTTGAATGTTCTCCACTTTTTCATCGGTTTTCCTTGTTCTTTATTCAATGTTCTCTGTTCTTTGTTCAATGTTCTCTATTCTCTTTTCAATATTCTCTGATCTTGCTTGAATATTTTGAATTCCTTGCATAATCATCTGCAGAGTCACTTTTTCTTGTTCTTTTTCTTGCTTTAACATTGTCTGTATTGAACGTTGTCCTCCAGATGGTGGAGAGGAGGAAGTAGAAGTTGAAGAACCAGGAGCTGTTAGTTTCCTACTCATTTTAAGCAATTCAAAATCTTCAGGTTCTTCTAAACTTTAATCCAATTGTGAAATAACCAATTGTAGTTCGAAATAAAAATAGTAGAAAAAAGAAGCCAAATAGTAATGATAAAAAAAAGGGGGAGGACAAAATATCTTCAGGTTCTTGTATACCTTAATCCAATCGGTGGTTAGATGAAGAAAAAGTCTTGAAAAAAAAAAGAAAAGGAAAAATTCTTCAGGTTCTTCAACACCTTAATCCAATTGAGAGGTCTCAAATAGAAAAGAGTGCATAAAAATAAACTAGAAAGGTAGATGAAAAAACAAAAATACCAGGAAAGGAGAAAAAAAGGCTATTCCCTTTTTAAAAAGGAAACATTAATACTAAAGCTTTCCCTTTAAAATAAAAAGCAAGCATAGAGATTAGACTTCCAAAGAAAAAAAAAGAAAAAAAAGACAAGCTCCAACAAAGCTAAAGATCCAAATAGCTATTGCAAAAAAAAAAAAAAAAAGATAAAATGAAATAAAATAAAGCTGGTGAGGAGGGATAGCACAACTTAGAAAAAGTAAAAAGAGCACACTGCACTTTGTTTAATTATCCAAGGCTCTTATTATAACTCTCTTCTCCAAAAACTTATCACCATTTCCCCCCCTAGGTTTCAACACCAGACTTCAGCTGTTGATAGAAACCCAGAAGAGCACCTGCAATAATACTCTCCCATGCTCTTCCCCTCTATCTTATCAAACAGGCAATGTCCTTGAAAAAAAGTCTCAATTCTTTCTCAGCTTTGTCTGGTCAAAGGAAAAGTAGAGTATTTCCAAGTCTCTAGTTGGCAGTGTTACAAAGTTTCTTTAGCTTTCACTTTCCCCCTCCTTTTCCGGCAGAGTATAATAAGAATTAGTTTAAAAAGGAAGAAATTTTAAAAAAAAAGACTAAAAGGGAGTCTCTGGCTTAATATGTTATAAAATCAAAAAGGGGAAAGAAAAGAGTAGATTAAAAAAAGGAAAAAACCAGTCCAGTTTCGAAATATAGGATCATCAGCAATAAGGAAAAAAAAAATATTACTTTGACATTCCTGTTTAAAATCGGCGCTTATTCACTTCTGTCAAAAAACTTTTACAGATTCTTTCTTTCCCTTAGCGTGTCCTCTCAAATCTTTAAATAAAGAAAAGTTCTCACCAAACTGGCACACTTTCTCCTTCCGTTCTCTTTCGTTTTGGAGCTGTCCCAACTTCAGCAGCTTTAATGGCTGCCTCTTAGCCGCTGGCAAAAAGAGCTTCTCCTGGATCTACCAGGGACTTTGTGATATCCCTGGGATCGACAGAATGCGCTCTTTACATTCACTGTCTCTTCAGGATGGTTTAGATCCAAATGGACCGTCCAGGAGCAAAGATATCGGCAGCGATCTCAGACCTCCAAGATCGCATGCCGTATCATGGCGACGCCAGCTCCGCCCCCTCCAACGTAATGTTCCTCTTTGTTTATCTATATCTGTTTCAGAATTTAAGTTTCCATGAAGTCAGAAAATCTCTCATTCCTATTTGTTGACAGAGAAAGCCATCTGGATAGGTGCAGATGAATAAATCAAATTTTAAAAAATAAAATAAGCGGTGTTGCTGAAGCCCCAATTAAATCCGCAGGGAGTATTCCACCCCTCTTTCTTAATAACACAGCTGTTTCTGGGTGATTGCATTTTTGAAGTACTGCCTGATGTTTATCGTAGTTCAAGCTAAGAATGTTTTTTGAAAAATAGAATTTGTTTGCATGCATAAAACATACTCTGTGTATTCAGCATTTGTGCATCAATTTTTAAAATGTATTTTAAACAATAATAATAGAATATTTCCAGGACCTAACTTAAGAGAGTAATTTGATTGAACCACAGCAGACAAAGGAGGCAAACATTTCTCATCTGTCCTTTTTCAAAATGATAAAAACTCTTAAATACAAAAGCTGTAGAGGAAGTAAAGGACTACTTCCTTCCCTATAAGGACACCCTCCTTTTGTCTTTCAACCAGCCCTCTTTTGAAAATGATGCTTGCAGAAGCTTCAGGAAATCAAAGAGAGATGCATTCAATTTTCCAGAAAATTTGTTAACAAATGTGTACATGGTAGGAAACTGCATAAAATTTTCTTATCTTAAGCAAAGTTGTAGATGAAAACAGAAGGAGGTTTTAGAGAAAAATCTGATAGCAAAACCTGAGTGGGCCAGAGTGCTTGCCCAGGTAATCCAGAGAGTGAAAAAGAGCCATCAAGTGAACTGATCTTCATATCTCTACATACTTTTTGCCAGCATCTCTTGAGCCTGTCCTGCAACCCATTCTTTATTGAAACCTAGTTCTTTGGAAACTGCCACGCCCATCTGATGGACAGGGAATGCTTGTGAGGTTTAAATTTTTTGAAATTCATCTCTGCCATTATTTTTTTAGCAAAAAAAAAAAGCCCACCAGTCTTTCTGTTCACAAGAGCTGTTGCGTTCATTTCAAAGGAAGATTGCAGCGATCAGTAGCTTGTGTGCATTGGAGAAGGTGCAAAATCTAAATCAAATCTACACTTTCATTTTAGGTTATTGTTCCTAAAAGTCTTTAGACCAGTGATCCCCAACCTTTTTGACGCCGCGGCCCGGTACCGGCATCAGCTGGGCACCGCGGCCCGGTACCGGCATTAGCTGGACGCCGCCATCTTTTTTTGATGAAAACGTGCTTCCGGTGAGCTTTCTACCCGGAAAAGCTCACCGGAAGCACTTTTTCATGAAAAAATATGGCGGCGCCCAGCAAGCCGCGGCCCGGTAGGAGTTGTTCCGCGGACCGGTACCGGTCCGCGGCCCGGTGGTTGGGGACACCTGCTTTAGACTAAATACTGTAGCTGCCTCTCTTCCCCATTCACCACAGTTAAAAGAGTGCTCAAATTCATCGATTATGCTAAACCATAATCTAAATTGAATAAAACAGAATAGTTGCCATCACAAACTTAACTAAGCTGTAAACCACATTTACAAAACATGATGCCTGGATTCATACAGTGGTGCAGTGGCCTAGAGTTGGAGCTCTCGCCTCACAATCAGGAGGCTGTGAGTTTGATCCTAGGTAGAAGCAGATATTTCTCTCTCTGGGCACATTGAGATCATATCTACTGAATATAACTCCGCATTGGTGACAGGAAGGTCATCTGGCCAGTAAACACTCAGCTCCATTCACTTGCCTAGACTCCACCCCACAAGGGATTATAGGGTCATTAAAAGACAATGGTGTTTGTATTCATACAGCATGCAAAGCCAAAGTTAGGCAAGCCACATGCTTCATGCACTGTATTAAATCAGCCAACCTCTGCCTAAGTGGCGGATGGAAAAGTCAAAAAGAAATTCCTATTGCTCATCTGAGACTCCAACCATTTTACCATGTTAATCGTAATGTTATATCCCAGAGCTGTTGTTTAAAACCAGTGAAGAGAATTACCTCTGTTTGTAAAAGAGGTCATACTTAAAGAAACTGAAAAGCCAAGGATTCCTAACCCCACTGAACTGAAATAACATCACCAACCTTGGAAAGTGTCTTTTGCACAGTAGCCTCACTTTCATTGTCCAGCGCTGATGTAGCCATGTCAAGCAACAGGATTTTAGGGTTTCGAACTAAAGCCCGAGCAATGGCAATTCGCTGCTTCTGGCCTCCGCTCATTTGGCCACCACCTTCTCCAACAAGGGTGTCAAATTTCTGAAATAGTGGAAAGAGCAAAAGGTTACTGTTAAGTTCGGTCCAACCATTACAAAGCGCTTTCATCTCAGTTCCTTTAGGTCAGAGGTGAGGAACAATGGCCCCTTTAGGACTTGTGGACTTCAACTCCCAGAATTCCTGAGCCAGCCCTGCCTTAGGTCAATCATAAATATTATGTTGAGTGGGGTAAGATGGAGAAGCAGCCCAGGAACAACTGGGACCTTGGTCTTCTGGCCAAAGATATGGTGAAAAAGAAACCTATTGCTTCCGTGAGAAGGCCCTTCATGGGCTCATGAAGCAAGGATGTCCAGTAAGTTTTGCCCAAGAAGAGAAACATAGCAAGGCTAGCCTGCCAAGAGGGGGCTGCCAATCCTGTAACAACTCTTGCAGCATGGGAAAATAGAGGTTCTAAGGACTCTCCACACTGCTGAGATGATCCTGCTCTTCAAATCTTTGACCTGGCAGAAAACTGTGACCTAGCATGAGATTTACTCATCCCTACCCTGCCTCTTAGGGATGCAGTGGCTCAGTGGCTAAGATGCTGAGCTCGTCGATCAGAAAGGTCATCAGTTCGGCGGTTCGAATCCCTAGCGCCGCATAACGGAGTGATCTCCCGTTAATGGTCCCAGCTTCTGCCAACCTTGCAGTTCGAAAGCATGTAAAAATGCGAGTAGATGTTGGTTGCCAAATTCCCAAATTCTGATCACGTGACCCTGAACACACTGGGATGGTCCATAAGTGTAAGGACCGGGCCACAAATCATTTCTTTTCAGTGCTATTGTTACTCTGAACAGTCACTACACAAATGGTTGTAAATTGAGGACTACCTGTATGGCAATCCACCACCCTCCCTAATTTTCTCTTTTTAATTGCCTAGCAACAACTTTTAAGTTTCCCAGCAACAGCTAAGAAAGCAATAAAAGTCCTGCAGAGTGGTGAGTTTTTGTCTTAAATTAATACAGGGCCCAACAATCATTTCAGCCTGGCATGATATTATATGGCTTCCACCCTCGGAAACCCTTAGTAAAAAATCTAGCAATAGAGGATGCTAAAAGCTTATCCCCTCTCACCTGAACTTACATGAGATTGTACGTGAGAGTTCATAAGAGTTAAGAAGGTCTTGAGATGCTGGCCATTTCTTACAAGGGATCATTTAACCAAAGTAATATTGAGCGTCATGGTTACTTTGACACTACAGAACAACATGTCTATGGAGATTCTCAGTTCTCCAGGTCATGGTTGTCCCAGAGGTGCTTTTTCAAAAGGCAACTGGATTTTCTGGTTTCTTTTTGAGGACGTTTTGCTTCTCATTCAAGAAGCTTCTTCTTTCTGACTGGATGGTGAAGCTCCATCCTGAAGCTCTGAATCCAGTCAGAACTGAAGAAGCTTCTTGGATGAGAAGCGAAATGTCTTCAAAGAGAAACCAGAAAGTCCAGTTGCCCCTTGAAAAAAAAAAAGCACCTTTGGCGTAGAGGACAACATGTTGCCAACCCCTGATTTAGTGATCTCAAACTACGCAGATGTGGTGTAAGAGACAGTCTTGGCAGAGGATTGAGAAGGGATAAGATGAAGTTCCTTTTACCAGAGGCAGATCCATGATAAAGTTGTAGGCATTGGCTTCTTTGGCCGCTCTGATGATGTCTTCCATAGTGGCATCTTCCCGACCGTAGCAAATGTTTTCTGCTATAGTGGTGGCAAACAGGACAGGTTCTTGTTCCACCACCCCCATCAAAGAGCGCAGCCACTGAATGTTAAGGGAACGAATGTCATGTCCATCTAGAGTAACCTGCACAACAACAGTTTGTAGATAAAGACTATGGTCACCTGTACCTTCACGTCAACATCTTCCTCTCTTAATGGAAGCTGCTTCTTAAAATAGCAACACTGTACTGCACTGCTTCCAGTTTTGTGTCTAATTCCTACATACAATGCCTGAAAGCACAGCGATTGAGGCTTAGCTTAGATTATTAGTTTTCCACAATTTTCCTTTCATCTCAAACCACATATGGTCTTCGTTTCAAACAACATTTGCTCTATAGCATCTGCACATCCCTTGCAGGAAGGAGGAAGGAAGGAAGAGTAATATTGTCAAGATTCCGGCAGTTACCCCCACATAAATCATGAGTCTTGAGCCAAACTTCCAAAAGTTCAAAAGGATTTATTGGGAGTTAAAATGTTCGGCACTGTCTGGGTGTAGCCGACTCTGAGACATATAATTCATTGTCAGCCTTGACCCTGGTTTTCCCCCACCCCCTGGGTGTTATCGTAACTCATATTCTCCACTGGGACACATCCATAGCCAAGAGTCATCAATCATGCTCTCCAGTTAGAATTTTGCACGGGAGAAACTTCAGTCATCTAGTTACTATCTTTGAAAACTATTTATTGAATGCACTTTTAGTTTGCAAGCTGCCGCACTGCTCCCCCCACTCTTTCTGTTGGCAACTCTAAAAAGACCATAGAAATATTTTATGAGTTGACAAATATACTGTAAGGTCTTTCTGGATACATAGCTTTAGCTTCCCAATTCTTTGAATTCTGATCATTGTATGGATATACCTCTGCAGATGTCCCCTGGAAGAACCCCAGAAGTTGTCTTTAATACAAAAAGTATCTATTTAATTTCTTACTAATATATGTGAGAGTTGGTCAGCAATGAATGAAATGAGCAATGATACAATAGCTGGTACCTTTATTTAGGGCGGCTGTGCCAACCAATTCTGAATTTTTCAGAGATTAATGTTCTTTTCTTGGATATTTTAATTCAGATGCAGCCTGTGAGATAACATTACTTAATAATTTCATTTACCTAAAGTGGATTGGATATTAAAAGACTATGAAAAGAATTTTAAAATATTTTTACACAGGTGGATTGTGCCACATCCTGGACCAGCTCATAATGGATTTTTCTTCATTTTTATCCTAATGAAATATGTACCCAGCTAACTTCCTCAACAAAATCAGAGTTAAGCAAATTAATGAGATTCATGAAGCTTACCACAAAATATGAAATTTAACTGATCTGAGCCCTGACAGAACTACCTGTCAAGATACAGTTCCCATTGTATCAAATATCCTATTCACAGAATGTATTCTATACATGTATTAAAGTTTTCCATTTCCAGTTCTGAAACCCAGGCATCTCTCATATAAATATGAATGTGGCCTCATTCCTCCTTGACATGTTTCAAGTCCCTGAGGTGATTTGCCCATCTACGAGATTTGGTACAGTGTCTATGCTCCAGTCTTTTAAATGTTGTCATCTGATAGGACCTCAAATGCATATCTTCTCAGTAGCTGTCCCTGTTATTTGGAACAGCCTCCTCTTTGAGATTCAAGGATTCCCTACCTTTTTAGCACTCAGAAGGCCATGAAGAGATGACTCTTCCTCCAAGCATTGGACTAGGATGGAGGTTGAGCTGGGAGACTGTTTGGTCTGACAACTGGTGGAAAAAATGGTTCTGTTTCTATCTCTGTATGTATTGATTAGTATGAGCTGGCTAGCATCATTATATGAGGCAGATGGCATCTGAGTTTGGTAAACCAATAAATGCTATTTTGCTCTTTGAGTCCAAAGACCAGTTGATAAGAGGAGGCTAAGAGTGTGGCTTCATAGTAAATTGCAAAGATAAATATGCAGCAAGAATGGATCGGGCTTCAGGATTTTCCCAATGAAAGAAAGATGACAAGAGTTAGGTCAAAGCCTCACCATGCCTTCGGTAGGGTCATAGAAGCGCTGGATCAGCTGAATTGTGGTACTTTTCCCTGCGCCGCTTGGACCAACAAAGGCTGTGGTTTCACCTGGCTTGATAACCATGCTGAGTTCATCTAAAATCTAGATTTAAACAAGAAAGAAAGAAAATGGCACTGTATTTGAAAAGGCCTAGCTAGGTTCCCAGAATAAATCTGGAAATTATGGCAATGCCGCAGAATAGAACCTTTTGAGTTCTTACCTTAACATCGGGCCTGGATGGATAATGGAAGGTTACGTTATGGAATTCAATTTCACCCCGGACTTTGTCCAGTTTGTAGCCATCTTCTGACATACAGTCAATTCTAGGTTTCTGGGGTAGAATTAATCAGATCACTCAATTTGTTTTTTTTTTTTCTCAAGAAGCTTTCTTTCAGTAGCTAGTTTCACATCCCTGTCTGAAGGATTTATCTTTACTCCCTTGCTGGCTCTCAGGCCTTGAACAGAGAGACTTTCAGAATGCTCTTCTGATTATTCTATCTCTTATTGATTTCCACTCCCAACTTGTTTAACATTACTTAACATTTCCATGAATGTTTTGATAGACCACCTAGTTCAGGGGTGGGATTCTACCAGTTCAGCACCAGTTCTATAGAACCGGTTGTTATGATTCTGCGCAGTTCGGAGAACTGGCGAATCGTGCTCCTGGCTGGTCCTGCCCCCTCTCCGCCCATTCCATCCCTCCCCACCCAGTCAGTCCTTACCGCACATGCACAACATTGCATGCATGCCCAACATCTGTGTTCTCCCCGCCCAGTCACTGAAGGTATTTCTTTTTTTTCCCCCTCCTGAGGATCAGCTGTTCCGATGATCAGCTGTGGTGGAATCCCCCTCGCTGTCTTACTGCTTCACCCAGGAGGCTTCCCCGAGGCCCAGGAAGCAAAAAGGGGCATGTGGGGGGTGGGGTGCTGCGCGCCCTCCCTATGCTCCGCTTTTGCCTTCCTGGGCCCCAGGGAAGACTTCTGGGAGCAAAAACACCCCCAAGGAGGCTTGTCTGAGGTTCAGGTGGCAAAAAAATGGGGGGGGGGCAGTTTTCTGCAAAAAAAAAAAAGAAAAGAAGCCATGTCCACCCAGTAACATGGCCACGCCCACCTAGCCACGCCCACAGAACCGGTTGTTAAAAAAATTTGAATCCCACCCCTGACCTAGTTCCTAGTTAAGGAATGTGTCAAACTCTTGAAACCCTAAATGTAACATCCAGGCCCCTTAGCCTCACCCTGGCTGGCTGAGGAATTATGGGAGTTGAAGTCCACACATCTTCAAGCGGTCAAGTTTGGGAAACACTGATTTACACCATCCATTTATGGCACCAGAACATTTAGATCAAACAAGTGATTGGCTTGCTAGTTTATATCCCACCTTTTCTTCAGGAACAGAAGGTGGCACACACAGGACTCGCTCCTCCTATTTTCACCCACAGTGACTCTGTGAGATAGGCTGAGCTGAGAGTAGGTGACTGGCCCAAAGTCAACAGGGAGTTTCCATGGCTTAAGGTAGACTAGAATTTGGATTTGGTGCTCCAATGCAGAAAAGACTTCCTTAAACCAACAACTCAGTATGTGTTTTATATTGTTTGTTTTCTTTTGATGCCTTCAAGTCAGTTTCTGATTCCTTGTAACTGCCTAGTCTAATCTGCAGGATTTTTCTGGAAATTAATTGGCTTTTTTCCTAGAGCTGAGCAAGAATGAGCGGCCCAAAAGTCACCCAGCTGGCTTTGTGCTTTCGGGCATGACTTGAACTCATGGTCTCCTGACTTCTAGCCTAATGCCTTAACCACACATCCACACTGGCTTTGTTCAGTGTATATATAGAGTTGTCCATTTATATGCATTCCGCTTATTTTTGGGAAAGCAAGGAATAAAACTAATAGAAAGAATATAATTGGCTTCTACAGCCATAGCTTAGAATTATTGAGTGGGTTTTTTTTTTCCTTTGCAAAATTCTGAAGCATTGGCAGTGCTATACATATTCATTTCATTCTCGGAGCTTCTGGCCTCCTTTTCTTTCTTACAATTGCACGCCTAAGGCACCAGAATGACTTAGTTCCTGAAACCACTTAATTTGCAATTTGTCTCACTGCCTTTCTTGACGATCAGGTTCCTTATAAAGCATAGCCCTCTTTGACAGACAGAGTGGGGCTCAGTGAGAAGATGAATATTCATAAGAAAATCACTTAGGAATGTCACTTGGATGAATGCACTCTTTGTAAATATCAAGGCAGGATTACTGGTTTGCTTTAACCTGCAATCAATTTCTTTTAATCACAATAATATTTCTCATTTGCATTCTTGGCAGAAGCTAACTTTACATTCCTTGAAACTCTCATCTATTTCCCCGCCCCCCCAAGCAATCAGTGGGTTACTTACTTCCTCTATTGTCTCAAATATATTTGTGGCAGCCCCTCGACCTGTTGCAAAGGCTTCCAAGCAAGGGGCTGCTTGACCAAGATTTAAGGCACCTACTAGGACGCCGAGAAAAACCTGAGAAGGATAAAGAGGGGAAAAATTAGTTTCTGGCAATACTAAATTACAATCAGTAGCTATAGATGCCCCAAAACAGTATTTCTGGAAGGCAGATAAAATATTTTGTTCTTTTGAGAAATAACATCTTCCTCTTTACCAGAAGGCAAGACTAGGAATAGTATTAAAGGGATAGAACGATTCTTTTACCTCCCAACCTAAGGAAGCTATTTCAGTTTTCAAGTCTGGGACTGGTCCCTTAATTCAAAGCAAATTTTAGAGGTCTAGAAAATACCTGGTATGTATTAAGAGAGTATTAATTGTATTACTCTATGTCTTAATCTAGAACAGGGGTGTCAAACTCAAGGCCCGCAGGCCGGATCCCGCAAGCGGGGTGCTTAGATCTGGCCCGTGGGGCCACCCTGGAAACTGTGAAGGACTGGCCTGCGGTGCCTCTGCCAGTGAAAATGGAGGTCAGGGATTGGGCGTGCCCCCCCAAGCTTTTTGCTGGTAGAGGGTTGCAGGCTGTCGCGGCCAAAAATGGAGCTCATGAGTGCACAGCTCCATTTTTACTGGCGGAGGTTTTCAGGAGGCCGTTGCGGTCCAGTGACTCCAAGCTGGCCATGCCCACCCTGGCCCCCCGAGGTCAAACACAACCTTGATGCGGCTCTCAACGAAATCGAGTTTGACATCCCTGATCTAGAAAAAAAGGAAACATTCCCTGATGGAGTAATTAATCCCTGGACTAACTTGCCTCCAGAAGTTGTGGGTGCACTTGAGGTTTTTAAGAAGAGATTGGACAACCACCTGTTTGAAATGGTATAGGGCAAGGGCGTCAAACCTGTTGTAACATGACATATTGTGACTTTTTCCCCCTTCAATAAAATAGCTTGGCCAGTGCGTGATGCATCCGGCCTGCGGGCCACGAGTTTGACGCCCCTGGTATAGGATCTCCTGCTTGAACAGGGGATTTGGACTAGAAGACCTCTAAGGTCCCATCCAACTCTGTTATTCTGTTGTTATAATAAGCTAATTACTGGGTCTTGTGGTAGTACCACGACACAACACGAACCAGCTTGAATTGCAAGGCTTATAGAAATTCAAGCTCATCTTCAGAAAAGAAAGAAATAGCTCCTCAACTCCAAAAATCAGCTGTATTTACAGTCGACAGGCTTAAGCAAGCATGCAAGGCTACTGGACAGCAGGGATGGGAAGAACATATGTGAAAAGGATATGGAATTGAGCAGGGCTGGGCAAAGTGTTTGCTTGAAGTCAACTGGTTCTGCACGAGAGCATCTGGGAATCATTTCTGTGGCAGCTGCATGGACTTTACAAAAGGCACAGCTGCTTTTAAAGCTGGAAAAGAGTTGGCTCATTTGTGTCCCCAATGGAAGCAGCGCCTTTCAGTGATTTGCATAGCATTCAAATGGAAGCTCCTGGAAAGAGTCCGCCAACAGTAGCAGGTTGCGCTGTAACGTTTTGCTGCAGGAACTCATCCCTACCGGAACCACCTTCTAAAGAGTGAAACTGACTTGGTCTTTTCAGGGCTTAGATCCAACCCACACCGGGTATCAGCAGAAAGGTTCTGCAATATTTATGCTCTGCAAATTTCACTTCATTTTGGCTTGTCACCAATCCTTTTTGGAAACACTGGACACTGTGGCAGGAGGAAAGAAATGGGGAAACCCTTCATGGATGGGTTTTCTTCTTGTAATTTCTGGGTTCCAACAAATGGCTACCTCAGTGATATCTACAGAGGTCAACCATTTTTTAAAAAAAATATATATTCTGTTTATAAAATAATGACTCCAGAGTCTACTACCCCAGAAGTTAGGCAGAAAGTGAAGGGCTGCTGGGTGTTGCTGACTCTCCTCATATCTGAATGACTGTGTTCAAAGTCAAGGAAAAGCTTTAGAAAACACTTGCCTGCAAAAGGGTGCCAGCAGAATATTCCTCTTGTTCAAGGACAAGTTTTGAGCCATACCAGAAGGCCAGCGCATAGCACAGGAAAATGATGCACCAAATGTAGCCTGTGAAAAATCCCATTATGATTCCCTTTCTGATCCCCCAGTTTTGAGCAAACACCAGATTTTTGTCATATCTGTAAAAAAGAAAAAAAGAAAAAAAGGACATTAAAAAAAAAAGATTGACTCAAATGAAGGATCAATTTGCAGCTTTCATTGTTGAAAAATAAGTACTGGGATACTTTATAGGAAAATTGCTTGTCACGTGGTATCACAGCCCATTCTCTGCATTTCCAAGAAAGGCTGGAAAAGACCCTTGCCTAAACTCTGATGATTTGCTGGGCAATCAGTGATTAGGTTTGCATATGAGGCTAAATCATAATGTGATCTCTTTAATTTTGGTTTAGCATGAGCTCAGCCATTGTGGTTATTAACCTTTGGTTTACCATCTTACTTGTTGCACCAATTAATCAAGAAACTTTGGTCAAATATCCATTGCCTAGCACAAGGGTGGGGAACTATGGCCCTTTTATGACTTATGGACTTCAATTCCCACCTCAGGAATTCTGGGAGTTGAAATCCACAAGTCACGAAAGGGCCATAGTTCCCCACCTCTGACCTAGTACTATCAGCCATTCAAAGTAGGCCAGATAGGAATCAGACACCCTAAGGCCTAATTTCTACTAGGCCTACCACACTACTTTGTTATTATATTATATAACAACAAAGTAAGTAGCCTGAGAGATATTATCGCTCCTTCGCACTTATAACAAAGAAAGTCAAGACAAAAGAGACTTGAATTTCTTCCACACCCGCTCCCGTCTTTCTGGGTTAAGTAGATGTTTCCCTAATGTTGCATTATTCAAGGCTAACTGCGTTCTTTTAAAAGCATAATGGGTGAAGCCATCCACTTTGTAAAATAGTGAATAAAGGGAACCACAGGACTCACGTAGATTAAAGCTGCTGTCTAGGTTCCCATCATACATGTCCAATTCTTGTTTTGAATGAATACTAAAAATGCCACAGCAAGCCATTTTGATCCCTGAGGCAAAAGTACAGGATGGTTTTTTGAGGATTCCAGGTGAGCTAAAAAGATTTTGATACTGGCAACAAAAGAGTAATCACCATCACATCTGATGTCTAATTAAAGAGAAGGCTGTGTGACAGGCAGCGCACATGTTCGCCTATCTAATACTTGGCCAACTCTACAATATTGCTGGTATAATGAAAGCAACTAAATCTTGAGGAAACCTTCCCGTTTCATGCATCTGGCACAACAAGCTAAAATAAAAACAGAGTGTCTTCCTTGACACAGCTTAAGTCTATTACTGCTAGAAAGAGCCTATTTTCAATTATCACAATAAATATTCATCTTTAGCACTTAAGCAATCATGGTCTGTTTCAATTCAGCTGGCTTCTTTGGTGCTCAGGAACAAACTTGATATATAACCAACCTTTCAACTTCTTTTTTCTCTCCTCCAAATGCGGCCACAGTTCGGATCGATGAGAGCACTTCATCAGCGATGGCCCCAGCTTTTGCATAAGCCTTTAATTCTAGACCTGTCAACTTTGCCACAGACTTTAACACAACAGAAACAAAAACAAGAAGAATGAATGTGGCACAAAGTCACTTTTTAAAGTTTGGTGTATAGGCCAAAATCTAACTCAGTGTTTTTCAGACTTGGCCAGTTTAAGATGGGTGAACTTTCACTCCCATTCTGAGAGGTTTTAAATGACTTGAAAAAAAAACATTGGTCTAATTAAACTACTTAATTAATGAAACTGGACTCATCAGCACACTATTTTGTGTCTTTGGAGAATCTGCTTGTTAGGAAGGCTTTCTCCAGCCTTCTGGCTTTGCAGAAGACTTCTGTGTAGGTACAACTAAGATAAGTTAAAGGCTTGCCTTTACAGGGACAAAATTCAAGGTGATGACCATGTTGATTAAACAAGGAACACTGACTCAGCATTGATGTATGAAGCAGCAAAGAATCGTGAGGTGCTTGAAAGGGGACTCCATGTTCTGTAGCATAAGCTGTCATACATCAGAGTTCTCTCCCTCGGTTGCATGAAACAAAATGAAGGGTTGGCGTCTTTATGCATATGGAAGCCAGTGGTCCTTCAGGCACTGATTAGAAACCAGGAGACTGTGAATTCTAGTCCTGCCCTAGGCCTGAATGATTTTGGGTCAGTTCCTCCTTGTTTTCTTCCTTCTCCAGAATAAAGCAAAGGCACAAACCAATGGTTCCTTGAGGTGTCCCATCTATTAGTCCTTATAAGGTACAACAGAAATTACTACTGGGAAATTGTGCCAAAGAAATGGCTGCTAACTTTTTTTTTTTAAAAAAAAGAAAAAAGCAGGAGCAAATGGTACAGTAGAGGGTTACCAAGGCACTTCCTGTCCTTCACTTGAAAATATTTATTTATTTATTTATTATTTTATTTGGTTTGTCAATTGCTTACCAGATAATAGGTATAAGTAAAAAAAAACATAGTTATGAATATATGGATACATATAAGAAAAATTAAAAAAATAAAAGAAACGATAGGACAGGGACGGTAGGCACGTTGGTGCGCTTATGCACGCCCCCTACAGACCTCTTAGGAAAGGGGTGAGGTCAATAGACAGTCTAAGGTTAAAGTTTTTGGGGTTTGGGGAAGAAACCACAGAGTCCGGTAGAGTATTCCAGACATTGACCATTGCTGAAGTCGTATTTCCTGCAATCAAGTTTGGTGCGATTAACCTTGAGTTTGTATCTATTGTTTGCTCTAGTGTTGTTATGGTTGAAGCTGAAGTATACATTGACAGGTAGGGCATTGCAATGCATGATTTTATATACTATACTTAGATCGGACCGAAGGCGGCGTAGTTTATTTCCCCAACTTCCCTCAACTGAGAGAATCTTCGCCCCGCCCCCCCACCCCCCAATATCCCCAAGCCCCTTTAAGTAACCTCAGGGAGCCTTATTTCAATAGGCAGGACATTCTTCCGTACCAGGCCAATTATGCCAGCTCCGATCCCAATGAGAGGACTGACTGCGATAATAACCAAGGTCAACTTCCAGCCTCTGACAAATCCTAGCAGGAATCCACAAACAAAGGTGGTGAAGCGCTGGATAAAGATTGCGACTTGATCAGCAATAGCATCATTTATTTTATTAATGTCACTGTGGAGAACAAGAAAAGTTGAAGCAGCAGATACATTTCTCCTTCATTACAAATTCCCAATGTGCACGAAAAGATTATCACACCTTTTTCACACTGGGGAAATGTGGATGAGAATGATTTATGGTGGTAATTATTCATTTGATCACTCCTTTATCTGGGGAGTTTATTTCCTGTATGTATTATTAACCTTAAACTTGGTGCGGGTAGAGGGTCTTATATTTCCAAGTATTTTGCCTGCTGGAATATTCCCAGTGGGATTCTAAATGCTATGAAATGGAGGCTTCTATTTCTCATCCCATGCCCTTATAGCTGACAATTGGTCGAACCCTTTGCAGAGATTCTTCTTAACAAGGCCAAGGTGGGGAAAATAAAATTTGCACGGATACTCATGAAGCACCAGCAGCTTGTGAAAAATGGCTGGTGAGATAGAGGTCTGTGGAGATTTTCAGTCCTCCAAGTCACAGTTGTCTCAAAGGTGCTTTTTCAAAAGGCAACTGAATTGTTTTGTTTTTCTTGTGGAAGATGACGTTCTCATCCAAGAAGCTTCCTTGGTTTGGCAACTTGGTGGGGGCTATGGAAGGATTAGTTCTGACAGGATTTGTGTGTATGGGGGGGATTGGAAGGATCATATTTCTTCTAGCCAGATGGACACTCCTCAAATATTTTTGTCCATCTAGAAAAACATCTAAATGCCATCTTTCTCGGATTAGTTCCATGGGATTCGACCACTTTCTGCCCGATCTAGGGTTGTCTCTAGTTTTATTACTATATTGACATCTCAAGAGTCCTGCAAAATATTGGCTCTCACATGGCAAGAAACAGGGCCTCTCAAGCAGGTGGTAATGACAGGGCTGGCCCTGTCAACATCAATTTTATAAAAGCCATTTGCAGGATTGCTAGGGATAACCGTTGTGGCAGTCCAGTGGATAGGTTGGCACAGCTGAGAATCAAGCTGGTAGAAATGACTTTTTAAAACCTTCCCTGACTTTCCAGAGACTGTTTATTGGCATGTATTCCCGTCAGTGGCTATCTCGAGTTACTCACTCAGAAATCCGTGTACTGAGTTCCCCCACTGATGTACAATCAAACCAGCCTATGTCCATCCTCATGATTTTCCTAAAATAGGCTTTTCGGATCTGTTGGGTCTGACGAGCAGCTGATGTTACCCACAAACAAATCTAACAAAAGAAAAGGGTGGGATGCGTTGGAGATATGCTATTAGAAGATGGATAACCTTTCCTCAATTACTGAAACACAATGCCAAACTGATAGTGCGGTGAGCTAAACGGAAAACTACCTTAACCTCAGTATTCTTAGCACTGATTTTATGCCTTCTGCTACCATTATCTTGCAACAGGTGGTAAATTAATTTTTGCAGTGATATCATAATGCTCATTAAATGAAGGGTTGTAATGACCAACTCTGTACAACGTTTTTCTTCCTCACTTTATTCCTTTTCAATTTGGCTTTTTTTCAACTGAATAGATACATTGTGTTGAAGAACCTCTTTTGGCTTACAATGGATCCCTGTGTTTTATAAGTAAATGAATATCTATTCAATCACCCCAGCCCCACAGCCAATATTAGTTCCAAGGCAGTACAAAAAATTGTCCCTATCAAGAAGGCATATAGTTCCTGTTTCCATAATGGTCTATTGTTTTGTCCACATAGAACAGGGGTATCAAACTTGATTTAATTGAGGGCCACATCAGGGTTGTGTTTGACCTCGGGGAGCTGGGGTAACCTTGGCTGGGGTGGGTGTGTCCAGGGTGGGCATGGCCAGCTTAAGGTCACTCATGTCGGGGGCACTTGTAGTGGCCAAGTGCTATGGGCAGGACTTCCCTCAGACTCTCCCTCACTCTCATTATAATCTTCCTTCCTTCCTTCCTTCCTTCCTTCCTTCCTTCCTTCCTTCCTTCCTTCCTTCCTTCCTTCCTTCCTTCCTTCCTTCCTTCCTTCCTTCCCTTCCCTTCCCTTCCCTTCCCTTCCCTTCCCTTCCCTTCCCTTCCCTTCCCTTCCTTCCTTCCTCCTTCCTCCCTCCTTCCCTCTTCATTCTCCTTTCTTCTTTCTTCCCATCTCCCTTTCTTTTCCTTTGACTTTCCTCTTTCCCTTTCTCCTTTCCTGTCCCTTCTTGCATACTCAAATGCAAAAGGGGAAACATTTCTCCTTTTGTTTTGTTTTTAGTTTGTTTTGCTAACCCTCTGCCAGCAAAAATGGAGCCCAGAGGGGGTGCACGCGGCTCCCATGGACTCCGTTTTTGGCCAGAAGGGCCTCCTGCAGGCCTCTGCCAGTGAAAACAGAGCTGTGCCCCCCCCCCAAGTTCCATTTTTGTTGGCAGAGGGCTGCAGGAGGCTGTTGTAGCCGAAAACGGAGCCTCGAAGGGCTGCACACGGCCCTCCTGAGCTCCATTTTCACTGGCAGAGGCACCACAGGCCAGTCCTTTGCTGTTTCCAGGGTAGCCCTGTGGGCCAGATCTAAGACCCCACGGGCCAGATTCAGCCTATGGACCTTGAGTTTGATACCCCTGGCATAGAATGTCCATGTATGTAAGAAGTGGAAAGAAAGGAAAACTATGTATTAATGCACAGTACTGTGCATGACTCAACTTTGATTCATATTTCTTATTTAACATTTAGGTAAATCAACAGTGACATAGGAATTGTCCATTTCAGGAGTCTGTGGTAGAAAAATGGCTGATATGCTACAGAAAGTGCTACTGATTTCCAAATCAATTATGTTAATAGGGTCTTGAATTGTCATGAACCCTGCCGTTAAATAACTGACTTCTCTTCTGGGGTGGGAAATGAAAGACTAGAAGTAAATACTAACTTGGAGGTATCCAAGCACCAGAACAGCAAAGCCTGTTATTGCATAGGAACTTGCAAAATAGATCATTTGACTTTCAATATCCAGCAACCTATGAAGAAAAGAATAAAAATTAATCAGGACCGAAACATCTCAAGAGCCAAGTCCCATGAAAAGCCCCTTTTTGGAGGGGCTTAAAGAAATATAAATGAAGGATATAATTTTGGAATTCTAAGGTTTACCATTTCAGTGAATCAATTTAAATGCATGGGCTAAATTGGCTGAGTGAATAGTGCAGCAACTGGAATTGTCTTACAACCAACTACAGTAGCTGTATTGAGTGCTCAAAGATCAGGGCAGAATAATTTATAGCATAAGTGTAGAATGAAAAAATAAAATGACATTAGTAGACAATTTGACAAAATGAATCCATACATTAACTGTTTCTGTAACTCCATACCAGCATTAAAGGATGACTTATTCCAAAAAAAAGAGCAAAGCGAGAAAAATAATCCACATTTTTTTAAAAAAGTGCTCTCATTTCAAACAGCAACACTGACAAGGATGCTTTTTAAGGCCAAATATCCAATTACCTATATGCATTGCCATATACCACTGATTGCATTGTAAAAGCAGACACTTTCCTAAGGCTACAGAAAATGCATATGCTCTTGAATTTCAGATCTTCGTGGGATGATGACAGTGTAGGAGTCACACTGTTTTAAGCAGTTCCAGTTTTAGGAATTAAAACTATTCTGATTTTCCTAACAAATTAAAGGCCAGCATTTGCATATGTTCAATAAGGTTGGGGGGGCTTTTTGTATGCACTTTTTACAGTTCCCTTTCCTAGGCGTAACAAGGAGAGAAGATGCTTCAACGTAAGTACGGTGATATGAGAACTTGAAGATCAATGTGCAGTCAATTAATTTAAATTCATTTTAAATGTGTTGTAATTAGATTCACATTAAAAAATGTGCGATTTGAAAGGGCATGGCTCTGTTCCAAACTCTGATCAAACCTGCTTCAAAGTTTCCATTCAAAAAATAGTCAATTATAATTATAATAGTCAAGTATAATTAAGGAAACATCATACCACCTACAGCTATTTCAATTTTTGTCAGAATAAGATGAACATAAAGGCCATGAAGAAATACAGCTCTGCATTTCTTTTGTAGCCTATCCTGACATTACCTTTTATTATACTTTGCTAACAAAGAAAGATCACAATTTTAGGCTTACAGAAATCAAAGCATCTTCAAGAAGCACATTAACGTGCAGTCTACCATTTTCCAAACAACAATAACCCTACCCTGTTTAAGATATAATCCCAAAACAAAAAACAAGTAATTCTCTTCTTTTTCCAATATTCCTTGTTGACACTTTTTCCATCTTTTTTTAGGGTATAGGGACACACACACACACACACACACACAAAATCTTCCATATATTCAAACAGTGGGATAGTTAAATGGAATGGAGGAAGAAAAGATCCAAACTCTACTTTCTTTCCAGCTCTTCTTTCAGACAACACTGGATTTGGTATTTTCTCAGCAACAACTACGGCAATTGGTTGATGATTTGCATTTAAACAAAGTAGATCATAATATTGGCTTCCCAAAGTTCCAGGTTTATTTTTGCTTCACTAAATATTTGAGACCAGACAAAATGTTTCCCATTCAATACACTGTATTACTCTTAGAGGTAGCATAGGTGGGCCTTGTTTAGTGACCACAATTGGGACTGGCAACTTGGTCATTAAGCAAAACAGTCATTAAGTGAAACTGCAACTGTGCTTCTGATCTTACTTACTTTTTATTTGCTTTATGGATCTGTGAAGATCATAAATGTAAGGCGTTGTAAAGCTACTTTTTCATCATCATTCTAACCACACATGCCACTAAATGAAGATTGCTTATAAAGTAAATTTATGGAGTCCAGCTTAATCATGCCGACAACCTTTATCACCAGAAAGATTACAATATGCCCCATTTCCTCTGAACAAAATTGGCTTTAAATGATATATACATGGCCTCTTGTTCCCGAATAGAGTTAAACAAACATCAACTTTCTCCCAGCCAGGACTTCCTGAGAAACACCAAGAATACTTAATGATGTCTGGAAAAGGATTATTAGGCTATCTTCTATGCAGAAACAAATAAATTACTCATACATTACAAAAATTAAAGAGGTGCAGCAGTGGCCTAGAGGTGGAGCTCTCGCCTCACAATCAGGAGGCTGTGAGTTTGATCCTAGGTAGTTGCACAATGTGAATATATCTGCTGTGAACTCTGCATTGGTGACAAGAAGGGCATCCGGCCAGTAAACACTCAGCTCCATTCAGTTGCCCCAATTCCACCTCAATGGGTGGATTATTGGGTCATTAAAAGAAAAAATACATTACAAAAATTAGAGGTCATTTATAACTCAAGAAAAGAAACAATTATCCCATCACAAGCATAAAACTACTACTGAAAAATTATACAATGAACTTAATAAGCAAAAACCAAGAATTGTATACTACGTCCTCAACAAACGCTCTTAAAGAAACGCTTCAGTTATCCAGTGATCCTACCCTCATACATTTCCAGGCATCGTTTCAAGCTATGGTGACCCAGAAACCCCTCCTGGAGATGCAATAGATGCATGCAGGGGCATGATATTATGGTCCCTTCCGCCTTGCAAAAAATCAGCCATGACACATTTCAATTTGAAGGCATGAAATGTGAAGGAAGAAGTGGAGGCGTGTTTTCAGTCTTGACGGTTGAGGGCAAAAGGATTTCACTCTAGGTGGTTCAGGATTTTAGTTTCAGAAAAATCATCTGTAGTCTCCACAAGAAAGCATTCTAACCTTTCAGTTTTTGGCAGCATGAGGTGATTGATGTAAACTGTAGCCTGTATTCCCAGAGAGACTATCAATTTTGACCTGCTCTAATATTAAACCGTGAGCTCATGTTCTCAAGGAGCAAAACAAATTTCAGGGGATCCAATCTAACAGAAGAAATAAAGCTGTTCTTACAGTATTTACAAAAGAAATAAACCTAACATGCACCTAGTACAATCTTACTTACCCCCCCCCCACACACACACACATAATAAACCACACTTAGTAGATTTAGTCCCCCAAATACTAACAAAAACAAATTTGGCTATATGTATTCTAAACCTTATTATTATCCTATTGTTGACTATTTAATGCTGTATGCTAAAGTGAAAAAAGATAATTCAATTTATACCAGCTTCCTCTGACATCCTTTTAGGCTACAGGGAGTGCAGCATTTCCCTTCCACCTCTGAAACAGATTGCTCATTTGCATATGGAAGAGAGACTCATCAAGATTTTTCTCCATATTTGTTCATAAGCTATTGGGGGAAAATTCAAAGTAACTTAAATTGCTTTGTTTTTTTGGCAGAATAGGCTGAAAATAGCAGGCATTAAAGTCTCTTTAATAGACATCAACCCTGACAAATTTCAGCTGGTTACATTCAATGGTTTTATCATGATCAATTTTTTTTTTTGAAAAGACCATCTTGGTTTCAAAAGAAGAGAGAAACAAATAGCTTCCTTATTGTCTAGCTATATTGCCCCCCCCCAAAGAGGAACAACTCCAATATCTCTCTCTGTCTCTGTATGTGTGTGTGTGTGTGTGTGTGTGTGTGTGTGTGTGTGTGTGTGTGTGTGTGTGATATTCAGCTTTGTTTGGGTATTTTCCCACATCATTATAGTTGTGCTTTTAAAGTTGTAGCAACGTTTCGGCAGAATCTCATCTGCCACCATCAGGCTTCTGTATTGTGTTCGTCTGTGAGTCAGACTTTCACAGCCGTTTCTGTTTTAAATTTGGTGCTAGCCTACTGCTGTGCCAGAATGGTTTTTTCTTCATCCTGATTGGTTGGGAGTCTTGGTCTGTGTTTATTGGTCTTGGAGTTTGTTGTGTTCTGCTTGATTGGTGTTTCTAATATCTTCTGTCTGTTTTGTAGCTTTTTTTGTCTTGATTGGCTGGCAACATTGTGTTTCCTGTATTGGAGGCTTTTAGTGCGGCTTGGCTTCAGGTAAACGGACGGCTATCATTTATTAGGAAGCTAGGTTTCATCTGGGTGCCTGGTTGGGGTGTGTTTGAGCTGGAGGTATCAGGGGGAGTCTGTTTGTGCCCAGGTGTTTGCCTGGCTTGTGGTGTGGATATTTTTTTTGTTTGAGAGTGCAGGCTTCCAGATAATTGACAGTCTGGTGGAGTCATCTCTTCTATTCATGCTTTCAGGTCTTTTTTCAATCTCTATGGCTTCTCTGATAATTCTGTGGCTGGGGTTTTCTATAGTGGCTAGGGTTTTGGTGCCATTGAAGTCGATGCTATGACCTGTGGCTTTCATGTGTCGGACTAGTGAGGAAGTGTGCTCCAGCTTTTTTAATGCATTTTACTATAATGATGTGGGAAAATACCCGAACAAAGCTGAATACCATACATATAGATACCCACGAAAACTTAAGAAAATATATATGTTTTTGGCTGTAAATAAATAAAATTAAGCTGAAAGTTTTCAAAAACTGTCTTGCTTCCTTTGCTGGGATATCGGATTTGATCTGATCCCCACTGCACAAACTTGAAATCCCCTTCTGTGGTCACCAGCTTCTGGGGCACCAAGAGAGTTGGTGTGGCAGGTTGGCAAGCCTGGCCCACCCCTCCGTTTCCCCCCACACAGACACACACAGGCTTTCATGGACTGCCAGGCTGAGCAGCTTCTAAGCAGGCCTCAGAAGAACAGCCATGGGCGTAACTTTAAAGGGATGCTGAAATTTTGCTGGGCCTCATTATCATTACCTTTATTGTCAGAGTACAATATGTGTACAATGAGATTGGCTGAGCCTCCCTTCATGTACCCTCCCCCAACACAACTCACAGTGAGGACAGAAGTCCCAGTCCCAATCTTATTACACTATGTGACCTTGTTGCACAACACACCGGCCCCGCAAGACTGCCATAATATGTTGACATGAAGTTATTTTCACTGGGTCTTTTGGGGTGCCCAGATGATCTACATAGTTGGCAACATGGTACATGGCAGAGAAAGCAGAACTGGTGGCCCAGTGAGATACAATGCCAGATAGCCAGTTTGGTCTACTGGTGAAGGCACCAAGCTAGAAGCCAGGAGACTGTGAGTAGGCATGAAAGTTAGCTGGACCTTGGACCAGTCATTCACTCTCAGCCCAACCCACATTACAAGGTTGTTGTTGTGGTGAAAATAGGAGGAAAAAAAGAATATTTAAGTATATTCGCTATCTTCATTTATTTATAAAAACTAATAAAAGTGGGAAATGAATAAATTAAAGTAAAACCAAATATGCAAGCCACAGAGAAAGAACCAGAGGTGGTATTCAGCAGGTTCTGACCAGTAGCGGACATTTTGAGTAGTTTGGAGAACTGGCAAATGGCACCTCTGACTGGCCCCGTCCCCATCTCTTCTCTGCCTCCTGAGTCCCAGCTGATCGGCTGGGTCTTCCTTTGTTTCCCTGCACAGGAGAACGGAGCTGGAAAGCAGGTTAGTGGGGTGGGGAGGGAATGGAGATTTTACAGTAACCTTTCCCTACCATGCCCAACCAACCACACCACGCCCACCAAGTCACATCACGCCCATCAAGCCACACCCACAGAACCAGTAGTAAAAAAAAATTGAATCCCACAACTGCTCATATCTAACAACCAGAGTTCACTGTAACAGCATTGCTAAAAAGGCATTAAGAGTTGTAAATCTAATCTTACAAAGCTTCTGCTCCAGTAATATTGAATTGCTAACTAGGGCATACAAAACCTTTGCTAGACTAATATTCGAATACAGCCCATCTGTCTATATCCGCACTGTATATCTGACATTAATACAATTGAGTGAGTCCAGAATTATTTCACGAGAAGAGAACTGCACTCCTCTGGTCACAACAGAATACCCTATATCACCAGGCTTGAAATTTTGGGCTTGGACAACCTTGAACTATGCCGCTTATTGTTGGACTTAAGCGTAGTGAACAAAATTATCTGTTACAATGTCGTACCAGTCAATGACTACTTCAGCTTCAACTGCAACAATACAAGAGCACACAACAGATACTAACTCAGTGTAAACAGCTTCAAGCTTGATTGCAGAAAGTACGACTTCAGCAACAGAGTGGTCAATGCCTGGAATGCACTACCTGACTCTGTTGTTACATCCTCAAACCCCCATTCCTTTAACCTCAAACTATCCACTATTGACCACACCCCATTCCTAAGAGGTCTTTAAGGGGACTGCATAAGTGCACCATCGTGCCTCCCATCCCTGTCCTATTGTCCCCATTTATTCGTACCTATTTCCTATATTCTTACTCATGTTTATACCTATATCTATTACCTTGTAAGCGACTGACAAATAAAAAATAAATAAATAAAAAATAAAAAACAATTCAGCCTAGATAGTTGTTAAGTGAGTTTTGCCCCATTTTATGACCTTTCCTGCCACAGTTGTTAAGTGTATCACTGCAGTTGTTAAGTTAGTATCATGTTTGTTAAGTGAATCTTGCTTCCCCATTAACTTTGTTTGGTCACAAAAGATGATCACATGACTCCAGGACACTGCAACCGTCATAAATACATCCCTCATTTTGATCATGTGACGATGGGGATGGCGCAACAGGCATAAGTGTAATAAACAGTCATGAGTCACTTTTTTTCAGTGCCATTGGAACTTCAAACAATCACTAAATGAATGGTTGTAAGAAGGGGATTATCTGTATCATAAGTCAATATAAAGTCTGACATTTATTTATTACTCCCAAAACAATAAAATAAAGCGTTAGGATTAACAAACACATATACTTTTCAAAAATCAAAACAAAAGCTACAAACAATGAGAATATTACAACAAGAATATCCTTATGCAAAAGAAATAAAACTGAAAAAGCATATCTAAGCTCATATATTACATAAAGCCAGGGGTGGGATTCTACCGGTTCTGTCCAGCTCTACAGAACCGGTAGCTCTGAAGAGCAGCAGACACAGAACTGGTTCTGTGTCTGCTGCTGTTTTGGCCCACCCGCCTGCCTGGGCTCTTACCTGTCCTTTATTTCCTGCTTTTTCAACCACAGCTGCTTTGCTCAGCACAGCTGCGGTTGAAAAAGCAGGAAAAAAGGGCTTTTCCAACCGCTACACACCCACACGCAGCACTGCTCAGCTGTCCGGGCAGTTCAGCAGGTCATAAATTGCACTCACACCATGCAAAGCAATAGAACTGGTAGTTATACCAGTCGGATCCCATCCCTGCATAAAACTGCACCTAAACATCTATTTCCTTATTTTTTGCACAATAGATTATTGCCATTGTACCTGTTTAATGCATGTGATTTTTACACACTGGGAAAAAACACTACAGGTATTCCGGAGGTCAGCCTTGATACCTCCCTAGTCACTCTTTTAGGCTATAAAAAAATAATTGTAGTGTTTTTCCCAATGTGTGAAACAACATGCAAGATGAGTCGTGGTGACACAGTGGTTAAAATGCAGTACTGCAGGCTAATTCTGCCGACTGCAGGCAGTTGGGCAATTCGATCCCGATGGGGCTCAAGGTTGACTCAGCCTTCCATCCTTCCGTAGTCAATAAAATGAGGACCCAGATTGTTGGGGGAAATATGCTGACTTTGTAAACCATTTGGAGAGGGCTGTAAAGCACTGTGAAGTGGTATAAAAGTCTAAGGGCTATTGTTATAAGAGCGCCAGGCATTTTCCTTGCCATGTCTACAAGAGACATGTTGAAAAAAAAAAAATAAGAATTTCCTTTAAAAATTCCACCTTGATATTTTTCCTTTTTTTCCTAGGCAAGAGTAACCAAGCCATCTTCCCAGCAACCTTTTTTCCTCCTGTGTATGCAAATGAGCATTTCCATGCAGGAGAGGTTAAGGAAACCTCATTCTGATTAAATCTATGAGAATGAGTTGAAATTTGACTGCAATAAAAACTCTGAATGTAACTTTCCATTGTTGCAATTCAGAGAGACTCTGATTCCAATTCAAGTTACTGCAAGAATCAATTTGTCAAAATATATATTCCTAGGCTAAAATAGGGAAGACCAAACTGCTTGAAGCTACTTCAATCTCAGTTTGGGGGAAATTAGGATGAAAATATTAAGCACGTCTGCTTTTTTTCAGAGCAAAACTAAAGTCTACTCTAGGGACCAATTCGAATGGAATCTATGGGACCTTTTTCTATGTGAGGTACACACAAAAAAGATGGTGTCAAATCTCATATCATCAAGGTTTGCCATAAGACAAAAAAATATCTGTGGGAACTAATTATTAATCACATCATATCGTTTGCAAAATAAAACAAACTGCAGAGTTTAACGTAATATTATTGACAAAGATATCCATCAAATATTAACAATTTCTTACAAACATCATCAAGCCCTCATTTAAACAATCTCCACTAAAGCTGGAACAACCAGACTAATTGAAAATGGGGGGAGGGTATACGATAATTTTTGGTCCCAGCCATCATTTTATTACTATCCTAAGCTTCCTTTTAGGCAACAGTGACAGTCAACCTCCACAATCTTTATAGAAGGAAAAACAGAAAACAGACAGAAATCAAAACCTTTTTCTCCCCAAACCCATCTTGCCATTTTCTCAGGCAACAAATCAACCACATGATTTTCCCTTCTTCAACACTTGCAGAAAGGGAACCCAACACTCCATCTTGACTACTATCGCTCCGTGCAAAGCAACTTCATTCGGTTTAGACTGAAGATCAGAGATTCAAAAAACGCCTGTGTTTTCATTTAAATTCGCAATAAAAGATTCCAGGGCAAACCTGTTCAATTTTAGCTTGCTATTCTTTCAGCCATTTCCCAAAGCCTGAAATTGCCCTACTCAAAAGCTGATCTAAGAAAAAGAGCATCCGTAGGGAGTGGATGAAAAAAACCAAGACGATGGGTACCATTGAAGTCCTGTCCTTTCTTTTGCATTTGTAACAAACACAGTAAAAGGGGGCAGGGTTTTGATTGCACTGTTGTGGAGGATATCCCTTTCAGAATGTATGTACTAATCAATCCTGAGCCCATATACAGAGTGCCAATAGCTAAGTGGGCAGAACAAGCGGGACCACTCTAACATCTGATCAATGCAAGAGACAGCAAAGTGAAGGCTTGTGGTGACCACAACACATGTGATGACCTGAGATAAGGCACGAAGGCCACACAGCCAGTTGAGAATTCAACCCCCCCTTTTTTTGGTAAATTTTATTTGCATTTTCACAAAGAGAAAAAAATACAAATAAAACATCTTTTTTGAAAGCAGCGTAATCCCGGGTTACATTTCTTCGTACAGATGCAAATTCAGGTTCATGCTCATTTTTATATTCTATTCCATATCTTATTACTATTTTACATTTTCTGCATAGCTTCTCCCCTCTTTTAATTTTCTCAATTTTATTTTAATTATCTCATCTCAATTCAAATCATTGTATTTATATTTTTTGTCTGTCCTGTTTCAATTATCTATTATCTTTTCTCATTAAACAAAATTTCTCCTGTAGTTACTGATTGGAGTATGACGCCTTTATATCTTTTCCCTAAAATTGTAACATTCAATATAATACATAACTTCCATTCGGATTCTGCTTGGTACATTCTTAAAATACACACTGTATTCTTAAAAAAAGAAAAAAATTTATAAATGTATATAATTAAAACAACATTCCATTCCAATTCAATTCTATCATTAATATTAATATTCATTAAAGTCTTAACATCTTTAACATTACTTTTCAATTAAATATCATACTTCTATGGGAACAATTATAAGCTTTCCATAGTTAATTCCCCCCCTTCACTTATATTTTATAAAACATTAACTAATTAAAATGTTCCCGTTCCTTCCTAATTCAATTTTCTCATTTATTTTATTTCACTTATTTTATTCACAAACATTTCACTAAATTACACTAACTATTTTATCCCTCATTTTAATCATACGTTGTTTCCAATTTTCTAAAGTTATTTCTATTACTAATATAACAATACAATCTTATGTACCTTTACAGAATCCCTTTTTCAGTTAGATTTTCACCCATTATCTCTAAATAGGTCCTGTTTCTCTATATCTTGCTCCAGTCCTTTGTAACTTCTTTTCCTTTCCTTCTTCCCTTTCTTCTTCTCTCTCCCCTTTTTACCCCCTTGTCTCTCTACTTTTATTTCTCTCTTCTGTATTCCCCTTTTCTGTTGCTTTCCAGTATTATACTTATTTTTTGAATTATTTTTCTTTTCTTTGGTTGGTTTTTTAAGTCTTAAATTCTCCATTCTCTTTCCCCCCTTTCCTTTTTCTTCCCCACATAAAATTGCTTGTTCATTAAAGATGGCTTCTTCTTTGTCCCAGTCTTCTTGTTTTGCAGTCGTTTCTTGTTGTTTCTCGTAGTTACAGATCTCCATTTCTAAGAATTGAAAAATGAAGCCAAAAGAACCCTTCCCTTCTTGTGCATCTTCTTTGTACTTTTTAAGTTCCATTTTCAATTCATCCAGAAGTGGTGCCATTGTATAAATTTTTAAACAACCACCCGATTAATTTTAGTCATTCAAATATAATAACCAAGAATCCAAAGATCACCAAATAATCCAAATACACGCAAGCTGTTTCTTTTTTGCTCTTTTTTTCACTTTCTCTTCCTGGGGTTACTATTTAGTTGCAAAGTTTTAGTTAAAATGTATCTTTTAGAAGTCTTGTTGAAGTTTTACTGTAGATTCTTTTTAATCCCAGGCAGTCTCCTCCTTCTTCCAGATCCTGCCCTTATTCTTTTTCTCTCCCTTCCTGCTTATGAAAAAGAAAATTTTTAATGTCCAGAAATCTTTACTGTCCCTTTGGCATTTTGTTTTATTTTCAGCTTAATTGCCTATTGATGTCAAAGCGGATTTTTCCGATTTCTTATTTAAGTCTCTTAGTTGTCAGTATAGGGAAGGAGAGAGAAGGAAAAAAAAGCCAAACCTTTCCCTTTTCCCTTTCCTTTGCTGCTTCCGACTTTTCTTTGGGAGCGATGTTATTTTTTGTAAGTTTAAATTCCAGGGTACCTTAGTTGTTGCTTTTACAATTTAACCTGGTCAGCCAAAACTTTCACTTCTTATCTTCCTCCTGCACATTCTTTTCCGGTCAAGTTCTTTTTTGTGGTGGCCATTTCTGATCACCGCTGCAACCGCCTTCGGGAAAGGGAGTAATGGCCTGCTGAGGAGGAGAGATGCGGCTCTCCTCAACCCTGCTGGTGGTCTTTCCCCTCTTCACCACCTCTACGGGGTGGCTTAGCCCCGAAACCAGCCAGCTCGGGGCGCTCCAGCGGCGAGCCCAGACAGAAACCGCGCACAATCGTGGATTTCTGTCTGTCACCGAAGCCCTTCAAACCGGAAGTCCAACCCCCCTTTTTAATGCTCCAAATTTCCCCTCAAATGCTCCTACGTTCTTGGCAAGTCTCAGAGCAAAGTGCACACACACATGGCAGCCTCTGGCTGCACGCAGTCCAGCAAAACAAAGGAACGGGGAAATGAGTCCATGAAACAAGGAACAAACATTGAGTCCACAAAAGTAAGGAACAAGGCACTGAGTCCATGAGATAAAGAAGAAGTAAGGAAGAAGCAACCAGTCCTGCAAACTCCAAATGTCTGTAACAGCACACCAAATTCTACCAATTCAGCATTTGTTCCTGACAGTCCCCAGGTGTGCCTTATGAAGAGGGGCAGGGCACTCTCTTCCCGAGTCATTGGGTCAGCCTGCGCTGTTCCCGCCTTCTCTCCACTCTCCGTGCTCAGGGAATTCCTATTCCCTGAGCATAGGAGGGGGCGGTCCTTGCTCATTGCCTGAGCTCCATTACTCCTCATGTCCACTGCTTGCCCTCTCTCGGTCATCTTGCCCCCATTCCTCCCTGCTAACAAGCCGTCCCAATCCTGAGGAGCCCTCCCCACATTCCTCCAAAGCCAATGAAGCCGGCCCCTCCATTGGCTCCAGCTCTCCACAGATTTAGCCTCTGATGGGGGCATGACAACACAGAAGAAAGGTGCTTTTTCAAGAGACAACTGGACTTTCTTGTTATTCTTTGAAGACATTTCACTTCTCATCCAAGAAGCTTTTTCAGTGCTAGAGTAGAAGAAGCCTCTTGGATAAGAAGCAAAAGGTCTTCAAAGAATAACAAGAAAGTCCAGTTGTCTCTTGAAAAAAAACACTTTTGGGACAACCATGACTTGGATGACTGAGAAGCTCCATAAACAGAGAAGAAACTTAAAAGTCTACTAGTCAACCCTTCTTCAGCTTCTCTGCATATGGAATTGAAATTGCAATATGCATAGCGTCTATGACAACCACAGAAGCATAGAAATCTGCAAGGCCACCCTTTGGTTAGCAAACTGCTTTGATGTGATGGTTCAATTACACCACCGAATCAAGTCACCCTTTTGAAGTTTTGCATAATGAAATGCACTTCACATTTAGTCTGGTTTTTGGATCCTGGATCCAAGTGTTCTGTGGAGATCACTTTCTAACCTGTGGCTTTAGAATTTGAAGCCTAAAAGGATACACCCTGAAGCTTAATGCACTAGATGTATTATTCTTACTTCCCCTGCAAGATAATAGAAACTGAGGAGGGAAAGTGACAGAACAATGCAGATTTCCCTCTTTATTTCAGGATAATCGTTAACTCTTGAAAACAGTGATTGCACAATGCAATGTTTTGAAATCTTCTGTTAAAGTCAATAGTTCTTCTAAATTTTAATGCCAGTGTGGGTGGCCATAGATTATTAACACAAGCGCTTATCAACTCTTGAATAAGTAGCAATATCTCCTATCTTTGGAGAAGTGTTAAGATCTGTTTGAAACCCAAATGAGGTGGAATGTGTTCAAACACTTTCGTTTTTAATACATTAACTTCTCTAACCACAGAGGCTGCAAATCCAGCACTTAGTTTAATGGAATAATTAGCTGCCAAAAGTAGGCCAAACTGTTGGCTGATTTAGATAACCCACTAGATAAGCTTCCAAAGAACTGAGGTGTGCCATTTGATAAAGCTGAAAATATTTTGTGCTCACTCACCCACAACTTATTGATGCATTACTGACATTCTGAGGATAGGAGCTGTTAATCCAAACTATTGTGTTATTCATGCACCCTTTGTTTGGGTCCTGCAGCTCTTGTTTTTCAATGTCATATTGAATAAATGTGTCCGTCATGATCCCAAAAACAATCAGCATGGCTGGCTGGGCTGTTCCATGAAGAATGGCACAGATAGCCCCTGAAAGCATCATCAGTATCTCAGATGAAGAAGCAAATCTGAACTGTAAGGAATAAGAGGCAGAGTTTGTTCATCAGTAGTTTTCACATCATTTGCTTTTATCGTACTAATCTATTATTTTTATAAACTATATAGCATTGCATCCTTTCAAGTGAAACAGGTCCCTGTTCCCAACTTCAGTAATAGAGGACCTTCTCAATTAAATTCCCCCAGCACAGATAATTGTAAAGATAATCCTCACTTAGTTACCACAAACTGGGGCCAGCAACTTGGTCATTAACTGGAATGGTGGTTGCTAAGTGAAATCATAACTGGGCTTACAATCTTCAGATTTCTTTTGCTTTATAGACCTGCAAAAGATTGTAAATGTGAAGACTGATTTTTTTTCATCACAGCTGTAACTGTGAAGAGTTGCTAAAGGAAGCAGATGCTAAATGAAGAGTAAAACCAGTAAAATATTGAGGGAAGAAAAGAGACTTGGTTTTGTGTAGTGAAATGACTGGACTTCACTTTTGATTCTGAAAACCACTTTCCAGGCTGCACTTCTGTCATTGTTTTTCTGTCTGGTTTCAGTCTGCAAATGTTGAGATTTGAGAAAGTGAAGGCCTTCCCTTCTCTTCTTCCACCCCCTTGATTTGATACCATCGTTCACAAACTGATGATACAGGAACTCAGGTTAGATACACAGTCTTAACAGATGGTGCAGAATGTATATACATGCAAACACAAACATACATGTATCTTTCTGTTCAGTTCAGTATCTGATTCTCAGAGATTGCCTGGACATTGGCATTGGCAAAGGTTTTCAAAAGTGTTATACGGTAGTCTCCTTCTTAGGTCTGAGAGAAAGTGACTGCCCAAGATAGCTTTTTGTCAAAGGTGGGCCCAGAACTCCAATTTCTAGCCTGATGCCTCAACCTCCTCCAAGATGGCCCTCATAAATATAATAACAGAGTGCTTTCTTGGAAAACTGAACTTTTGTTTCTATTTTGATTGGACTAGGTTCTGCAACAGATGAAATGGTGGTAGTAGATAACAAAGTTTGTGAGCCTTGCTCTCAAGAAACATATTATATGTGAAAAATAATGACAACCAGAATGCTATTACCAGCTGAAAGAATCCAATCCGAATCGCATCTTTTTTCTTGTCTGGTATCCTTTAAAGAAAGAAAAACATGGGGCATTATACATATGGTTTTTCTCCTTCTAGTAGATCTGCCAGGACCTTCTTCAAACATCCCAAGATGGAAGACAATGTTTCTCTAGTAGCAGTTTTGCCTCACAGATGACTCCCGTTCAAATCAATCCAACAGATAAAATATTTCTCAGAGATGGAGAAGCTCCTTCCTTTTTTGCTTCCTATCTTACAACCCACAGAAGTTGTAGAACATAGAATATAGAATAACACAATTGGAAGGGAACTCGAAGGTCATCTAGTCCAACCCCCGCTTGAGCAGGAGAGTCTATTCCAAATATTAGCCTCTACCTAGGATCGAACTCACAGCCTCCTGATTGTAAGGTTAAATAGGAGGTGCTGTTTTTCTCTTGCAGCCCTGATGCTGTTAAATGGCCTCCTCAGGAAGATCAGGCTAGTTCCCACTCTACTGATTTTAAGGAAATTTTAAAGCCTGAACTGCTTCAGAGAGCCGTTTCCTGAGCTGAGACTGACATTGTTATCTTTAGTTTTATATACTACCATGTCTTTGTTGTATTATTCTTGCACTGTGCACATTCTGAATTGTACCTTTTTCTTGTAATCTGCTAAAAGTCATTTGGATTGCAGCAGCATGGAAATATGCTTCATAAATAAAATGCCTAAGCATCGTTGTACGAATTTGGTTTTCATAGGTCTCATCAGTTAATTGATGGAACATTAAACCCGTTGCAGTAACATATAAAAGAGTTACACCCTTATTCTGATATCCGTAACTTTTTGGAAAGAAGTACTTTGTTGATGCATGTTAAAATCAAAGGGGAATTTTGCTAATGGCTGCATAAACGGGCAATTATGGGAGTTGAAGTATCTGGTAATTGGAAAATAACAGGTTGGGGAAATTGATTTAATCTGAAGAGGTTAGTTTGAATTTTCTGAAAAGGTCAAATTAGTAGCTCACAACTGACATCATCACCAATTCATATCTTTACATTCTTATTCAGCTTCCTTACTTTTTGAACTTTTTACATATTAGCTACTCCTTACTGCTGTCTCAAGTGATTCTGCGGTTGCCTTGCACTCAAGCAAATTTGAAGGAGCTGGAGAAACACTAGAACTTGAGGAAGTATTAGTATAACCTTGATTTCCAAATTGTGGAGAGTAATTGTCCCACGTTATATAAAAGTGGGCAGTATCTAACATGCTAAATCTGAACTCCACATATTTAAAAAAAAAACTGACTACAGACTAGAACTGGGTCAGAAGAAGGCAACAAAATGAAAATAGAGGACAAGTCCTAATAAGGATCTGGGGAAAGAAGGCTGAGGAGATAACATGATTCTGGAGTTCTTTGAGTTCTGGAGAAGTATCTTGTAGAAAAGGACTCTGGGTGATTTTCTGCAGAACCAGATTCTTAAATTACAAGAGGACAGATTTTGTACATTGGAATAAACTTCTTCATGATAACAGTACTTCAGAAACTGAACAATTATTCAGAGGAGGGTCAAGCTATCGCTCTGGCTTTTGTACATCAAACCAAGGGTTGGACTTGGTGACCTAATGAAGAGGTCTTCTGATTATGATTTCGTAAGCCTCGTCCTGAAGTAGATAAGGGAAATGATTGACGTACTGAATGGTTACATAAGGACACGCAGGCAACTGTTTCCAGAGAAAGAGAAAGATGTAGGAAATAATTAGTCCAAAGGCTATGATTCAAAGAATAAGAGTCTTTTTTAAAGAACTGGTTGATATTTTAAGCAGAAGCCAAGCCAGCTTGTTCAGGTATCAGAATAAGGACTACTTAATATTTTGCATTACCATATTAAAATGTTTTATTTTCTGGGCATTATTTTATCCTGCCTTCTTCTCCCGAAAAGCTTAATGGAATGAATGAAATCAGCAAAAGCACTTTTAGAAAAGAAGAAAATTTGTCTTACTTTGCATTGTTCTTTGAAGAGGCTTCATTTTTCCCACCAAAATTCCTGCAAAAAGCAATACATTTTTCTCCTTGGGAACAAGATTAACAGTCCAATTCTGTTCAGAGTCTGATAATCATCTTCCTCCAAATATAGTCTGCAGCTTTGTGTGTGTGTGTGTGTGTGTGTGTGTATGTGTGTGTTAGAGTTCAATAAGAATATTATCTTTAAAAGAAATATTATTTGAAAAGCCTTGAAATACAAAGAAAGTGGGTTTTATTCAGAATGAGCTTTAAATGTAATCAAAAGCCTGTTTCAGTATGTTTTTCTTTTCCTTCAAAAGAGAGTGGAATTCAGGACCACACTTAATATACTTGGCATGCTGATTATTGATGAAGGTTGAGCACAGCGGGAAAACTGGCAGGAGTGGGAATGAGGTGAGGGGTTGTCCAAATCTCTAATAGAATACTTTACTTCAGAGGTGGTGTTCAGCAGGTTCTGGCCAGTTCTGGAGAACCGGTAGCAGAAATTTTGAGTAGTTCAGAGAACCGGCAAATCCCACCTCTGACTGGAGATTTTACAGTATCCTTCCCCTGTCACGCCCACCAAGCCAGAACTGGTAGTAAAAAATTTTGAATCCCACCACTGCTTTACTTTGGTGAAGGTTTGGACAAAGCACTGCTTTGAACCTGAGCAACAGGGTTCCGGCTTCTAAACAGCAGAGCAAAACAGCTGCTTCGTTGGATTTGTGGGTTGAAGCAAGGACATACACCATGGGTGTCAAACTCAAGGCCCAGGGGCCAGATCCGGCCTGTACCGTACTTAGATCTGGCCCATGGGGCCGCCCTAGAAACAGCAAAGGACCGGCCTGCAGTGCCTCTGCACGACCCTCCTGAGGTGCAATTTGGCCACGACAGCCTCCTGCAGTCCTCTGCTGGTGAAAACGGAACCCAGGCAGGCTGCTCGCAGCTCCCCGAACTCCGTTTTCATCGGCAGAGGCCTGCAGGAGGCTGTCGCAGATGAAAACAGAACCTCGATGAGTGACTTTGAGCTGGCTATGCCCACCCTGGCCATCTCTATCCAAAGCCCCCCCAGGTCAAACACAACTCTGATGTGGCCCTCAATGAAAAGAAGATTGACACCCCTGGTATACACATATAGAAGGGTATTCCTAGCTAAGGTAATCCCTAGAATAGGGCCTTTGCATTGCACAAAATGCCTCAATGAAGTCCTCGCACAGGACCTTCACAAGGTATGGGACCCAACATACTCAGAGGATCCAAGAGTCTGTCAGAGAGCAAAACAGCTTAGAATATAAACGTTGAGAGGTGAGCATGCTCAGCGACCAAGGGATGTAGAGAGGGGATGAGGAGGGACGAGAGACAGAGAAAATGAGCTGGAATATCCTAAGAAATAGCCAGAGTAGATGACATTTAGAAGAATTAGAAGCTCCACATCCAACATATTTTGCAGATCTCACTTCTACACCCTTCTAGAGCTCTGACTTACTTTGCTTTCCTGATGCCATTATCTGTTGGGGAAGAAATACACGGAAGTTAATATGGAAGTAAAATCTTTAGCGAGATATTTTTCTTTCTCCTACCAATCACTATATGCATATACTTGCTTCTGGCTTTCTTCACTACATTAACCTTTTCATTGAGCAATGCAGTGCTTGACTTTTGTAAAACTTCAGAATAGACCAAATTGAAACATCTTCAGTTTTGGTTTTGTTTCACTAAACTGGTTCCTTAGGCACGAGGAAGAACGACAAAGAGGTTAGTTTTGACCTTTGTCTTTTTAAGAGGAGTAGGAGGAAAACTACTTCCTCAAGGAAAAAACAATCCAGTTACCTTTTGAAAAAAGCACTTTTGAGATAGGAGGAAAACTGGCTTTCTACATTTAACTAATTCAAAAATCCTTGTATGACGCCTCCTCAAATCCCTTATGCTTTCAGTTATCTTGCCTTTGCCTACTCAAACATCTAACTCTGCCCATTTTATAAAGCATTTTATTTTAGATTTCCACCCTGCTTTTTCTGGTGTGTTTTTTAAATAATCATGATGACTTAACAGTGAGTGAAAAAAAATACAAAATGAGAATATTAATACAGTTACAATTGGAGTTGAAATTAAACATTAAAATGCATTAACTATTATAAGTTTGGTAGATGTCTTTTTTTTTCTATCTTCCTGAATATTGGGCCAAACACAGCTTCCCAGGGAGTATGTCCTTCCACCTGATAATTTCTCAGGAGAAGGCCCCTTCTAGTGTAACAGGCAGGCAGAGTTTTGGCAGTAGGGAAGGGGAAAGGTCCTTAAAAAGACCTTTTCTACTGACCTAGCTAGGTAACCAGGCAGGTAAACGCCTGGACTCCAAGCCATTAAGAGCTTTAAAGATAATACTGATATCTTTAAGGCTAGATGTTCGATAAAGATAATGGCACTTTAAAAACAAAATCAGTCTATATACTGCATGTCCCTGTGAATATATCCTGCACTGCAGTCAAATGGCTACCGCAATTTACAAGTATACATTTATGTGAAAAACAGGGTGTGTGCAGGACTTTGGGTTTAAAGCAGGGGTGTCAAACTCGCAGCCGGCTGGGTGTATTTTCCCATTTTAGTGAAGGGGGGAAAAGTTGTGATAAATAATGTAACAACAGCGTGTCATCGCGAGTTCAACACCCCTGATTTAAAAGGAAAAATATGCATGGACTTGGAAGTATTCTTCTAGGAGAAGGTGCAACTTTAAAAAGCTGTTGAGAGGGTTTGTTTTTAAATTTTAGTTAAATCAGCAGACCAGTTTTGTTGTTTTCCGTTATGCAAGCATTATTCTATCCCCGTAAGCTGTTGAAGACTATTATTTATGCCAAAAAATTAGCAATCAGTCTTTTCATGACCATCTAATTTAACACACATTTGTTTAAATAAAGAAAAAGGGAGAAGATTTTATTTATGTTCCTGTAAATTAGGATCTAATCTATTGTTAATGTTACTTTACTATAACAAAGCAAAAGCAAAATAGTAGAGAAAACATTGTAATAAATTGTAAACATTGTAATAAACAATGACCATACAATAAATCATAATCAAGGAATGATATGAACAAATCAAGAAGTGTCCAAAGACTTACGTGACTCATTTGATTCAAAGGCCAAATTATCTTCTCCAATTCTCTTAATACTGCACAAAGTAACTGGTTCAGGCATGATCCGTTTCTTTCAATTCCTACAAAAATCCAAGAAATTGTGATTCTGTTGTGGGCTAACATCAGACTGTAGAATGAGCTTCAGTAACCTAGCAGGTCTCTTGTGCTTTGTGGCAGCCATTTATTTATTAAATAATAATAATAATAATCAAAACCTGTTAGTAGGTTGAATCTCAACAATAAACATCCACAGAATAACTAACTTTAAAAACAATATTTAATAACTGAAGTATGGATAAAATAATACAACTTATCAAAAGCAACAAAATAGGTGATATCTACAACCGAATGGAATTAAACAGCTCCATTTTAATAGTTTTCTGAAACTAACAAGGTAGGAGCTGATTAGATTTCAGGCTAGGGAGTTCAATAGCATCAGCATCATCACCAAAAAGCCACATCTGCAGCCTTCCATCCCATCATCAATCACCCAGAAATGGAGACTGCTAATAGATTTTCCCGGGAGCATCGATGAAATTGAGTGGAGGAGATGGTCCTGGAGATATCTCAGTGTCAAGCCACATAGGGTTTTAAAGGTCGAAACCAACACTTTGAATCGTCAAGGCACCTAACAGAGTGCAGAGGCCCAGGACACAAAGTGTACTGTGCTCATCTTGGTAATTTTCTGGCAACAATTAGGCCATCGCATTCTATACTAATTGAAGCTTCCAAGTGGTTTTGGTTTCAGGAGAGTAGTGATAAGGGCACAAGTCATTGTTGTGAGCTCCTCTTAATAAAGGATTATCCAATAATTCTTAGTATTCATTTGATTAAGGCACCCTTATATCCATTCAGCCCATCATTGCCCAATAAGTGCATCATGTGCAAAGTCATGGAATCAATCATTAACCAATCCATAACCCTCCACTTAGAGTCAACTAACTACTCTCCAAAAAACAATTTGGTTTCAGGAAAAAATTGTTCTGTAATCTATTCTACTTGACCAGGGTAAAGCAATAGATGCAATTTACATAGACTTCTGCAAAGCCTTTGATTCAGTGGTACAGGACAAACTACTGTAAAAACTAAACTCTTACGGCATTTCCGGATCCCTCCATAAGTGGAGTACTGTGTTCCTGTCAAGCAGGCAACAAATAGTAAAAATAGGGAGCGCTATATCAAGCCCTGCTCCAGTTAACAGTGGTGTCCCCCAAGGCAGAGTTCTAGGACCCACACTCTTTATACTCTATATAAACGACGTTTGCGATCACCTTATAAGCAACCGCATCCTATTCACTGATAACGTAAAACTATTCAACACAACCGACAATGCTACTGTCCTTCAAAGCAACCTTGATTATTGTTGAATTTTAGCATTTCTTTCTCTCCATATATCTTTTAAGTTTAATTCATCTGTCATTTTAAAAAAGGATTTAGGGAGAGTCTTCCTATTTTGTCATGTTGCTTTTGCTGTATAGTCCAGTTTATTGTCTACAATTCCATTGAAATCTCCCATCATAAGTATATTAACATAGTCCAGTCCAATTATTTTCATGTGTAAGTTTTTATAGAATTCTTCTTGTTTATCATTCGGGGCATAAATTGCAACCAAGAGCATTTTTGTATTATTATCCACTATTTCAACCATTAATACTCTTCCGTCTTCATCAGTATAAATCAGTTTTGCTGGAATGGTTTCTCTAATATACAAAACCACTCCTCTTTTCTTACAGTGAGTCAGAAAAGTAAATATTTTCCCTAATTTTGATCGTGCCAGTAATTGTTCATGTTGTTTTTTAATGTGAACTTCTTGTAGACAAATTATATCAAATTTTAGCTTCTCTAATTTGTAAAAAGTTTTTCTTCTTTTAGTAGCTGAATTCAGTCCATTTATATTCATGGAAATCAGTTTTTTTTCCTCCATGGTTATATTCAACAATATACTTTTTATTCCAATAGACATTTATCATGGTCCAGAATAGATATGATTTGGACATCAACGGAATTATTATCTAATATTCAAGAAATAAATATTGAAACAAGTACGTGGGCAGACCACAATCCAATGACAATTAAATGGAAAGGACAAAAAAGAAGATCTAGATGGACATTAAATAATACTATTTTAAAGGAAAAAAAATTTACACAATGGATGGAAAAAGAATTGGCCTTCTTCTTCAATGTAAACAAAAAAGAGGATACTTCAATACAGAATGTTTGGGATACAATGAAGGCATATGCAAGAGGATTAATAATATAATATATAAAGAAAAAGAACATTAGGAAGAGGCATATGATTAAAGCTCTAGAAGATGACCATAAAAAACTAGAAAAAGAATGACAGAAAACGCCACAGAAAAAAGATGTTAAACTCAAAATGGATATAATCAAACATAAAATGGATCAAGTAGAGAAAGAAGAAATGGCACAAAAAATTAGAAGTGCTAAACAGAACTATTTTGAAGATGCAAATAGGCCAGGTAGATGGCTAGCATATAAATTGAGAAAAGAGAAAGAATCAAGGAAAATATTACAGTTAATAGACGATCAAGGCCAAGTATGCTATGGTAATAAAGAGAAAAAGGCAATCATTCAAGATTTCTATGGACAACTATATAAACAGGAGGATCTTGATGAGGGAAAAATTAAACAATATTTACAAAATGCTAACCTACCTAAGATATCTGATGAAACTGGGAAAATGTTAGAAAGTGCTATAACAATGATGGAACTAACCGAAGCACTTAACAGACAGAACAATGGAAAAGCACCAGGACCAGATGGTCTCCCGGCAGAATTTTATAAAACATTACAAGAATCGTTGAGCACTTCACTGTTAGAAGTCATGAATGAAGTTATGATAAACAAGAAAATACCTAAAATATGGTCAGAAGCTTATATTACACTTATCCCAAAAGAAGGGGTTGACCCATTACAAATTAAGAACTATAGACCTATTTCCTTATTGAATGCAGATTATAAAATCTTTGCTTCAATCTTGGCAGAGAGGCTTAAAAAATACTTAAACAACTTTATTCACCCTGATCAGAATGGATTTTTACCAAAGAGACAAATTAAAGACAATATGAGGGTAATCCTGGACACATTGGAATATTATGAGGCGCACCCTGAAAAACAAATGGCTTTGATATTCTTAGATGCCCAAAAGGCATTTGATAATGTGAATTGGAGATTTATGTTATTATTATTGGAACAGATGGGCTTTGCTAGAAAATTTATCCAAGCAATAGAAGCCATATATTATAAGCAAACGGCAAAAGTAATGATAGATGGAGAATTTACAGACTCTATTAATATTAAAAAAGGTACAAGACAAGGATGCCCATTATCTCCTTTGTTATTTATATTGACTTTGGAAGTGCTAAATAGAAATATTAGAGAGGATACAAACATAAAAGGAATGAAAGTTAAAAAGGAGGAATTTAAACTGCAAGCCTTTGCAGATGACTTGGTTTTTATTTTGG